>NC_061827.1:25577004-25582004 GCF_019202785.1 Penaeus chinensis | reverse complement strand
TACAGTGGAACATCAATAGCTTCTCTGCAAAGAACGCTTTTCTCCAAGCAGTAGTGCGATCAAGGAACATTGACATTGTCATGCTCCAAGAGACATTAACAGTGGACACTGTTCGCTTCTCAGGGTATCATGTCTTCACAAAGCCACAAACACCTGGCAAGAGAGGCTTGATCACCCTTGTGAGAGCAACAATCCCCTGCTCCGCAATAGCCGATGCACCACACTGTGGAGACGATGTTGAATCCCTTGCCGTCGAGGTTCACCTGGCCGAGGGGCCCCTCAAACTGTATAACGTGTACAGCCGGCCAGGCTGTAGAAGCTTAGACATCAGCCAGGTCTGTGCTTCTGCTGCACACGACCGAGTGATCATAGGGGGAGACTTCAATGCAGACATTCCCTGAGATCGTTCTCCTCAACACCCAAGAGCCAACGCATGTCCGAGGAGGGGTCCTAGAACTCACCCTGGCCACTGCGACTCTGTTGGGGAGGATTGGCTAGCGTGTCGATGAGACCGTCACAAGTGACCATTACGGCACTATAACTACCCTCATGGATGCTGGCCCAGCCGAAATCCTAAGACCAAATCCAAGATGGAAAACAGACAAGGCTAACTGGCAGGCATTTCAAAATGCCTTGGCCCTCTGTCTGAGATGCAATGATCCCCCACAAAGCGAAAATGTGGAAGTGCTCGAAGCAAGCCTGCTAAACGCCATTAATGAAGCAGCCTCACAGACCATACCCAAAACTCGGCCTGGGTCCAGAAGTCACAAAGACGCCTGGTACTTCAATGACGAGATCAGGGAGGTCAACCACTGGGTGAAAATGTGCCGAAAACTATTCCGAAGGCAAAGAACCCCTGACAACTTATCCCTCCTAAGGGAGGCTGTCACGGATGCCAAGGAAACTGCCAACAGAGTAAGGCAGGAAAAGTGGCTGGAATGGTGTGAGTCCTTCGACCATCAAACCACCCTTTAAGAGCTGTGGCAACGGGTCAAGCGAGCTACCAGCCGCTCAGCCCCGAGGTGCACCCATCACGACCCCCAAGCAGAGGCTAACAGACTGGCGCACGAGTTCTCTGCGAGAACGAGCAGCAACAGTCTGCCAGCCGAGCTGAGGGCAAGACAAGAGCGTCTACAGCCAGACAGACACGCTCAGATCAGAGAAAGGGCAGCCGAACTCGATAACTCAGACATCTTTTCTCTGAGGGAACTAAGGAAAGCCTATAAAACCAGTTCCAACACAGCCCCGGGCTCTGATGGGATCTCGTACCCCATTATCTCCCACCTAGGACTAGCAGGTGAGCGTGCACTCTTGCAACTCATCAACAAGTCCTGGGAAACTTACAGTCTACCCCAGAGTTGGAGGAGGGCTACCATAGTTCCCGTCCCAAAACCAAAGGAGCCGGGGAAGTACCGCCCCATCTCTCTGCTCAGCTGCCTGGCCAAGACGGCTGAGAGGATGGTACTAAACCAGCTTCAATGGAAAACGGGACCCCTGCACGAACACCTCCACGGGTTCACAAGGGGCATATGCACAGCACACAGCATAGCCACGCTCTTAAGCACAATCAGCAAGGGCCCAGCTGTGGTGGTATTCCTTGACCTGGAGAAGGCTTTTGAACTGGCAAGTCCGCTTGCCATTCAGGAAAGCCTGATCCAGAAGGGAATCAGAGGAAAGCTCTTGGCTTGGATAGGTGACTACTTCAGGAACAGGACTGCCAATGTCAAATTCCAGGGTCACCTATCGCAGCACATGCCGCTCGAAAATGGAACACCACAGGGTGGGGTTCTCAGTCCAGCCATATTTAACACTTAAATGTCCTGCATCCTCAACATAAACCTCCCAGTGGGGTGCAAGATCATCTCGTATGCAGACGATCTCGCTATCACCTCCACTGGACCATGCAGCCAGAATAAAGCCCAGCATTGTCTGGCCCTCGTGTCAGAGGAGTGTTGTAGGACAGGACTAAAGATCTCTGCAGCCAAATCCAAAGCCATGGCTCTGAGACAGAGAGTTCGAGGCACAAGACTGAAAATCCAGGGAGTGGAATTAGAATGGGTCCAGGACTACCTATACCTTGGGGTAAGGATAGACCGGACCCTCTCCTTCCAGAAGAAGGTCCAGTACCTGGTTGACCAAACCAAAGCAAAACTGTCCGTCATGAGAGCAATGACCGGGAGACACATACGGGCCAGACACAAAGTACTAAGATCATTCTATGTACATGCTGTCCGGCCTCAGTCGCTCTAATTGCCGCAAAGAAAAAGCACACAGACAAATTAGAAACAGTCCAAAATGAAGCTGCCAGGATCATTCTGGGTGCCCCGAGGTGGACGAAGGTCCTTAACCTCCTGATGGAGGCAAACCTTCTCCCCCTGGACTCACGAATCGATCTAACGGCAACACAATTCCTGTCAAAGGTAATCCAGACTCCCAGGAACACAAGCCTAAGATAAAAATTAGTCAGACGCCTCGAACAAGACAACGAGCTCTTTGCAAACAACTCCTGGCTGTCTCATACAGCCAGGGTGTTGATACGCCATCAGCTCAAAGAACAGCTTCTTGCTAAAGGCATGGACTCCCCCCACCCCGATTTTGCCGAAGCCCCGCCGTGGGCACTGAGCCTGATAGAGTTCAACATAATGAGCCTGTCAATGAAAAAGAGCCTATACCCCATGCCTAGCCTAAAGGCAGAAGCCCACAGGGTCATTGCAGTCATCACTCCTCCGGGTAGTAGAACATACTACACGGATGGATCGGTCAATCCCTTGAGCCACACTGCAAGCGCCGGCTTTGCAGCAAGGGATGCCACGCGATCCATTAGGGTAACAGACAACTACTCCTCGCTACAGGCAGAGGCAGTTGCAATCATGGGAGCCCTAGGCCCCGCGTCCCTAAGGGAAGGACACGTGGTCATACACACAGACTCCAGGGCAGCCATTGACTGTCTTCAGCACAGCTCACCCACAGACAACATCTACCTACTGACCACGATTCTCACAATGGCACAGAGAATTCTTGCTCAGGGTAGAAGAATTATCATCAACTGGGTCCCAAGCCACATCGGCATCAGAGGGAACGAGCTTGCTGACAGACTAGCCGTCGCTGGCAGGGGTATGCCCCCAAATCCCATGACGATAAAACCGAGCCGAAAATTACTTATGGAGAAGTGTGCCTTGGGCGGTCGTACCTTCCTACGGCAGCTCCACAGAGAGGAAACGAGAACCTCCCCCTCGTACTCAGACGCCACAGGCTATGAACCACTGGCACTCTCTGAAGTAAGCAACAGAGGTACCGAAGTCATTCTTCACAGAATGCGGCTAGGTTACCACTGTGCATGGCAGATTATCCCAACAATCGAACGCGATGAAAGGTGCTGCAAGCACTGCGGCGAGCCGAACGCCACACTAGTCCACTACCTAGAAAATTGTGACCATACACAATTCCTGAGACAGGGACCGCCCACAACAGCCGCCGTGCTGGTAAAGAGGCTATGCGAAATGCTTACACCATGGCGGCAGGAGCGCCTGCTGGCAATCCCGCCGCCACGGTAAGCACCGAGTGTCATACAACTTAATGAGACAGCCGTAAAAAGCTGACACAGGCCGGGCCATATTTAGAAGGCCCGGGCGAAGCTAGAACTTCGCAAACCATAAAGAAGAAGAAGAAAGAATGCAAAACCTCTCTGAAAAACTGCAGATTCACTGAAGAGAACAATATCATCTGCAAATCTTAGCTTGTTTGGGTATTCGTCTCCTATTTTGATAACCTTTCCATTCCATTCTAGTTTCTTGAATATTTCCTCAAGACAAACTGTAAACAGTTTTCGGAAGATGGTATCGCCCTGTCTAACACTTTTTTTAATTAGCATTTTATCGGTTTTTCGTATATATATACCTCCTCTACTCATTGTCTTCAAATAGCTTCTAGTACTGCTGGTATTTGTACATAGCCAAATGCCTTTTTGTAATCGTTGAATGCCATACACAGGTTTCCTATGTTCGTTTACTTAGTCTCTTATTTGGGTGAGCATGTGGATGTGGTCTGTTGAG
The DNA here is from genome assembly GCF_019202785.1 of Penaeus chinensis. NCBI lineage: Eukaryota > Metazoa > Arthropoda > Malacostraca > Decapoda > Penaeidae > Penaeus > Penaeus chinensis. Next base: position 25,577,952 of record NC_061827.1, on the reverse strand, counting down.
AATCCACTGCGGAAGCCTGCTTGTTCCCTAGGCTGGTAAGAATACAGACTGTCAGGGATGCGAGTTGTAATGACTTTTATGAACAGTTTGTAACTGAAAGGAGGCTTATAGGTTGGTATTTTTTTTTAGATCCTTTATATCCCCTTTTTTATGTATCAAAATAATTGTTGCATTTTTCCAGGCTTTCAGAGTTTTTTCATTTGAGAAGGCATTTGTTAAAAAGATTGGCTAGTTTCACTGTAGCAATTTCTTCTGCATCTATTATGAGGTCTATAATAATTTCGTTTTCACCTGGTGTGTTCCCTCTTCCTGTCATTAAGTGCTCTTTTTATTTCTTCTGTTGTGATGTTACCGCGTTCGCTTCTATTCGTGAATGTTCATTTCAGCTGTGTAGATACCTGTAAAAGTCTTCCACTTCTCCAATGATTTTCTTATTATTATATGTCACTTCTCCGTCTGGTTTCTTTATTGCATACATTTGATCTCTCCCTATTCCGAGTCTCCTTTTAGCTGTTTTCATGCTGGCACCTGAAATCACTGTTTCAATTATTACTTGAGTATTGAATTTCCGTACATTTTCTCTCTTCTTTTTATTTAAGGCCTTTGTTAGTTCAGCTAATTCTATTTTGTCCCTGTCTGACGATACTTTCGTTACCTTAAGTTTTTACATAAGCTGTTTAGTTTCTATTGAGAGTTTGCTGGAGCTTTGCTGAACATTCTTACCGCCTTCTTCAAGCGAAGCTTCCTTTATTATGTCATTGAACTGTTTGATGATTTGGTCAACGTTGAGATCTTCGTCGCTGAGAAGTGAATATCGGTTTGGAGGTTAAATTCTGTCGCTGTGGTCTTCAAGATAACTAAATTTGGCTGCGGTTTTTATATGAATTCGTTCCTTTCACTTCTGAGGTGTAATATAATTTGGCCTCTGACCATTCTATGGTTACTGTC
>NC_061827.1:25564504-25569504 GCF_019202785.1 Penaeus chinensis | reverse complement strand
TATAATATATATCTATCTGTATACACATACACACACACAAACACACACACACACACACACACACACACACATCTACATATATACATACATACATATATATGTATGTATAGATATGTATATATATATAGACATGTATAAGTATATATGTATATATATATGTGTGTATATATATATATCTGTATGTATGTACATATATGTATATGTATATAAATATGTATGTATATATGTATATAAATATGTATGTATATATGTATGTATGTATGTATGTACATATATGTATATGTATATGTATACATATATATGTGTGAGTGTGTGTGTGTGTGTGTGTGTGTGTGTGTGTGTGTGTGTGTGTGTGTGTGTGTGTGTGTGTGTGTGTGTGTGTGTGTGTGTGGGGGGGGGGGGGGGGGGGGATGTTCGTGGGTAAGCATGTATTTCATACTTTTATATAACCTATTTGTTATAAGGAAGAGAGGGACGGAGATCCATGGAAAGCAAAAAAATATATTGAATGAATACAAAGAAAAAATGGGAAATAACGGCAAAGAGAAGAAATTATGGGATGCCAGGTAGGAAAACACTAATAAAAAAATAGATGAAGGATGGTGTTAACTGAATGGGAGAGTTAGAAATATAATGATTATTGCAATCATATTAATAACACCAGCAAGGCAATCCATAACAACTGTTACTAATACGAAGAATTACTAAGATAAAAATGCAATACTATTAACGTTGATGACTATGGTGACCAAACAATCACCATAGTCAGTAGCGGATCCAGGGATTGTGATAAATTGCACCCATATAAGTGATACGAAGATATAAAATTAGACCTCATTTAACGGACAAAATTAGGGGGGATACATAAAAATGACATAGCCGATTGATCGTACTTATCGATATCACATTACATAAGAGCAATAAAACAGTACTGCAATTCATATTAAGCACGCCATCCAATCTGGAAGTTTTTACGTCGTATTGCAAGCTACACAAGTGGTTAGTCCGAAGTAAACCAAGTGACACACCACCTACTACTTATAGCTCACAGACATATCGGGAAACAGCGGCTCTTGTCTAGTATCCCCTACTCCGTCCGCAGTGCAGATTTTGAAAGTTGATTCCACTATCCATTACATGTTCTTCCGGAAAACCGAGTTCACAATGTACAATCCGCGTCCTTCACCCATTTGGAACACCTTGGATCTGCCACTGACCATAGACATATAACATGAACACTTCCCTTTGTGCTTACCTGTAAGGTGGAGAGCTTGCTCTGAAGTTCATTTACTACGGAGTCTCTCTGTTCTCGTAAGTGCTTTTCCGTCTGTTCCCAAACCTCTTTTTCTATATTCATCCTTCTTCTATAAAGGACAATTTTATTTATTCTACTCCCTAAACATGACAAATTTAAAAGGCAAATCTATGCAAACATCAAAAACAAATATTATGCAATGGGCCATTATCGACCAAGATGACGTGATGAACACGTCATGAAAAAAATGTTTTGAGAGCCAGGTGACGCGAACATACCGTCATGGGAAAATTTAATTGTGGGCAGGGGCTTTTGTATTATTCCCATCGATAAACGAATGTGGAATGTACAATTGGTGAACCATGGCTGGAATAGCGCTAGGGAGGTCGCCATTTACATTACGAAAAGGAGTTATGGACTACCTAGAGAGATGGTTTGGAGTGTGTGCAAGTAAAATAGTCTATTGCCATATGGATAAAGCAAAGCAAACAACAAATATGGACATTGGAAAATAACAAAAAAGCTAAAAGTGCTTATGCAGAAAAGACGAAATAATATTGTAAAGTGTTCGTGTCAGATTGGCTGCTCAAGTAAGCCTTATGCCCGCATTTGATGACAGTAAAGCATCCAGATCCAAATAGTTAACAACTATAGTTAGTGTAAGAAATAAGCGCGATTCGCCAATTTATGACGTGTTTGTCACATCTAACCACTGGATATATGAATTCAAAAATGAATTTAATGCATAAAAGGCAAATTATGTTCACTATCATTGACATGCCTACCTTACCAATTATCATATTTCAAAGTGAAAAAGTAAAAAAAAAAAAAAAAAAAAAAAAAAAAAAGCCAGTAATTGATGTAATATTGAATGACACCTCTATAAGCTGAGGAGTATGAACTAAAGCATTCGCATACATACACGTCATTATCACTTATCATCTGTACCCCAGAAAGAGAGACCCTTCTCCACCTCCAAGCTGGTTGTGGTAAAACCTTCTGCCACAGAAGGTCTTAACTTGCTGTCGCCATAGTTCTGTGCCTAACCTCCAATGCCCTAGAGTGAATTTTGCTGCTGGCTGCCCTCACACACATTCCATGCTGCTCACTCTGCAAAGTTTCCATTTATTCTAAGCTGTAACTGGTGCTTCAGAACCTTCTACAGTTGCACGTTCTACCCCTCGACCCTAGGGGTATGAGAAATGCATGCCTCCACTAGTCCCTGTCCCTGCTAATGAAGGTCTTCCTCCCTTCAGACTTTTCATCGCTCTCTAACTATTGCCTAAGGCTCCATACGATGAGGGGGCCAAATTCTCTCCCAGACAATTTCCTTCTTCCTGCTATAAGAAGCCCAACATGTCATAGACACAGAAGGATGGAGGTAGTGACCACTTTAAATGAATCATCAAGGCATCACAAACACAAACTGCTGACCCCTCAGATGAGAAGCCAACACATAACCACTGTACTAGCCCGGAGGCAGTTCTGTGTTCCAGATCCCGGGCCTGAAGTAAACCAGGAACTATGTCAGGAAATCAGGAACAAGGGGAGCCTGTTTAAGAGGTCCAATCAAAAGCACAGTAAGGTATGTGTTGTCAACCAATCCGGACTCGTCACTGAGTCGTCAGATGTACCTGCTGATGATCAGTCAAGGAGAGGCTGCTGGCTGTGGTATAACCCATCTAAGAAGTATGCTACGCATGAGTTACGTTCAGGTTGGGTGGCCACAGCTGCTACAATCAGTTCAGTGGATATTTACAAACCTGTACCTGGTCTGGTACTATCTGACACAACTGCCTATACAGGCAGAGCTGTACCTGGGTACACATTCTTTTCCTCTTTCTAATTTGTGGAGCAATTGTCCCTGAATGACATTCCACTCAGCCTATTTCTGCCCAGGCTATAGGAGTCAGTCTCGCATCCTAGATCTTGTTTAGCCAGCTGATGCCTTAATCCCCTTTGTCCTTGAGGTAGGATTTTTAGCCAAGAACAAGTTGAGGAGCCATGCTGTAAACATATCTGCTCCTCGGCCTAGGAAATAGGTATTGTCAACTGTGACTCAGGCTAAGTTTCCTCTGTCCTGTTCCAGTGCCATCTGGCGTAATTTGGTGGGAGATGTATGAGACTGATGAGGAAAAGTGGGCAAGAGACAATAAGATGAGGGCCATACTATACCTTTACCCAGTAACAACACTCCGCATTACTTGTGTAATCGTAATTCAAATACAGAATTACATTGTTCTCCATTGTTTCTGCAACCTCACTCTTGCAAGTTACAGAATATCATTTGATACAATTCTATGTATTCTAAATGGCACCTCAGATTCCCTTCATTTCCTCTAGTTGCTTTAACTCTACAGATGATAGAACGTTATGGCTATGGATGCCTGTCTAAAAGGGTGTCATATTTGAAAACTGCTTTTTCACAAATCAAATCTTAGATCTTGTGGATGTTGTAAACTATATAAGTATTATTTCAGCATGTTTCTGTTAGTCTCTCAGTGATTGGAATACTGGAAGGAAAAAAATAATGCAAAGGCTACATAGCTTAGAAAAAATAACATACATACACATTAGCATTTTCCAATATTGATATTTCTTTTGAATGTTGATTATGAATCAACTCCAGTTCAGCTTGCAATCTTGCAACCTCGATTTCTGCACTCCGTAATTTAACCTGTTGAGAAATTACATTAAATAATCAGGCAACTTTCATGTATATGTATTCTGCATTAGGGCCAACTACAGAAAAAGGAGAGAATTAGTCACCTGACTCTTAGAACTGATTAGCATTGTTTTTTTAGTGTTGCTGGTTAGAGTGCTAAAATGTTTAAAATGTTAATTTAAATTGCACAAAAAAATGTAGGTCTTCTGTAAAAAATATGTTCAATAATTTTGTGTGCACTTTTACAAATTGGTTGAGTGAACACTAAAAAATGTGACTACTTAATTAATTTAATATCATAAAAAGTCCAAACTTTATTTTTTTAATGACATCTGTGGCATGAAGATAGTTTGTGCGCATTTCAAAAATAAAATATACTGCGACAAATCTTCATGGGGACTGCCCTGCATTGGGGAAAGGGGGATACATTTGATACAGCTGATATTAGGCCTTTTTTGTAGCATTCCTGAATCCCTAGCACTTTGATACACTCTCATACATGTTTGCCCTTTATGTACATATTATTGGAACGCTAAGCTCTGCTCACTCCTGTGGTATAATATATCATGATGAATTGTGGTGTGTTATAAATATTTCATATGAGTACGATTATGCATTAAAATAACCAAGGTAGGAGAAATGCCTCTGGCAACTGAATTAATGTTTACCACCAACTCAATTCCTGTCATACGGGAGGTATTGCATAGGCCATAACTGTTGGAAAAGACGGCTCTGTTGAAACATCTTTTCGGTTTGTATCAGTTTATTATTTCCTAAGATAATAATATAAGCACATGGGCCCCATAACTAGACCACCTTGATCTAAGCAGTTCGGTACAATTTCATTTATAATCAATTTCAAGTTAATTTTTAAAAATACGATAACTAGATCAAGCTCATAATGGATAACCTGATATATCGCATTACTATAATGGATACATGTTAATGTCATGTAATTCTGATGAACAATAAATTCTGTATGTGAATGCTACCAAATCTATCACAGAAACATAATTGTATTTCATACTTACCATCAATTCCTTAAGGTGGTCATCATCGCCAGTTGAATTCATATTTATA
>NC_061827.1:25516020-25553520 GCF_019202785.1 Penaeus chinensis | reverse complement strand
ATAGCATGTGATTCGGATGTAACTGTGACAAGGCAGAAATAATCTGGGTCGCTGCAGAAAGAAACTTTGCCTACTTGTTTTTGAAGGCATTACTGGAAGATGAGTGTGTTGTCAGTGTAAGGGGATGTGAGGCAAGGGGGGGGGGGGGGGTTACAAAAAATGAGTCCCATTTGGCTGGACTAAACAGAGTATTAAAGATATTTGTAGAGGAGGGGGTCGTAGAGGGATAGGATCAATATCTAACGTCATATTCAAAATATAGCAATAGAATGAGGCTTGGGGGCAAAGCCCCCAGGTAAGGAAGTGCTATATGACATCAAAGGCCATATGGCCCTATGGTTAAGTATAGTAGCAAAAAGGGTTAGGAATGAGTTGATGATTAGTTGAAAGTTATAGGTTGAACAGTACTAGAGGGTAGTATGGTAGTGAAATGGGTAGAGAGGGGGAACTGATAGGGTACAGATTAAGGTAAAGACTATTAGAAGAGGAAGGAGTTCAGGGAGTTGGAAGCAGTATGATTATGGATTGTGGCAAAAATGGCAAACATGAGTTAATGATTAGGATAATTAAACAAAGCAAGGGATTAAAGAAAAGGAAAAGAAAAGGAGGAGAAGAGAAGACCATGCAAAATTAGTGGTGAGGGTTGAGGACCAAGGTAGGGCTGATTCCCACACTAGGCCTCAGTCCCTGTCTCCTAATCCACCCCATGGCAACAACAAGCAAGGGATTGGAGGGGTGTAGATTGAATACTTTTTCCTATTAAAATCTTAAAAGAAATTCTATATCTTTCTCGAAGGGCTTTTAAAACTCAATATAGCACAGAATTTTCTCCAAGCTTCCTTTATTTGTAGTGCAATTATAAATATAGGTTTTGTTAATAATGATTTACAGTCTATTTGGTTTTCTTATGATGGTTTTTCCTCTATTTATTTAAGACTGTATTTTTCTAATTTATGATGTCATTCCATTCTTTCATCACCACTGCTAGTTTCGCTCATCTTTGTATGAAAATATTTTAGTGCAGTATTTTTCTACTGAATCTTTATTTTTTCAAGAGATGTAAAGTTTTGTTCCTATATTGTTTAGGTCTTCTTGAATGTACATCCAATTTTCTTTAATGCAGTGCCACTTGTCCTTTAATAAAAAATTAATTTTGTATGTAGACTATTTTACTATTACTGGCAGATAGTCACTGGCTAGGTGGTGTAGTTTTATCTATAAAAGGATTAGAGTTAGTTATCCAAATATAAGATCTGTTGATTCTTTTGCACTTTTGGTGATCTAGTTAGTGGTATTAAATTATTATACTTTCACCTGTTATATTGATTTGTCTGACTATTTTTTTCATTCTATTATCAATTTAAGTTCTATGATTTGATCTGCATAATATTCAAGCTCTTCTGTTATATTATTAAATGGTTTATATGTTAGAAGAATATTCAACCATTTACTATTATAATTTATATTTCTTCCAAGTGCATCAAGCTGATCATTGATCTCTCCATTGTAATTCTTTGAAGTATTAATTATTTCTTATAGGTAAGCCCTCCCCCACTAGGGTCATTTATTTTTTTATTATAACTGATTTGTTATTTATATGAAATTGACCTTTTTCTTTTGGCCAGGTTTCATTTATTGTCATTATTCTTGTATTTTCCATTATTTCTGTATTATCTTTGTGTATCACGTACTTTTTTTTTTTTTTTTTTTTTTTAATACAGACCTTGCATTCCATAGTATTAGGTTATCCCTTTTAGAAATCAAACAAATCTTTTAGCATTTTGCTAAAATTCTAAAAGCTTGGCTTCCTTTATGCTTTTGTATTATTGATTTCTCAGAATTTATAGTTTTATTATTTCTGTTATCATCCAAAAACATTTTTTGTTGCCTTAACCAAGAGAATCCCTCTTCAGTTATTTCTTTGTTATCAGTTCCAATTTCTTTGGAAGTGACCAGATAGTTGGTGAGTTTATCGATTCTATTTGTTTAGTGTTTGTTTTAGTTATGTTTTCTTCTTGTCCACATTGTCTTTGTTTGGATTTGTCTGGGCATGTCATTCGTCATGTCATTTGATGTGGTTGTCTTATTTCTGTTTGGAGTTTGTTTTGTTTGTTTGTTTGGGGTTCTTTGATTTAAATTAAGACTGTGGTTATGTAAATTTCTAAATTTCTCTTCTCTTCTGTTGACTGAGGGATTATGCTTTAATGAGTTTCTTGGACATTTAAGTTACATGTTATTTTTTTTTATTATTATTTTTTTTTTTTGTGGTGTTGTATTTGTTTCTTGGTTTTGATAATTTTCCTTTTTTGGAAGATATTTAAGTTGTTGTTAACTATCTTCTTATTCCTTTGTTATTGGGTGTTATATCATCTTGGTTTATTTTGTGTGCCAGTTTGTGTACTTTGCACTCTTGTATTTGATATATGGAGTGAAAAATTCATGTCAATATTGTCTGCATTTGCTACATCTTTATATTTTACTATTTAAAATTACGTCCATAGCTGAGACAATTGTAGAATTTAGGTATAGGGACGGTGTACTGCTAAACTTGGTAGCTAAGCTACTCTTTTTGGTAAAGTCCCTCCAAAAGTAATTCCAAGAGATTTGGTGGGGATCCATTTTTCAGTAATCATTATATCATTTAGTTTTTGTTTTTGCTTTTTATCTTATTACATCTAATATTTAACTTTTGTTCTTATTCTATCTTTTATGTTTTCTATATTGGGGTCAGGTTCTACTAGGAAGTTCCACAGGAACAGTTTACATGTTTATTAGAGGGTGGCTCATTGAATATTATTTCCCACTGTTCATTTCAGTAAAAAATAAAAAATGATTTTTTTGTTTTTGTTTTTTTTGTTTCATACAACCATCCTATCAATTATTATTTCTTCTTACAATTATCAATGCTGTAATATGTATTAACCTTTTGTTTTTTTCCAGAGCAAATTATATAAATAAAAGTATTGGTAATGATTATGAAGCGACCTTACCTCTCTGGACTTAAGTTCCTATTACTCCAGCCATTCCTGGGAAATCCACAAACCAAACACCTTCCTAACCCAGGGGCTTTGCCACCAGACCTTCAATCCATCACTGAATTTCCCCACCCTATCGCAGTGTACTTATTTTCTTCATTTCTGGCTTTTCTTTCTGTCTACACAGGCTATTTTCTGAAGTAGTGAGTGCAGTTTTTCTCTTTGATAATTATTATTTATAGTTTCAGTGTCCCACAGCTATATAGAACAAAGTAAAAATTTGTCTGAAACGGATGAACAGAAAATAATGCACTTTCATCTAAGGTATTTCTTTGTAAATTTATAATAAAGTTGTGCTTTGATATATATTTACATGAAAATGTAATGACACTATCAAAGAGAAAGGGAAAAACTCCACTCACTTATATTTGAAATAATCTGTGCAGGTAAATAATAAGATCAGAAATGAAGAAAATGGGTTGTGACAAATACTGTGTGTAGAGCAAGTCCAAGGTGATTGGGTAGGAGTTAGGAAGGTTTTTGGTTCATACAGCAATGTTTGTGGGTTACCAGGAGTGGCTGGAGTAATAAGGACCTAGTCTCAGTGGAGTGAAGTCACTTTGTAAATAGTTAACAATAGTTGCATTTATATCATTTGAATGAAAAATAACAAGAGATTCACTCATATTACTGTGTGGATAATTGAATAATGGAATGATAATTGCAAAGTTAGATGGCTGTGTGAAACAAAAAAATTACCAACTTTCTTATTATCAACTTGTAAAGGTAATACCTCTGATGAAAAATGGGTTAATGTAAAGGTACAACTGCAGCAACCTCCTATTAAATGGAAAATTATAAAAACATTTAACAATAGTTGCATTTATATAATTTGAATGAAAAATAACAAGAGATTCACTTATATTACTGTGTGGATAATTGAATAATGGAATGATAATTGCAAAGTTAGATGGCTGTGTGAAACAAAAAAAATTACCAACTTTCTTATTATCAACTTGTAAAGGTAATACCACAGAAAAAAAATGGGTTAATGTAAAGGTACAACTCCAGCAACCTCCTATTAAATGGAAAAGATAAAAATATCTCTATCTCAATAATGTTGAAATGTAGGGCGCACTCAGTAATGTTGAAGTGTATGGAGCTAGATGTTATCACAGCTCAGAGTTTTTAAAGTTATTTTCTGAATTTGGCATGAAGTACTAATAAAGGGGGGTACGGGAGTCTTGCCCCCTGTCTAGGATATGAATAGAAGGTAGGAATGGTTAGCTTTAGATTTTTTGGGTATGCTTGATAGCCTGGTTTTGGGATTTTGTCCTTGAAGGTAACAAATACCAAATTGTCCTATTTTTGGTCATTTCATCCATTGAGCAAATTTTATTTTGGCTGTGGGAAACTGAAACAATGGTATAGTTTTAGTTTCCCACAGCCATGCTGTATAAGGTAAAATTTACCTTTAATGGACAGTATGACTGAAAACAAGACATTTTTCATCTATGGTATTACCTTAGCAAGTTGATAATAAAAAAGTTGAGCAACATGTAAGAATTTGGTATATATTTACAGGAAAATGTAAAGGCACTAAAATAATCAAAGAAAATAAACTCACAAATGCATGAAATAATCTGCATCAGCAAAAAATGTCAAAAATTAAGAAAACAGGTCACAACACATGCCATGTAGGCTGTAACTCCACAACTGGGTTGGGGTCCATGGGCTGACCCCCAAGTAGGGAAATACGGTGATCGGATGGGTGTCTAGGGGTGAAGCCCTTGGGTTAGGAAGGATTTTGGTTCATACAGTGATGTCTGTGGATTTACAAGGAATGGTAGGAGGTAATCTCAGAGGGGTAAAGTCACTTCATAAACATCACCAATACTTTGTTTATATCATTTGCGATGAAAAATAACAAAAGATTCATGCATATTACTGCGAGGATAATTGAAAGAAGGTAAAAAAAATGGAAGATTGGATGGCTATGTGAAAGTAAAAAATTACCGAAATTATACCCTGATTTGCTTATATCTGAGTGGGGTTATTTTTTAAATATCATTAATTTCAAATCTGAGTGCTATAACTGCTCTTAATACTCTTGGAGATCCTGCAATTATGTATTCATGAATTCAGATTTATTTGAAGTTTTAGTTAATTTCAATGAGTTGTTAAATTTTGTGGTTGCAGATCCCTTAAATAAGTGAATTAGTCCTGTCTGATTTTCCTTCCTTACCTTCATTTCTTATGCTAAATTATTGCTCCTTTGTTTTTCGGTTGTTTTAAAATTGGACTTTCTTCGTATTCATTTTCTAATTCTTCTCTTGTTCTGTTTGGTTATCATGGTCTATGTACTGGATTGATTCAATGTTTTCTCATGTTTCAGAATTGTCCATGACATTAGATATTTTTTTACTTCACTCGAACGGCTGATGTTTCCTTCACAAATTTCAATTGGCTTTCCCCTTAGAGGTATGAAACGCTACAAGAACGATTTAAACGTTGTGGCATTCGTTTGTTTACATTGTAGTTCCGCTCTTGACCGCAAGGGAAGCAGACTTCCGTTCAACAATGTGAACACAGCTTGACCTGCTTGCGAATCCAAATTCGTGCACATTATTGAACAGTACGTTCAGAGAGTTGTTTCAAATTCACAATTTAGTACATGAGCCATGTCAATAGGTTGAGTTCAAGCGAAGCAAGATGGTATATAAATAATTTCATATAGTGTGAGTTTTTCTCATGTCCAGTAAATTGTTTGAAAGGCATAATATTGATAATCACGGGATACACATTTTATGTTTAACGATTACGTTACCCATTTTAAATACGTAATTGTTTATAAATAGCTCAGTTCAAAACTCGTGTATAACATCGGCTATGTGATTTCCCATTCCCACTAGCTTTCTTCCGTCTTCTTAGTAATGGCTCATGGTTACTCTATTAAGATGGAGGGTATCATTGTAACCCCCCACCCCCAATCCCATGCCTGTTGTTGTCGGGGGAGGGGGGCGGGGCTTAGGAGGCGGAGACTGGGACCCAATGCTGGGGAACTCCCCAACCTTGGGACTGAGCCCTCGACTCAACTAATTTTGCATGGTCTTTTTTTTTTTTTTCCTCCTACTTTTTCATTTCTGTCCCTTCACCAACCCCTTCTACTATCCACTTCCTAGGGTGTAAGAGCCTTGCTGAAAAGATGAAAGGCTGAGTTTGTGCCAGTCCTGAACGGCTTGAGGGAGCCATGGGCACGGCATTCCCCTGCTATGGTTGTCTACCCCTTACACTTCAAGGGGACCCTGAGGGGTGGACCGTTTCTCTCCCCAACATACTCCAGGCTTACCATGGCCAACAATTAAGATTTTATACCACTATTAGGAGCAATGAGGCTTGCCTATTCATCAAATAGCCCCACCACTTCAAACTCTCCCGATTCCCAGACCCCAGGCTCTCCTTTGACCACGGCTCCGAACACTACAACTAATACTCCCTCCTCAATGCCTACTAATACAGTATCCACCCTAACCAACACTCAACCCCCAGGAAACATTTATACTCTCCCAACATGCTCAACTTCACCACCTCTACCCCCAGAATCTTCTTCATCAACTACCCCATCCTCCCTTATTACTACCTTACAGCCTTTTTGTCCACCTCTCCATAACACTACCTCCCTCAACACCACCCTCTTCCACACGCCCCTCTCCTTCTACTACCCCCACCTCTACAAGAATCTTAAATACTCTATTTAGCCCAGCCAAATGGGACCGATTTTTCATGATCCCTCCCACAACTCATTACTCTGACAACTCTCCAAAAACAAGTAGGCAAAGTCTCTTTCGACACGACCAGTTCCCGTCTTGTCACAGTAACATCTGAAAACCAAGCTATTGCATTATCAAATCTAACTGATCTATATGGTAACCCCATCCCTGCAGAACCCCATCCAACCCTCAATACTTCCACCAGAACTGTTTCTATTTCCACAGCAAATTGCCATGTCTGTGACAAAAATTGGTCAGATTGTGGAGAAGATTTACTCGCCTGTCTCACGGACTAAGATGTAGTATCAGTACAATGCTATTCCATTCCTCCCAGAGGTCATCGTAAGAAACCCACTAAGATAGCCAAAATTACTTTTCGTAGACATGACTTACCCTTTAATGTATACATCGGTGGAGAATCCCTCCCTCTCCGACCATATCAACCTCCTCCTCGTCAGTGCCAAAATTGTTGGCGTTTAGGACATCCTGCCAGACATTGCCGTTCCACAGACAGATGCCCACTATGTGCCCAACCTGGCCATACCCGATCAAACTGCTCTGCACAATCACGCACATATGCTAACTGTGGCGGCCCCCATAATGCTTTTTATAAAGGTTGCCCCACCTACAAATTTGAGTCTGAGGTAGCAACTCTCAGATTCAGACTTGGACTCACTCTACGTGAAGCCAGACAGGAAGCACGTCGACGAGGTTTTTCTCTTACTCCCTACTCCAGTAATGTTGCTCACTCTGCCACTCCCCCTACCTCCCAAGCTCCTATACCCTCCCCTAAACCTATCCCTCCTCCATCTGCCATCCTAAATCCAGACACTCCAATCTCTACTACAACCCCAACACCTTCCCCTCTCCCTCCCCGCACTACCCGCAACAGACAGACTAAACGTTCCACCCCCCCTTCCCCTACCACACAATCATTTAATATTTAAAACTATATACTTGAGTCCCAAACTAACACTGAAACCCCTCATCCATCTTCAAGTTCTACAACTCTCGCTCACTCCACACTCGAAGTGACTGCCGATATCCATCCTCCTCCTACTCATATCCCTCCTACACCCTGTCCTCCTACCCCCTCCCAACACAGCCCCCCCCCCCTACTCCAGCTCCACCTACATTAACCCTCCCATTATCACCTTCCCCAAACCCTCCACCTCCTAATACCCCTCCTGATACAACACCACCTCCCCCCTCTCATTCTTTATCCAATTCTCTGGCTCCTTCCCCTTCAGATTCTCCAACACTACTGCAATTGTTATCACTCATAAATCAATGAAAGAATAACTATCATTCATTGGAATATTCGCGGTTTCCGTTCTCACAGACCCGAGCTTCGTCATATCCTTTCTTCTTATAACCCATCCATTATATACCTTCAAGAAACTTTCCTTACACATCTTCCTATACCAATCCCCAATTATAATTTTGTCTCTTCCCCACACCCCCTTTATGTCTCTTTTATACTTATCAATCAGAAAACACCTTATGTCATACCTCCCTGGGTGTCTTTATAAAGTCTTTCCCTCTGCCACAGCATCCTTCTTTCCTCAAATCGAAGGCTTCCCACAAGGCAGTGTGTTCAGTACCACTTTATTCCTTCTTGCTGTAAATGACATTGTCTCAGTTCTACCATCAGGAGCCCAGTCATTACTATATGTTGATGATTTTACTATCTATGCCTCTGGCACATCCATACCAAATCTCTACCAATTTCTTCAGTCTGCAATATCATCGGTATCTTCCTGGGCCACAAACCATGGTTTCCGCTTTTCTACCTCCAAATCTTTCTCCATCCTTTTCTCTTGCACACGTGAAGGTCCCCAACCTCCACTCTTCTTATATGGCACTCAACTCCAACACCGTTCCTCTGGCAAATTCCTAGGCGTTATTTTTGACTCAAAACTGTCCTGGCGAGACAATATCCTTTACATTAAAGAAAAAGCCCGCCGCCGTCTCCGAATCTTGCAAACCCTGTCCCATATATCCTGGGGCTCAGATTGCAAAACTCTCCTTCATCTTCATGTTACCTTGATCTTCTCCACTCTCGATTATGGATGCCATATCTACTCCTCTGCCTCAATTTCTCTCCTTGCCCATCTTGATACAATCCATCACTGGGGTCTTCGCTTAACCCTAGGGGCCTTCCGCTCCTCTCCAGTTGAGAGCCTGTACACTGAATCAGGCACACCATCTCTCTCTCGACGCCGTACCCTTCTCTCTCTCCGATGCTATGCTCGATTCCACTAACTTCCCCTCACTAAACTAACTTTCCCACGATCCCTACTTCCTACCTTTGCTTTTTCCCACGATCCCTACTTCCTACCTTTGCTTTTTCCCACGATCCCTACTTCCTACCTTTGCTTTTTCTCCACGTTTACCTACTCCTTTTTCCACTCGCATGGATACCCTCCTCTCCCGTTCCCCTTTTCCCCATCTCCAACCCCTCCCGTTCTCTGTCCATTCTGTCCCTCCATGGCTTATACCTTACCCCCGTATTTGCTCTTCTGTTTTCCCTGACCTATCAAAATCAAACATTCCTCCTGCTGTCCTCACCCATTTCCTTGACCATGTCTCCACTCATTCCTCCAGTATTCATGTTACATTGACGGCTCCAAATCCACCTCTGGTGCTGGTTTTGCAGTAACCTTCCCAACTGGTACTTTCAAATACCCCCTCCCTCCTGAATCAAGTGTCCTTACTACAAAATTTTATGCACCCCTTTTTTGCTTAAAACACATATACTCACTCCCCTCTTCCTCTTTCACAATTTCACTGACTTCCGTAACTCACTAACTCTCATAAAGTCTATACACTCCAACCCCCTTGTTTGTAAGATCCAGAACTGGTTCTACCTGTCCACACGCCATAAAACAATCAAATTCTACTGGGTGCCCAGCCATGTTGGAATCCCCGGCAATGAACAGGCAGATACTCTAGCATGCTATGCCGCTATGTCCACATCATACCAACCACGTTTCTCACGTATCCCAGCCACGGATTATTACCCATACTTTAAGACCTTCTTGTATAATCGATGGCAATCTTTCTGGTCAAGTCTTCGCACTAATAAATTACATACTGTAAAACTATCAATCTCCTCCTGGTCATCTACATTTCATCAGAACAGACGTTGGGAGACGGCTTTCGCCCACTTTGGCCACACCCGTCTAACACTCCTATCTGATGTCACAATCCGATCCACCCCTATGTTCCCTATGTAATGTCTCTCTTTCAGTTCCACATATCCTATTGTCATGCCCATGTTTTGATGCAGCCCGTACCTCTGCTTTCCCCCACCTATCCTCCCTTCACCGACCTCCCAACTTGTCAGACAGCCTTACATCCTTGCTTTAACAACCTGTTTTCCTTCCTCAAACGCATATACATCCTTCACTTGATCTAACCCCTTTATAGCACCTTACCCGACCTTAATCCATTCACTCGTCAATTCCTTTGCCCAGCTTTGACAATTATTCACTAACTCAACCACCTTTCACTACCTTTTACTATAGTGCTACATGACCTTAGATGTCTAGCACATTTATTTTGCTTTTAACCATTAACCATCATTGCTAATCAAGTAAGACCTTTTGGAAGCTGATGATAAAGAGTGTATAAGATTGATACCGGAAGCAAACCTGGACATGAAAGTGTTAGGGATCGAGATGTAATGAGAAGCAAGACTGATTTCCTCTAGTTTATTCTGGTGTGGGGAATAATATAAAATCTTTGTGGAGGTCAGCGGGTGACTGCCGTTGAGCAGGTCTCAGAATAAAACCATGATTATCTCTAGAAAAAAAAGAAATATCAGAAATATGTATCTTCTAAGCACAGACCGCAACCACCAATCTAAAAAAAAAAAAAAAAAAAAAAAAAAAAAAATAGATCGAGCTGTTAGTCTTTACTTTTTGTAAAACGCATAGATATAATTTCAATGGGTCGGATAGCCGGCAAAATCAACTGCTAAAGGAATTAGTTATCAGATTCTCCATACGTATAAAAAAATAATAATCATGATAAATGCAATGTTAATAATAATAATAATACTGAAAGTAATTATGATGATGATGATGAGGATAATAATAATGATAATAATAATAATAATTATAAAAATAATGACAATAATAAAATAACAATAATAATAATAATGATAATAATAACAATAATAATAATGGTAACAATGATAATAATAAAAATATTATTAATAATAATAATATTATTATTTCTATTATTATGATGATAATTAGAGCAACAGTAACAATGATACTGATAATAATGACTATAATGATAATAATAATGATAATAATAATAATAATAATAATAATAATAACAATTATAATAACAATATTGATTTTAATCAAAATAATAAAAAAAGTTTATATAAACGAATATAATGAGAACCATGATGTATGAATAAAACCATTATTATCCTTAGAATAAAAGAAATATGTCTCTTCTAAGCACAGACCGCAATATTGGAGCCATGCCTCAGCATGCCAGAGAATCAGAGAATGCCCACTGATTCCTTTACAGTAACTTAAACATAAAAGACAGACAGACACACACACACATATATCAGACCACAATCACAAATCTGTGGCTCGCACCGTGGTCTCACCAAGATGGTAGTTATCAAAATAATCCGGCTTCTATCAGTGCCCGCGACATGTACCGCTAGAAGTTACTAACAACTCTCCCGCTTCTCCCCCTATTACACGTGCATCCTGAGTGTAATGAATCAAAAATAATCAAAATGAATTGAGCACAAACTTAACTAACAC
Organism: Penaeus chinensis; assembly: GCF_019202785.1. Lineage (NCBI taxonomy): Eukaryota > Metazoa > Arthropoda > Malacostraca > Decapoda > Penaeidae > Penaeus > Penaeus chinensis. The sequence continues at coordinate 25,541,976 of NC_061827.1, read as the reverse complement.
CCTTTACATATTCCCGATAAAATAATAGATGGGGAAATTCATACAACAGTCAACCAGGTGTCCTGGAGGTCACCTGATGGTTGAGGGTGTTTTGACACCTGCTTTGGGGCTCTTGCGGAGCCTTTGCTTAGGGCTCATTACCATGCGGGCGGAGGTGGCGTCTGGTCTTAATCGTGGCCCCACCGCTGCCGTCCAGCTTCATGAATCATCACCAGTTATTGTGGCGCAGACAGCTCCACCACTGTTCCCGACCGATCCCACCGCCCGGTGACAGGGTTGTCAATTGCTGTCTGCTGTTCCGTCTTGAGGGGGATGAGGCCATGGGCTGCCTGGTCGTGACTAAGGATGATTTTGTTGCAGAGCGGTTCGTGGAATGTTCCCTTTCGAGTAGCATCAATCCCCAATACTCACTGATTAAGTACCATGAGCTTTCCACGGGTATGGCATCCCGCAGTTGCTTGCCTATCAGCAGCTTCGATGGGGACGTGTCTGACCTTTGAAGAGTGTATTTAGGTACTGCTTAAGTGCCCTGGTGACCGCGTTGATATCCATGGAGCCCCCGCGGGAGATGTTGCCTCTTCGCGAATTGACTGCGCGCCTGTTAGACTGGCCGTAGTGTGCTGAGAAGATCCTTAACTTGACGCACCAGGTGGTGAAACTTCTAGACTCATGACTGGTAAGGTTAGTGCCTCCATCGCATAACAGTTCCTCGGAGATGTTCTCTGAACCGACGGAATGCAGTGATGAGTTGGGAGCTGGTGGCCTTTCCTGAAATGTGTTCCACCTCCAACCAGCCCGTCAGCCTGTCTACATAGGCGATGTACAAGTTGCCGACTAGATGGAATAGATACACCACGACTTGCTGGAGTCCTTCTACGGGCTGAGAGGGAGCATGCATCTTGCAAACCTGGCATTGGCAACACTTTTGTTCAACCTAAATTTTGTTCAACCGTCAATTCTGGGCCAGTCCACAGACTGCCTTGCCCTGCGGAGCATTGATTTCTGCCTTGATGGCCGACATGGAGGTTTTTGAGTAAAGTGAGCCTGAAGGAGGCTGGGATGACCAAGTATGGGAACATCATTAGTGTACAGATCGAGGTCATCCTGGCATGAGAGGTTGTTTCATATCTTGAAGTAAGGTCGTAATGTGGCCCTCTCCAAGTCCTTCCGTTCTGCCCAGCCATCATTGTTCACACACTAGTGAAGCAGTTGATATTCCTCGTCCTTAAGGGCTTCCTCCTTCACTTGTTGCAAGTGCACCACATGTCCTATGTTATCCTCTACTGCCTCCGATGTTGCACTTACTATAGCTGCACATATCGCTTCATCCTCAGCTTCACCATATTCTTCAGGTGCACTTGTTATGGCCGGATAGCATGAAAGTAGGTCTGCAGCAAAGTTGGCCTTCCCCTTCATGCACTTGACACAAAAGTTGTACATTAATGTCCTCTCCTTCAGGTTAAGGATATGGGGGTTATGCCCTTACGTTCTTTATTACTAGAGATCTTGGTGAGGGCCTTGTGGTTAGTGACGAAAGTTAAGTCTGTGCACACCACTTAGTTGGGTCACCAGCAGGCACTTCTTCAAATATACCCCTGCTGATGTTAGCGTCGATCTGGCGCCGCACCTCGTCGTAGAAGAGATGTGGCACGGCAGTGGGTGTGTGTACTGCGTGTGGCGGAGCATCAGGTCGGAGATGGTCATGGTGTGGGGGGCCGCTTATCTCTGGTATGGGTGAACAAATATTGTATGCCCAAAATAATCCGACATCCATCTCTGTGTTGCAGGGCTGTAGCCGCTGGTATCAGCAGTGTGACAGTGCGACCACACATCATCCTTTCCCGGGTTAATGGTTTCCACATGGGCTGCGACAAGGGACACCTTGTATTGACTGATGTATAGAGTGGGTGCCCCTTACCGAGGGGGCCATCAATGGTGTGTAGGGCAGTTCGAGGATTAACACAGGCCTGACAACACGTACATAAGGACTGATCTGGAGATTTATCAAAGGCCTTGACTGTTCCCACTATGCATACGTATCAAACACATTAATTTATGAATGTAGATATCACTTACAATGTATAGCATTGTACACTTTACGTATTATAATATAGAAATATGCCTGGCAAACAGTTTAATATATAGACTGTCTGTGTTTGTAATAGTATAAGCACTAGTTAAAAATATTGTAATTGAAGGTAAATATAATTGACAGTGATTATGGTTGTTTTATATTGATTACAGGTTTGACTGCATTCCAATAAATTGTGAGGCGAGTACGACGCAGTGGTATCAGTCACCTTGAATTGGCACAAATAATCTAAGCGTGTGATATGGCGCTTACAAGGGCGTTACAGGCTCCCGATAGGTAGAGATCCTGTAATGTACTCACACTTTGGACTGGTGTTCGTCCCCACCATCACCCAGCACGGTAGCTCCCCAGGAGCTTCACAGCAACATGAATGACTATCTTGGGCAAGGGCTGGAGCTGGCGCAGGGAGACCCCCAAGTCCCTTAGTAGGGGGTGCCAAGCAATACTCACTTGAGTTCCTGTGTCTGCACCCCCCCCCCTCCGCCTGGGAGGGGGGTGGCAGAGGATGTTCCTGGACAGGTGTGTGGAGGTCTCCACACTTCCCATGATCATGATGTCGGATAAGTGCTAGTTGCTTTTCAGGGTGAGTGAATGGCACAAGCGCCAGAAGTACCCTTTATACCCACAGTTGCGACACACACTGTCACGAGCGGGGCACTGGTTGTTGGCGTCGCAACCACGGTCTCCACAGTTTCGGCACCGCCGTCGACCGCCCCCTGCTCCAGTGTGGCCATAGGCGCCACAGGTCTTGCTTCAGCGTGGGGTACTGGTTGCGGCCACTTCTGTTGGGTTATGGTCTGTGTGGGGGTGGGGGATGGAACGTCAGATCTGTGTACACAGCAGGCAAACAAGACTAAAAGTGATATATTGGGTTTAGCAGACACAAGATGGATGGACAGTGGTAGAATGTTGAAAGATGAACATATGCCCTTGTTTAGGGCGTCACAGAGTGTTTTTTTTTTTTGTTGTTGTTGTTGTTGAAACTGTTGTTTTGTACCAGTGAGTGACTGAATGATGAGTAAGATGAACAGATATCCATTAGACCCGAACAAAATCCAGGTCTACAAACCTACAACTGCGCAGTGGAGGCACTTTTTAACTTCTACACTGAGATGATATTGCGACTGTGTGATCTGGATGAGTATGGAATGTCAGTCGGCAGGAGGAAAATAAGCAACAAAAGATACGCAAATGATACTGTACTTATTACAGGGAATGAGGAAACCCTTCAGACGATGGTAATAGGGTAAACTATGAAAATGGGAAGACAAAGTGCATGCAGCTAAGCAAATCACCAGTTAAGAAGACAATGGAAGTGGAAGTTGGTGGTAGAGGTGGTACAGCATTTTACACATTTAGGATTGATAGGCGATGTTAGAAGAGGCTGAGAACTAGCATCCAAAAACCTAATACACAGTCTAACAAGTTTAAGAAGTTCCTCACAAACACAGAAATTACAATTGAATGATCAAGTGTTGTCTGGCCATGTTCGATACATTATTTTGATACGTTTGATAGAAAGAAGAATTTCCCGGTGTGTGAAATTTATCTAAACACTTGGAACTTAAGAAGTTTGCAAAGAGAGAAACTATCAAGAAAAAGAAAACATCGTATCTTTGATATTCAGTATATTCAGCGAGCCGAGTATTTTCTGGTTGATGCTATACAGGAAAATAAGGTGGGCACCACTCTCATTGCAGTGCTCCGCGAAAGACCACCAAATGCCCCTTCACCAATTTAGTTTAAAGACCTATAGCTGACAGTAACGGGCCGGACGGTGAAAAAAACGACTACAGATGGGACAGGTTTGAACAATGGATAATAGTTACAAAAAATAAATGTGCTAGACAACAAAGGTCATAAAGCACTATGGAAAGATGTGTTAGTGAAACGGATAACAATTTGTGTTAAAAATAAAATAAATGTGCTAGACATCGAAGGTCATATAGCAGTAGTGAAAAGGGTGAAAAGGTTATTGGCTATAAAGTGTAATACATATAAAAAGTCGTATAGCAGTTCAGTACTGAAAGGGTCGAAAAGGGGTGAGGGTAGGGAGGGTGAGTAAATAGGAAAAAAAGTAATAAGGGTGAAAGTTGGCAAAGAAGTGTGAGACTCTGCAAGGCAATCCGCAGGTTGAGGTGGGGATTAGCAACAGGAGAAAGGCGGGTTTAAGAGGTGATTAGATGACATTTTCATTAGAAATGTCAGGAGAGAGAATCCAGAGAAGGCGGTTGTTGTGACATTAGAGGGTTATATATGTATCCAGGGGGAAGCGGAAGAGATAGTGGGGAAAGAAAAGTGGATGATGCAGTTGAAGCATGGGGGAACATGAGGAGTAGGAGGATGGATATCGATAGTTAGATTGGAGAACAGATGAGGTGCAGGCGTGTTATTTTGTCATATTTTGATAGTTTTGAATGTTTTCGTGAGTTTCTGAAGTGAAGTTGATTAGGGAGGACTGAGAAACAAAGGTTTTCTTATGAGGGGGAGAAAAGGTGACAAACGTTTGAGGTGTAGAGGGAGAGATTGAAGTAGGAGAAGATGGGGTTCAGTGCATAGCTTGTCTTGTGCAATGGGTTGAGTGAGGAGGAAGAGGGGTATTTGCCAGAATAGAGATTGTTGTGACTGGAATAGTGGTGTATATTGGGGTGTCTGGATTTAGAATGGCAGAATTTGACTAGGAGAGGGAAGGGGTAAAAATGTGATGAAGAGATACTGGGGAGATGCAGAAACATCTTGGGAGGGAGGTGGAGGGACAGAGCAAAGGACAGTACTGGAGTTGGGAGTAAGAGAAAACCCTTGTTTGCGTGCTTCCTGCCGGGCCTAATGTAAAATGAGGCTAAGTTTGAACTGTAGGTAGGGCAGCCCCTATATAATGCATTATGGGAGCCACCACAATTGACACGTGTGATTGTGCAGAGCAGTTTATTCGATCATGACCCGGTTGGACACACAGAGGAGATTTGGCTGTGGAGCAACAGCGTTTGGCAGGGTGGTCTAAATGCCCATAGTTCTGATATTGAGGGGGGGAGTTATATTTAAGAAAAGTAATCTTGGCAATATTGGTGGACTTGTGGGAATGGTGTAGCACTGTACTGATACTGCATTATAGTCCATGAGGCAGGCGACTAGGTCCTCTCCACATTTTGACCAATCACGTTGTAAATAGAGCAGTTTGTCGTTGAAATGGAGACATTTCCAGTACATGTATTAAGGGAGGGATGGGGCTGGGCAGGAATGAATTTGCCCGTGAAGTTAGAGTTGACTTTTCTTTAACTTGCGATTCAGCTGTAAGTGCGATGAGATGTGAACAATCAAAATAATTGCATATGGAAACTCTGTCTACTTGATTTTGGAGCCATTACTGGAAGTGGAGAGTGATGTCAGAGTAAGGGGCTGTAGAGGGGATCACGAAAAATTGATCCCATTTTCTGGGCTAAACAGAGTATCCAAAAGGTTTCTGGAGGTAGGGGAAATAGAAGGACTAAATAAGAAATTGACTCATGGGCTGGTCTCTCCAGGCCTGCACCCAAAACAGGAAGACCTCTGACTTCCCCTCAGACATCTCCCCTGACCAAGATGGAAACACAAGCTGAGCCCATGACCAAATCCGAAAACCCATGCTGAAGGGGTGGTCCGAAACAACCAAAGTTTCCCTACAATGTATTTTCTGCAGGAATCAAAGGAGCTTAATAGTGGGAGGAAAGTGTGTATCTCACCACTGAATCCTGAAGACTGTAGAGTGAAGATGGTTCTCCTTGGCTTCACAGTTGCTTATGATTTAGAGGTAATCATGTCACAACCCCAGGTCATGGGGTCTTCCCGGGTGACAAAAGGGTAGACCCTAACTGGGCACGTCTTGTTGACCCTTTGTTTGGGTAACTGGGGCTTCTACAGCCTTAGAACCTATATGACTGGCCCACTTCGGTGCTTCACACCCAGAGCCAAAGCTAACTAAAATTGTGCAGACAGATCCAGAAAAAGCTTAGCCTACTCAGGTCAAACAAACAAAGCCTAAAAATAGAAAAGCTAATCCAACAAAAGTCAGAACCACCAACGTTTCTACACCTCTCAGTAGACCCTTAGCTAGCCTGACAAGAAGTGAGGACTTCAACATGAATTTGTCAGATTCTGATATGTCAAATGCCACCATTGGCGAAGCATCCGACTCAAGTGATCACAGGAGGAGACTTCAGTTCACACCACCCCATCCTGGCTCCCTGCAGATCAGATGTTGCAGGCTCTCACATACCTGACGTGCTGAAGATATTCACTGACATCACTCTTCTCAACACCCAAGAGCTAACACATGTCAAGGGAGGGGTCCTGGACCTTACCTTTGCTAATGCAACCCTGATGGAGAGAATCAGAGTGTGTCCATGAGACTGTTATTAGCAATGATGCTATTACCACCCTTTTGGGTGCTGGCCCAGCCCCAATGCTACAGCACAATCTTAGATGGAAAACAGACAAGGACAGACTTGTCAATCAAGCAGCCTCACAAACCATACCTAAAACTAAATGGTCAATCACAGAGTGAACATGTGCAGAAATCAGTTCCAAAGGCAAAAATAATAATAATAATAATAATAGTAATCTAGCCCTCCTAAGAAAAGTTTTCAGGGATGCCAAGGAAACTGCCAAGAGAGTCAGGCAGAAAAAGTTGCTAGACAGAGTTGTAGCAACGATTCAGGCGGGCCTCAATCAGAGGCAAACAGAGAGCAATTAGCAACAGTCTTTCAGCTAGACTGAGAACAAACTAAGAATATGTATAACCTGGCAACCTTGAGGGAACTAAGAAAAAGATACAAAAACAGTTCTTGCTTAGCCCCAGGTTCTGGTGGGATCTCCTACCTCATCATTTTCCACCTAGGGCTGGCAGGTGAGCTTGTAACTGTAACTCATCAAAAAAGTCCTGGGAGACATAGTTGCCATCCCAAAATCAAATGAGCCATAGAGGCATCTCCCTATCTCTCCTCAGCTTTCGGAGCAAGACATCTCCATGGGTTCACAAGGAGCATGAGCACAGTGCACAACACAATACACGGTCTTCAGCACAACTAACTGTCACATCTGTGGTAGTATTCCTGGATCTGGAAGAAGCTTTTGAACTAGCAAGTCATCTTGCTACTCAGGACACCCTGATCCATAAGGAAAAAAGAGGAAAACTCTGGTTTGGTAACTTTTTCATGAAAAGAATGACTAAGGGCACCTATCCTAGTACATGCCACTAGAAAGGGGAAAGCCACAGGGTGGGGTCCTCATTCCAGCCCTTTTCAACACCCTAGTATCTTGCATCCTCAACATACACTTTCCAGAGGGGTACAAGATAATTTCTTATGCAGATGTTCTTGCAGTCATCACTGCTGGTCGACACTGTCTAAGTAGAGCCAGTACTGTCTGGACCTTGTGTCAGAACCTCTCCTTCCTAGAAGAGATACAGTACTTGGTTGACCGAACTAAGGCAAGACAGTCATGTGAGCAATGACTGGGAGACACATAGGAGCAGGACAAAATGTACTATGGCCCTAATTACTACCAAGCCAAGACTAAGAAAAAAACTTGAGACAGTCCAAACCGAAGCTACCAGGATTATTCTGGATGCCCCCAGGTGGACAAAAGTACTCAACTGCTTCATGGAGGCAAACCATCTCCACCTAGACTCCCGCATTGATTAAACGACAGCACAATTCTTTTCCAAGGTCATCCTTGCACCCTGGAACACATAAATAAGACAAAAAATACTCAGATACCTTGAACAAGATTACAAGCTCTTTGAAAATAACTCCTGGGTGTCACACACAGCCAGTGTTAATACACTATCAGCTCAAAGAGCAACCATTTGTTAAGGGTGATGAACTCCCCCCACCCTGACTATATTGAACCCCTATCGTGGGCACAGACCTTGATCAAGCTTTCAGTCATGAGCTTGTCAAGGAGAAAGAATCAATACCCCATGCATAGACTGCAGGCTAAAACCAAGAGGGTAATTACAGCCAACACCCATCTGAGCAGTAGAATGTACTTCATGAATGGATTAGTTGATCAGGCACCGGATTTGCAGCAAGGGATGCCACAGCATCCATGAGGGTTACAGACATCACTCTAGGCTGAGGCCTTAGCATCCCGAGGGAAGGACACCGATTATACATGCAGATTCTAGGGAAGCCAATGACAGTCTACAGTACAACATGCCCAATGACAATGTCATTGGGCATTGTCAGGAATATGTACTTCCTGACCACTGTCTGGAAGTAGACATTCCTGACCACTGTGCTTACCATCATTGGATTCTTGTTCAGGGTAGAAAAATCATCATAAACTTGGTCCCAGCTACATAGGCATCAGAACGGATGAGCCTGCTGACCGACTACCAAAACTGGCTGGGGTATACCCTCAAATCCAGTGATCAAGGCGAAAAATCTTAGACATAGGTCCAGCACCACAGGACTTGTGACACACAGGTTGGGTCACTCTTATCAGCAGGCGCTTCTACCGACTCGCTGCCGAGACCTGACTGGTTGATTCAGACACCTCACGGCTCTCTGATTGGACCGCAAACTTCCCTTATTCCCTGGCCGCTTACACAGCCCCTATACACTCAAGCTACAGAATCCGAAACCTTAGCCTCCGGGTTAGTACAGTGGTAACGTGCCGGCCTCTCATCCTGTAATGAGCACAAGGGATGTGAAGTTAGAATGACCCAAAAATTCGTCTTGAAACCACCCTGTATATACCTCACTTGGTCTTTATGCATATGTATTACTCATATATACCTCAGTTTTTTTGTCTGTTTTGTCATAAGATACTCTATATTTGATTTATAGAACAAAAGAAAGTAAATATTGGAGATCAAAACAGAAACTAGAGATAAATAGTATGTCTTCTTCACAGCTCGAGGCTGGCACATGGCACTGAACAACATCCCGATGTGTCTCTCTCATTATTATTAAGAATTTAAAACCCATTCAAAGTGTAAGTGTTCTTAACATTTATAATCGTATACTATTAAAATGATGTTTAGTCAAAATTTACTATAATGTGCATACAATTACTCAGATCATGTATAATAACATAAATGCTATACGTAATTTGTTTGTTTACAAGATATATTTGTTTCTTTCAAGAAATGACTTATTTAGATTTATAACTTTATATTGTTTCATCATTCCTAAACTAGAATATTGTTTCTTTTCTAGGAATGGGTTTATTTTTTAGTTTATTTTTTTGTTTATTTTTTTAGTTTATGTTTTTGTTTTGTTTTCATGGTTTTGCTGAAGATTGGATTTATTTGTTCCTGGTGCTGTGCACAAGAATGAAAGAAAATATCTTTTTGGAGCCCAGGAGATGGATGAAGAAAAAGAAAAAAGATAGCTGAGAAAACCAACTAGTGTAAAGAGAGACAAGTTGGAGTAGCTGGACATTTTGGTAAATGTATGTTCATATTATTGTAAAAGTGTAATGATTTATGATTCATAATGTCAACTAAAATTTGTAAGCTTATTAAGTGTTTTGATATTACCCCTTCTCTCAGTTACCTCTAAGGTTGAAATTAGATCATAAATACCCTGTATGATTCTTCATCTTTTATGGTGTGGGTTCTAAAGGTAAATATTGGATAAACCACACCTTGGAAATAACAGATAGTGCCCATCTGGATAAAATATTTGAGTGGTTCTCAGAGAGGGCACTACAATCCGAGGGGTCGGCGGTTCGCACCCCGCCCAGGCGCGAGAAGTTACAATTGTCGCCTGGAGGTTACTGCTGTGGCTGGGTACCACGGCGGGTAAGGACTAAGCTCAGCCGTTAGCGAGTCGACATTAGTCGACACAGGCCGGGCGAAGCTCAGCCTCGCATATCGGACTTATCCTTAATCCGAAACCAAGATCAACAACACAAGATCCTCCAGCCGAACCACAGCAAGCAGCAGCAACAAGGACTGCCCAGTCTTTCGCCGACTGGGAAACCTCTCTGGCGCTCCTGTTGATCTCCACTTCACCTTCAACACCCATCTAGAACTGTGGGAACTCACAAACACTCCCTAAAAAGATAAGACACCATTCAAGTATTAGATACAACCAATCTATTACAATACATACGGCTCCATAACTCATCACCAATTATTGACTTCGTATTTCCCTAGACACAGCACACACACAGAGTGATAAAGTATATCTATATTGTCTAAGTCCTACTGTTTATTGTTGAATGAATCAGTGACCGAATTTCATTAATTCGGTTAGTTGCAACTAGAGGGTGCAGCTACGAGAAGCATCTACTAAGATCTCAACAAATTTGCGAAGATTTTTCTTTGATTTAGCCGCCATAAACAGATTTTAAAAGCATGAAGCGATTTCATGTTTCAAGAAATTTGCAGCTGTAATTGATACAGGTGTGTCATAAGAAGGGGGAAATGCCGCCTCACCTTCTTTGGTGTTGACATTTCGATAGACACCATTTCCAGGAAATCGCTTAAGAAAAAATAGCTTGCTACAAAATCAATAATAATTAATACTGCAGGGTTTACATAGTTTCTAAAAATATATATTGATATACGTATTGGATATATATTACACTAGTCACAAACAACCTAGAGTTTTCGCCTCATTCATAGAAATACTGTTTACCTCTGTTTACATCGAAAATTTACAAAAGTGGGACCCAGCAAATACACCGAAATATAATTCCGGAATTCTACAAGAAATTATATGATTATTGTGGTATGTATGCCTTAAACCCAATGCCACACCACATGCTAGAAATGTCATAAAATAACAATTTTATTGTATTTACTAGATTTCCACATTACTATTATGCGATATCATTAGTATGTTAAAATTATCATATATGTAATGATAATAATCATTATGATAATGATTATAATAATCATAATAATGATAATAATAATGGCAATAAATAATAATAATAATAATAATAATAATAATAATAATAATAATAATAATAATAATAATAATAATAATAATAATAATAATAATAATAATAATAATAATAATAATAATAATAATAATAATAATAATAATAATAATAATAATAATAATAATAATAATAATAATAATAATAATAATAATAATAATAATAATAATAATAATAATAATAATAATAATAATAATAATAATAATAATAATAATAATAATAATAATAATAATAATAATAATAATAATAATAATAATAATAATAATAATAATAATAATAATAATAATAATAATAATAATAATAATAATAATAATAATAATAATAATAATAATAATAATAATAATAATAATAATAATAATAATAATAATAATAATAATAATAATAATAATAATAATAATAATAATAATAATAATAATAATAATAATAATAATAATAATAATAATAATAATAATAATAATAATAATAATAATAATAATAATAATAATAATAATAATAATAATAATAATAATAATAATAATAATAATAATAATAATAATAATAATAATAATAATAATAATAATAATAATAATAATAATAATAATAATAATAATAATAATAATAATAATAATAATAATAATAATAATAATAATAATAATAATAATAATAATAATAATAATAATAATAATAATAATAATAATAATAATAATAATAATAATAATAATAATAATAATAATAATAATAATAATAATAATAATAATAATAATAATAATAATAATAATAATAATAATAATAATAATAATAATAATAATAATAATAATAATAATAATAATAATAATAATAATAATAATAATAATAATAATAATAATAATAATAATAATAATAATAATAATAATAATAATAATAATAATAATAATAATAATAATAATAATAATAATAATAATAATAATAATAATAATAATAATAATAATAATAATAATAATAATAATAATAATAATAATAATAATAATAATAATAATAATAATAATAATAATAATAATAATAATAATAATAATAATAATAATAATAATAATAATAATAATAATAATAATAATAATAATAATAATAATAATAATAATAATAATAATAATAATAATAATAATAATAATAATAATAATAATAATAATAATAATAATAATAATAATAATAATAATAATAATAATAATAATAATAATAATAATAATAATAATAATAATAATAATAATAATAATAATAATAATAATAATAATAATAATAATAATAATAATAATAATAATAATAATAATAATAATAATAATAATAATAATAATAATAATAATAATAATAATAATAATAATAATAATAATAATAATAATAATAATAATAATAATAATAATAATAATAATAATAATAATAATAATAATAATAATAATAATAATAATAATAATAATAATAATAATAATAATAATAATAATAATAATAATAATAATAATAATAATAATAATAATAATAATAATAATAATAATAATAATAATAATAATAATAATAATAATAATAATAATAATAATAATAATAATAATAATAATAATAATAATAATAATAATAATAATAATAATAATAATAATAATAATAATAATAATAATAATAATAATAATAATAATAATAATAATAATAATAATAATAATAATAATAATAATAATAATAATAATAATAATAATAATAATAATAATAATAATAATAATAATAATAATAATAATAATAATAATAATAATAATAATAATAATAATAATAATAATAATAATAATAATAATAATAATAATAATAATAATAATAATAATAATAATAATAATAATAATAATAATAATAATAATAATAATAATAATAATAATAATAATAATAATAATAATAATAATAATAATAATAATAATAATAATAATAATAATAATAATAATAATAATAATAATAATAATAATAATAATAATAATAATAATAATAATAATAATAATAATAATAATAATAATAATAATAATAATAATAATAATAATAATAATAATAATAATAATAATAATAATAATAATAATAATAATAATAATAATAATAATAATAATAATAATAATAATAATAATAATAATAATAATAATAATAATAATAATAATAATAATAATAATAATAATAATAATAATAATAATAATAATAATAATAATAATAATAATAATAATAATAATAATAATAATAATAATAATAATAATAATAATAATAATAATAATAATAATAATAATAATAATAATAATAATAATAATAATAATAATAATAATAATAATAATAATAATAATAATAATAATAATAATAATAATAATAATAATAATAATAATAATAATAATAATAATAATAATAATAATAATAATAATAATAATAATAATAATAATAATAATAATAATAATAATAATAATAATAATAATAATAATAATAATAATAATAATAATAATAATAATAATAATAATAATAATAATAATAATAATAATAATAATAATAATAATAATAATAATAATAATAATAATAATAATAATAATAATAATAATAATAATAATAATAATAATAATAATAATAATAATAATAATAATAATAATAATAATAATAATAATAATAATAATAATAATAATAATAATAATAATAATAATAATAATAATAATAATAATAATAATAATAATAATAATAATAATAATAATAATAATAATAATAATAATAATAATAATAATAATAATAATAATAATAATAATAATAATAATAATAATAATAATAATAATAATAATAATAATAATAATAATAATAATAATAATAATAATAATAATAATAATAATAATAATAATAATAATAATAATAATAATAATAATAATAATAATAATAATAATAATAATAATAATAATAATAATAATAATAATAATAATAATAATAATAATAATAATAATAATAATAATAATAATAATAATAATAATAATAATAATAATAATAATAATAATAATAATAATAATAATAATAATAATAATAATAATAATAATAATAATAATAATAATAATAATAATAATAATAATAATAATAATAATAATAATAATAATAATAATAATAATAATAAAAATCTCTAACACGAGATAAATTAATGAATTACTTAATGAACGATATTCATGTTTGTTGACCACATACCGTGATCACACAGTAATGCGATCTAAGGGCAGAAGAATAAGAAATGTGAGAACACTGCCATTTCCTGTTCGTGTGTGTGTTTATATGTGTGTTATATAATTCTGTATGTGTGTGTATATATCTTTTTCTGTAGCTTTGTCCCATTCTTATATGGGGTCGCTATGATCAGGTTCTGACAGATATTTCTTTATGACCGGAGGCCCTTCCTAACGCCAACCCTCTATTTACCCGGTCTTGGGACCGGCACTGACTTGGGCTGGCTTGCCCTCCCAGTGGCTAGTTTGTGTGTGTGTGTATATACGCATATATGTGTGTGTGCGTATGTGTGTGTATATATATACACACATATATATGTGTGTATGTGCAATTGCCGCGATGGTACAGTGTTTACAGCACTGGACTCCGACACTTGTGGTCCCGAGTTCAATTCTTCTCCGCGGCAGTTGTAAAAAGTGCCTACGCTCCGAGCCCGATCTCACGGCGAAAAAACGACATATTGCCTTGAGAAGTCAATCGCAGGTGTCGTAGGCACAGTGGCCGTACCGCGGTTGATTAAGAAGGGCATTCAATCAGGCAAGGGTGAGAGTGCCAGATGACCTCTCAATAGTGAATTGAGAGAGGCCTAAGTCCTGAAGTGGAATAAATGTCTGTTGTGTGTATATATGTATATATATGTATGTATAAATACATGTGTATGTGAATATACATATAAAACATATATATACAATTATATATATATACATATATATGTACATATATATACATATATATATATATAAATATTAATACATATAAGAGTATGTATATATATTTTGTGTGTGTGTGGGGGGGGGGGGGGGGGGTTGTATGTGTGTATGTGTGTTTGCAAATATATATGTATATATACACATACATACACACATACAAACCCACACACACACTCACACACGCATATATATGTATATATATGTGCGACTGCCGCGATAGTCCATTGGTTAGAGCACTGAACTCCGACCCTCGTGGTCCTGAATTCAATTCCCCGTCGCGGCAGTCGTAAAAATACCTGTGCTCCGACTTCTGGCTTGAGCTCGACCTAACGGCGAGTAAACGACATATCGCCTCGAGTAGTCAAACGCAGATGTCGTAGGGGAAGCCACCGCTGTGGCACAAGTGTTAGCGCACCGAACCGCGGTTGATTAGGAAGGGCATCCAATCAGGCAAGAGGGCACTATCAAATAACCTCTCACTAATGAATTTAAAGAGACCTATGTCCCGCAATGGAATGAATGGCTGTTCAAAAAAATGTAAATGTACATGCATATGTATGTATGCATATGTACATTCACACAGACACACACGTATGTATATATATATGTGTGTATGAATGTGTGGGTATGTTTATATGAATATATATACATACACACATATGTATATATACATATATATACATACACACATATGTATATATACATATATATACATACATTCATATGTATATATACATATGAATACATTCATATGTATATATACATATATATTCATATATATACGTACATACATATATATATTCATATATATATATACGTACATACATATATATATTCATATATATACGTATACATATATGTATATATATAAAATATATACATACATATATATATATGTACATATCTATATATGTGTGTATATATATATATATTTATATATAAGATATATGTTTGTTCAACAGCCACTGGATGCCCTTCCTAATAAACCGCCGTTGGGCGTACTAACACTTGTGCCACAGTGTTGACTTCCCCTACGACACCTGCGTTTAACTTCCCAAGGTGATATGTTGTTTTCTCGTCGTCAGATCGAGATCAAACCAGCAGTCAGGGCGTTTTCACGACTGCCGTGGCAGGGAAATGAACTCGGGACCATGAGCTTCCGAGTTCAATGCTCTAACCACTGGACCATCGCGGAAGTCATATATATATATATATATATATTGTGTATATATATTGCATATATGCATGTATTTAAGTATAAATATATATATACATATATATAAATATATTACAAACACACAGATATATACAAATATATGTATATATACATATATGCATATAAATATAAATATATATGTATATATACATATATGCATATAAATACAAATATATATATATATATATATTTATAACTGCCGCGATGGTCCAGTGGTTAGAGCACTGGACTCCGACCATCGTGGTCCCGAGTTCAATTCGACGTCGCGGCAGTTGTAAAGAAATACCTGTGTTCCGAGAAACGGTTTCTCACGACGAGAAAACGATATGTTGCCTTGAGAAGTCAACCGCAGGGGAAGTCACCGCCGTGGCACGTGTTAACGCGGTTGATTAGGAAGGGCATCCAATCAGGCAAGGGTGAGATTGCCAAATAACCTCTCAATAGTGAATTGAGAGAGGCATAAGTCCTGCAGTGGAATAAATGGATGTTGAATATATATACATATATGCATATATTTATATATGAATATATATATGTTTGCACAACAGCCATTAATTTCATTGCAGGGCCTAGGCCTCTCTCAATTTATAATTTGCAGGTCATTTGGCAGTACCGCCCTTATCTGATTGGATGCCCTTCCTTATTAACCGCGGTTCAGCGCGCCACCATTTATGCCACGGCGTATGTATATGTATACGTATTTACATGTATATACTTGTATGTATACACACAAACAATCAAACACATATATATACACATATGTGTGTGTGTGTGTGTGTTTGTGTATGTATGTGTGAGTGTGTGTATGCTTGTAAGTAAGTATATATATGAATATCTATGTGTGTGTATGTGTGTGTGCGGGTGTGCATGTATTTATGTATATATATAATATATATGTAGATGTATATATATATAAATATATACATATATATATGTATATATATATATATATATATATATATATATGTGCGTGTGGGTTTGTGTGTCTGTGTGTATATACATATACACAATCGTGTGTGTGTGTGTGTCTATATAAATGTGTATATATATATATATATATATATATATATATAATTATTTGTATGTGTGCACATATATGTGTCTGTCTATCTATCAATAGATATATGCATGTTTATATGTGTATATATATTGTATTTGATTTGCATGTGTGTGTGTAAATATATATATATATATTGTGTGTGTGTCCGTGTGTGTGCGTGTGTGTACACATACACACATACATATGCACATTCATACATGAATATATGTGTGCATGAATATATATATACATTTATGTGTGTCTATGTGTGTGTTGGTTGTATGTGTGTTTGTGTATGTATGTGAATGTGCGTGTGTGTTTGTGTTCGGAGTGTGTTTGTGTATGCTTATATGTGCGTATATATCTATAAATATATATATATATATATATATATATATATATATATACACACACACATATATATATACACATTTATTTATATACGTAAACGCTATTTAGACGACTTAAACATTTGGTTAACAGGAGTGATAAAAGGGGACGGTGGCTTTGACTCTTTATTTAGAAGAGTGCAAGCAACACAGATATATTACACACGAGACAAGTCTTGGTAAGGCGTAGTGCGGGTAGTCGCGGTCAGCCCAGTGGTTGGGGGGGGGGGGCTGACGGCTGGCGAGAATGACCAGAGCCCTCCCCTCCCGCCTGACCTTCGGTGCCGGGCGGCCCACCTTGACCGGACAAGCACTCGGCAGGAACTCTCTGTGACCTGGGTCATCCTTGGCCTTAAATACTGGTGAGTGGCGTGGGGGCGCCACCTGGCCCACCCGCGTGGGCACGCCACGTGGCAGCCCGGGACACGTGGGAGCCATAGCTTATACTTCTTATGTACACAGTATATTGCTCGGACACCTACTAACGCCTCGCCCTCAAGGGTGACCCAACTTGGCTGGGTCTTGACTTGTTAATCACTTCGTTCTCGCGTGTGCTGTGTGTGTGTGTGTGTGTGTGTGTGTGTGTGTGTGTGTGTATGAATATATGTATATATATGTATATATATATGGGTGTGTGGGGGGGTATGTGTGTATGTGTATGTATATATGTATATATATTTATTTATTTATTTGTATGTGCGTGTGCATAGATATGTATCTATATGTCTATCTATCTATATATATAAGTATATATATATGTATATTGTGTTTATGTGTGTGTGTCTGTGTATGTGTATGTGCGCGCGTGTGTGTGTTTGTGTGTATGTGTGTGTGTGTTTGTGTGTATGTGTGTGTGTGTTTAAGTGTGTGGATGTGTTTGCATGTGTGTATGTGTGTGTGTGTGTAAATACATATGTGTGTGTGTGTGTGTCTGTGTGTGTGTGTGTGTGTGTGTGTGTATGTACACATACATAAATGCATATGTACATACATACGTACATACGTACATATATAAATACAAATACATGTGTACATGTGTGTGTATGTGTAAGCGAGAGACTACTGCAAACTACCAGATTTAAGCGAGGCGTGAGAGGGACTTGGGCGGGTCAGTGAAAGGGGTCTTAGCTTGCTGGTTTATTGCTGAAGATAGATATGAGACCCCCCGTGTCCCTGGGTGGAGGACGAACTGGTGGAGCTGCACCCTGTGTGGCTTGGCTTGTCTTACGAATGTGTCCTTTTATGCGGCGGTTCCCTTCAAGAGCGGATGTTTATTCCCGTGCGAAAAGCCTGGTATCCGCACAAGGAGAAGGACAGCTGCCTGAACAGAGGTGTGAAGTGTATCATCCGGTCTTGCTACGTATTGTTGACAGTGTCTGTTTTTGTGTATGTGCATTTGTGTGTTTGTGTCTTCTTATATGTTTGTATATATGTATGTGTTTCTGTTGACAAATATATAAAAGTTATGAATGAGAATGAAGATAAGCGTCAGTTATACATGTATTTCTGACGACGATAAAATTAAAACCGGTCAGGTATATATCTTGTATTGTGAAGATATTCATTCTCATTTCTACCTTTCATACATGCATATATATGTATATATATATATATATATATATATATATATATGTATATATATGTATACATACGCATATAAATATATGTATGTATATATACAGATACACACACACACACACACACACACACACACACACACACACACACACTCACACACACCATATATATATACACTTATATATAGATAGATAGGTAGATAAATACATAAATAAGCACACACATACAAATGCACACACACACACACACACACACACACACACACACACACACACACACACACACACAGACACACACACACATATATGTGTATATATATACATATATATATTTACATATAGATACATATTTATACATATATTACATATATACATAAATACACACAGACATACACAAGCACGCACAAACTCAACCAATGCACACACTCACACACACACACATGTATATATATATATATATATATATATATATATACATATGTATACAAAAATACACATAAATACGCATATATATATATATATATATATATATATATATATATATATATATATACTGTATATATATATATACACACACACATTTTTAAGTATGAATTTATATATATATGCATACATACAGATATATATATATATTTTTTTTGAACAGCCATTCATTTCACTGCAGGACATAGGCCTCTCTTAATTTATTATTGAGAGGTTATTTGGCAGTACCACCCTTGCCTGATTGGATGCCCTTCGGTTCGGCGCGCTAACTCTTTTGCTACGGCGATGACTCTTATGACACTTGCATTTGATTTCCCAAGGCGATATGTCGTTTTTTCGCTGTAAGATCGGGCTTGAGCCAGTAGTCGGAGCGCTGTTGGCATATATATACATATATATGCGTGTGTGTGTGTGGATGCGTTTATATATATTTGTGTGTATGTGTGGTTGTTGGTTGTGTGTGTGGATGCTGGTGTGTGCTTATATATACACACACGTGTGTATCTATACGAAATATATATATATATATATATATATATATATATATATGTATTTACATATATATATATATTAATATATATATATATACACATATATATTACATGTATACATAA
Source organism: Penaeus chinensis (assembly GCF_019202785.1). Lineage (NCBI taxonomy): Eukaryota > Metazoa > Arthropoda > Malacostraca > Decapoda > Penaeidae > Penaeus > Penaeus chinensis. The sequence continues at coordinate 25,521,715 of NC_061827.1, read as the reverse complement.
ATACACAGATATATAATACATACAAATACACGCACACACATACATAGACACACACACACACACACACACACAACCAACACACACACACACATAAATATATATGTATATAAATATATATTTGCATATATGTTGTGGCACCCTATTCCACAAAATTTTATTAAATGCTCCGCAGTACCATGACTTATTATGTTAGACCAATAAATGTTTAAAAGTACTCATCAATTATAGTGTAACTTTAAATAATGAATCAGTTTCAAAGTGACAATATTAATATTATTAACTAGTGCAATTCAAGGTTAGAGTTATTTTTTTGTAAAAGAAATCAGTACATTTATTAACTGAATATTATCAATGCAATATAATACAATTACAAAACCAAACTTTACGGGAAATAAAATATAGATAAGATTTGTTTTTAGTTCTTGACTCTTTAAATACAACTAGACAGTTATGACTCGCTGTTTTACAATTATCAATTATGAAACTTGATGAAAACAAAATCAGCAATATTCAAAATTACGTTATATCTTCATGAAATAAATATTTTAAAGGAAAACATCATTCTAAAAATAATTGATTATTCAATGTCTCAAAGCTAACAAGTAGGTTAAATATTACACAAAATAATCATGATCAGTAAACAAGTAAATATCTAAATTATAGTAAACATACTCAGTTAATTAAATATTATAGTAATAGAAAAAAAAGTTAATTATAACAAACACATATTAAGTTGTATTTCTATGTGAATATATGACTCAAACATCAAGCGAGTAAAAGTAATAATCATGACAAAAGCAAATACTTGATAGACAAAAAATCAATCTTACGCTCCGTCGGAAAATAACAGTAGTCGTCACTGTCTACACACTTCCGCTGAGCTATCAATCTTAAAAAGCACTTAATTATGTAATTACACTTATATGTTCATAAAAATCTTAATTTTCTTCCTAATCCTAACTATGTTTCAGAATAGCACTCCCTTGTTACTGCCTTCCGTTTCTAATTACTGTCTACCATGTTCCATCACGATGGTGAACCAAAGTGCTACAAACAGGCTTACCGAAATGCTACTGGACGCTACTCCGAAACCTAATCCACATTCTCCGACACTAAGCGTCCTTTTATTTTCGCTTTGGAGCTTATCCGGCGACGCCGTTGCTGGTTATCACTTAATTATTTCTTATAGTTGGAAAGATACCCGCATCAGGACTTTTCTATATCCCAGCACATCTTTAACACTCTATTTATCACTTCTAACTTTTTCTACCTGCCACCCGAGTTAATTTCTTGTTCCCAAACTGATTTACTATGATCTTTATTGCGATCGATTAGAACTACTTGTTTCGCACTCATGATTTCTTTTTTGCTTTTGTTGGTCCATCATGTGGTGTCACCCTCTGTCACATGATGATCTAGCCACTTTGAGTAATAGGGTGCTCCTGTTTCTCTTTTCTTTTTGTTTTTTGCATCTGTGTCTTATCCTGTTGACTATATTTTTTATCTTCGCAATGTTATTCTATTTTTGATGTCTCGTCCCAGCTTGTTTGCTTCGCCCGTCCGTATGGCATCCGCTCCGCCCTCGTGGTCGTGTTGTTCGCGTGGTAATGACTAAGCCTACGAGTGTCTACGACATATATATATATATATATATATATATATATATATATATATGCATACATACTTACGTATATATATATATATATGTGTGTGTGTGTGTGTGTGTGTGTGTGTGTGTATGTGTGTGTGTGTGTGTGTGTGTGTGTGTGTGTGTATGTGTGTGTGTGTGTGTGTGTGTGTATGTGTGTGTGTGTGTGCGTGTGTGTGTGTGTGTGTGTGTGTGTGTGTGTGTGTGTGTGTGTGTGTGTGTGTGTGTATGTATCATTACCATCAGTCTATATCAATCCGCTGCAGGACGTAGGGCTCTCCCAATCCTTTCCGACTTTGCCTTGCGTTTTTTTTTTTTTTCCCAAATTTCGTTATTTCGTCAACCCATCTTGTAACTCATCTGGCCTTTGGCCTCTTTATGTTATCTATAACCTTGTCTGTTACTTTCTTTGTTCATCTGTCGTCCAGTCTCCGACATATATGACCTGCCCCTTGCCATTTTTTCTTTTTGATGCTCCCAAGTATATCTTCCACTTTTGTCTGTTCCCTGATCCACGTCGCCCTCATCCGATCTCTCAGGCTAATTCCCAGCATGAACCTCCCATCCCTCTCTGGGCACTTATCAGTTTCCTTTATAGCAATTTGGTTGTAGTCCATGTTTCTGATCCATGTGTAATATGTGGGAGGATGTATTGGTTAAAAACTTTTATCTTTAAACATATTGGCAAGGAGCCTCTTAGTATGCTACTGTGTCTGCCGAAGGCGCTCCAGCCTAGATTGATGCATCGCTTAATTTTCTCTTTGCTAGATGTGTTTGTCTGTACGAGTTGCTTTAAGTATATATATTTGTCCACTACCTTGTATATGTATCTGTTCGAATTGACCTCTGCTGTTGAACATGGTCTTAGCCTTTTTCTTGTTCATCCTAAGTCCGACTTTCAGACTTTCTCCATTCAGATCGTTTATTAGTTGCTGCATTTCATTTGCAGATTAACTGAAGAGAACAATATAATGTGCAAATCTCAGATTGTTTAGGTATTCATGTCCTGTTTTGATTCTTTTCCATTCCATTCTAGATTTTTGAATATTTCCTCAAGGCAAGCTGTAAAAAGTTTTGGTGAGATGGTATCTTCGTATATATATCTTTGCAATATACCTTCTCTACTCTCTGTCTTCGAATAGCTTCTAGTACTGCTGGAATTTGTACAGAATCAAATGCCTTTTCGTTATTGATGAATGCAATATACAGGGGTTTCCTATATTCGTTAATTTTTTTCTTATTTTGGTGAGCGTGTGGATGTGGGATGTTGTTGAGAATCCACTGTGGAAGCCTGCCTATACTCTAGGCTGATTAGAATCCAGACTGTCAGAGATGCGAGTTGTGATGACTTTTGCGAACAGTTGTAAATAACTGAAAGGTGGCTTATGGGTTGGTAGTTTTTTGTCCTTTCTATCTCTTTTTTATACATCAAAATAATTTTTCCGTTTAGAAAGCATTTGTTAAAAAGATTGGCTAGTCTCACAGTTGCAATTTCTCCTGCATCTGTTATAAGGTCTATACGAATTCTGTCCTCACCTAGTGTTTTCCCTCTCCTCATGCCTTAAAGTGCTCTTTTTATTTCCTCTGTTGTGATGTTAGGTACGTCTCTAGTTACCGTGTTCGCTTCTATCCGTGGCTGTTCATTTCAGCTTTATAGATCCCTGTAAAAGTCTTCCACTACTATTATGACTTCATTTTTAATATATGTCACTTCTCCGTCTGGTTTATTGCATACATTTGATCTCTCCCTATCCGGAGTCTCCTTTTAGCTGTTTTCATCATGGTACCTTAGATCACTATTTCATTTATTATTTGAGTATTGTATTTCCATGCATCTTCTCTCTTCTTTTTATTTGTAGTCTTTGTTAGTTCATCTAATGCTATTTTGTCCCTGTTTAACGATACTTTCATGACTACGTTTTGGCGTTAGTTCTTTCGTTATAACGAAAGCTCGTTGGAGCTTTGCTTGACGTTCTTACCGCCTACTTCAAATGCAGCTTCCTTTATCATGTCACTGAACTATCTGTTGATTTAGTCAATGTTGAGATCTTCGTCGCTGAGAAATGAATATCTGTTTTGGATGTTAAGCTTAAATTCTGTCGCTCTGGTCGTCAAATTAGCTAGATTTGACTGCATTTTTTGTATCAGCTTGTTCCTTTCCATTCTGAGTTGTAATTTAATTTGGCCTCTTCCACAGTTTTTACTATATCGCGCCTTTTTGAGATTATGAAGTCAATTTCGTCTTTGATGTTAAATGTCCACTTTTGCTCTAGTCTTTTTTCGAAGAATGTATTCATGATATTGAGTGATTGAGCCTCCGTAAAATCGACTAGTATTTGTCGTCTCTTATTCCTAGTGCCTATTCCGTGATTCCCCATTACGGTTTCTCCTTGTGTTTTTACCTATGTTGGCATTAAAATCTCCCATAATTATTGTGAAATGGGTTTTTACTCTCTTGCTGGCTAAATGAACATCTTCATAGAAGCTCTCTATTCCTTCATCACTGTGGCTGCAGGTTGGAGCAAAGCCTTGTACCTATTGTTAAGTTTTATTGTTACTGAAGCCACTCTTTCGCTTACACTATAGAATTTCACGATATTCTTTTCTAAACATTCGTGAGCTAAGAAACCTATTCCTAATTCCTGCTTTATACCCCGGGGTTTACCTCTCCAGTAGAGCACGTGTCCATCATTTAGTATCTTCTGTTCTTCGCCTAGTCTTCTAACTTCACAGAGTCCTACAACATCCCATTTAATGAAAGAGAGTTCCTCAAGTAATGCTACTAAGTCGGATTTAGTTCTCACTGTGCTTATATTTTATGTGCAAAGATTCACCCCCGTGGGGCGGCCTGTTCTTAACCAGAGATTTGTAGCACCCTCTACTCCGGATCGATTCTAATCGCCGCCATAACCAAGGGCTCTTTCGCCTCCGTGGAATGAGGGCCGTTGTTCTGTTTGTGCAGTCATGGCCAGCTCACTACACCAGAGTATATTCCCGTGAGCATGGACTTATGTGTGTGATATATGTGTGATTATGTCTTTACGCTGAATTCATTTATGCATATGTACAACCGGTGCAGACATAATTGTCCATCAGTAAATGCCCTAAGTATTACGTGTATGTTCATTTTCGTGAACATGCACATGTAAGTATACACCTTTATATATGTTGCTATACATATGATGTGCATACATTCTCCTACATTTTACACAACTACACACATGCACATGCATACACATATATAGACATATGCGCACCCACATATATGCGAACACACACATGCGTACATATCTTGTACACGTACTTATGACTATGCATACACACACTTATATAGCCATACATGTGCTTACACACACGTGTATGTGCACATGCGTTTATGAGTACACATTAGTGTTCACCTATATATATGTATACACCTGTTCGTGCACATTTATATACACATGCATACATACATACATACATGCATACATACATACATACATACATACATATATATACACACACATACTCATATAACGTGTGTACATGTTCATATGTGTGTGTTTGCAAGAGAAACAATACACATGCAAGTCTACCTTATATACGGGCACGTCTGCACGTGCCCGTATATAAGTTTGTGTAAGTACAAACATATAGTTATGTGTAAGAGTACAAGATGTGTGTAAAGGGAGAGAGAGATAGATAGATAGATAGAGAGAGAGAGAGAGAGAGAGAGAGAGAGAGAGAGAGAGAGAGAGAGAGAGAGAGAGAGAGAGAGAGAGAGAGAGAGAGGGGGGGGGGGGGGGAGGGGGGAAGAGCTAGAGAGACAGAGAGACAAAAACAGAGTCAGAGACAGGGACAGACACAGTCAGAGAGAGAGAGAGAAAAAAAAAAAAGAGAGAGAGAGAGAAAGAAAGAGAGAGAGAGAGAGAGAGAGAGAGAGAGAGAGAGAGAGAGAGAGAGAGAGGGAGAGAGAGAGAGAGAGAGAGAGAGAGAGAGAGAGAGAGAGAGAGAGAGAGAGAGAGATTGAGAGAGAGAGAGAGATTGAGAGAGAGAGAGAGAGAGAGA
>NC_061827.1:25511020-25513520 GCF_019202785.1 Penaeus chinensis | reverse complement strand
AGAAAATCTATAAATTCATATACACTATGAAAGATGATGCGGTAAAGTGAGAAGTAGACTTGGGTTTGGGCTAATGCCGAAGAGCATGTCGGACCGAAGGATATTTAAGAACTATAGGAGGAGATCTACTAGCGTATTTATAAGTCCAGCAGACGATTTCATATTTTGTGAGAGTGGATGGAGGAATATTACAAAAATTGCTTTTTATTTAAAATGAAGCTGAGCGTCGAGATAATTAAGTACTCTATCATATGCTTCAGATTGAAACATTCGCACCTGTCATGACGAGCATCACGAAACCGAATGCTGCATGAGATTAGGCCAGTTTCATACTTGAGACAACGCCCATACCATTAAGCATTACCCACAATGCAGTACATTTGCCAACTTCTCTCTAACATCTACATTTCCACGCTAAACTATGTTACAGGTTTTAATTCCATTTACCACGACATCTATATTAAAGGTCGTTTTTAATATCCACACACACACACACACACACACACACACACATGTGTCGTTGATTCTCGAGCAACCCTGATCCGTGACACGGCATACCGAACCCCGACAAAAAGGCTCTGTGTTGACGTACTCCGCTGCACTCGAAGGTGAACCACGTGCTGTGCTGTACGATATTCGGTCTCTTTCTGGGTGCTTTCAAAACTTTGGTTTTTCTCTTACCGCATTCTTATGAAAGACTTAGTGCTCGCTAAGTAAACTTTTGGAACTGAAGCACTTTCAGAGACGTGTGGAACTTGTTACTACTTGAACGAAGCATATTCATTTCGAAAGGAGGCTAAGCCATGCAGTACATTTATGGCCGCTTAAAGCTAATGAAATTCTATATCGATTCGGGTGACGTGTGTCGCGCAAAGGAAACATAGGCAGATCACACTAGTTTTGTGGGATAAAACAGTGTATTTGCACATTCAACGAAGACCTTCGCTCGCAACTCATACATAAGGTAAGGTACTGGGAGAATAACCACGAAGCAAATACTGATTTTATTCGTGAGCGCATATACACACAAATTCTTCCATAAACAACCAGCACACACCAGAGATTAAAGATTCAAAATATCACTCTCCGTATTCTAATCTACGGCACAGAGGCAATGTAAGATCCCTCCACCGCAGTCTTTCCCGCTTACGTTCTTTTCAAATTCCTTTAACAGATTTGAGGAAGTGGTAGCCATCAACTCCTTCCATTTGACCTCCAGTTATGGTAATCGTTCTCTAACGTCTTGGTATATTTGAGCCTGCAAAGATAACTTTCGTAATGATAGTAGTAATAGTAGTATCAATAGTAGTAGTAGTACTAAAAAAATGGTGATAATAATGAAGATGATGATGAACATGATGACGATGATGATGATGGTGACGGTGATGATGGTGATGATGGAGATGATGGTGGTGATGATGACATTGATGATGATGGCGATGCATAAGTAGTACTAAAAAGATGGTGATAATGATGGGATGATGATGGTGATGAAGATGAAGATGATGATGATGATGATAATGATGGTGATGATGATGCGTATGTGCATATGTATATATATGAAAATATATATGTATACACACATATATATGTATGTATGGGAAGTATCTGGCAATGAGTAATAGAGGTATCGTGGTTAGCTCAGTGATAATAAATGCTAAAGATATCGAGTGAGAAGTGATCTGTGATAGTGCTACACAAAAGAGAAAGATTAGTAAATATGTAGAGCTTATATTCCAACCAAAATAGAAATCAAAATTCATTCAAACGTCTCACAAATCTATAAAATTCTACATTGGGCCATGCAATATGGATCTTTTAAACTAACAACGAGTGCCAGCTAGGAATACTAGGTTCCATTACCGTGTTAAATAAGTTCATAAAGTCCCAACTGCCATCGAAAGTGCCACAGCAGATAGGAACAGCGGTAAAATAGACGATAATCACCCCAAACCAGAAAAAGAATATAAAAATACGAAATCATTAGAAAATGACAAGCATCACCTGCCCCATACCCACACTACGCCCAGTAACTGTGTCAAATCGCACGGGTATTACAGTTTTTCCCCCATGTAGATTCGCTAAGGAACAGCCAAATCGCCAGTATGTAAATACATTACACCACAAAATCAGGTAGGTCTAACCTATTTTCGACGGGGGAAATTAATTTAAAAGGGGGAAAATGCTGTGCTCATTTTTTATATTTCTTGTGAAATGCCTCTACACATAGATGGCTCTGCCTTACCTGATTTCACCTTTCCTTGAATTGGCGGGGAAATTTATTTTTTACTAGTGCTATGAATATCGATGGTGTTATTTTTATTGTAAACATTATAATTACTATAATGTTATAAACAATAGTAATAGCTAAATAAGATCACGTAAAATATTTTCGTAAATTAAAGAAAAGGGTAAACGAGCGAGACAGGAAGTACTCGTAATTGGTGATTTAGTACAAGAAGTGTAACCATCTGTGTCAAAACATTTAAACAAGTAAACT
>NC_061827.1:25466020-25481020 GCF_019202785.1 Penaeus chinensis | reverse complement strand
TCAGTGCCGCCTGCTAAGACTTTTCTCTCATCATTAGCACCAAGAAAACTGTTGTCATGAACTGCTCAGAAACAAACAGACCAGCAATCCTAATCTTTGTGGAAGACCAAAAGTTCAACGTAGTTGACAAATTCTGCTATCTGGGCTCCACCATCAGTACTGATCTGACCCTCGACAGATAGATGGAGGTCCGCATTGGTAAAGCATCAACCACTTTTAGCCGGCTGCGTGCTCGCGCCTGGAACAACAGACTCCTGACTGAGAGAACAAAGACACGATTCTATGAGACCTGTGGGCTGAGTGTACTTCTTTATGGATCAGAAACGTGGACCACATACACCAGACACGAAAAGAAATTGAACGCCTTTCACATGCATAATCTCTGCAGAATCATCGGTGTTTCCTGGAAGGACCATGCCACCAACAAAGAGGTTCTGACCCACACTGGAAGCCATTCAATGTTTTACATCTTGAAGGACCGGAGAACGAGATAGCTGGGGCACCTATGTCGGATGGATGATGGGCGAGCTAAGCAGTGGGTCAAGACAGAGGAAATGGGCATCCCCTTGGAGAACTGGGAAGTAACGGCGTCCGACCGCGGTGCGCTGAAAACGGCTGTATGGGACGGAAGCAAAAAGATTCACTCCGATTATCTAGACAGTCTAAGGAGACGGCGTGTCATGAACGTGTGTTCAAGGCTCCAAACCGAATTGTGAAAATCTTACTTTCTCTTCTTCTTTTGCATGATTAAATCTCTCGTAGATTGTTTGCAATAATAATAATAGTTAATTATGTTTAAAGTCTGCACAACCATGGTTCTATTTTCCATAGTAATTTAATTTCTGGTGTGAGTAAAACGTACCAGGGTGCCCACTACTTTCCTGTATATTTTGTCAACGTGAGGTTCAAATGTTATGAATCTGTCTAAGTGTACTCCTAGATTATTATTCACTAATGTGTTCGGTTTGATAGAGCAGCCTTCAAATTCTATGGTTGCGTCATTGGAAATCTTAGCTATGTTTTGCCGACTACCTATGAATTTTATGTAGAATTAGTTTAAGGCCATTAGTGTCAAAATATAGTTTTACTTGTGTAACAGCATGTTGAGTGTTTCTTATTATTGTATTTAAGTTGATTACTGAGTCACTATGAAGAAACTGTGAATCATCTGCGTACTGCACTAAAAGGCAGTTATGGGCTGTTGTTGATAAATCGTTTATGAAAATTGTAAATAGGATCAGACCTAAAATAGACTTGTGGAACACCAAAAGGTACTTGTTTTGATGACATACCATTATTGATTCTTACCTAAATAACTTTTAAACCAAAATGTATCAATTTTAAGATTTACTAATTTGTTAAGTACAATTTTGGATAATATAGGGAGTAAAATAATAGGGCGATGATTATTGACATCGTTTATATCCCCTGACTTGACCATGTTTCCAAAGCGATGGAAAGACACCAGTGACCTGCAAGGTGTTAATAATGATCGTCAAATAATGTACAGTTGCAGGTAGACTATCTCTGATAAAGCGCAAAGCAATACCGTCTGTTCCTAACAGATCACAATGAAGATAGTAATTCTCATTCATACCTTTTCTACATTTGTATATGTGTATATATATGTATATATATGTATTTATTTGTATATATATATATATATATATATATATATATATATATGCACAAACACACACATAGATATAAACTACATTTATGTATGAATATATAAAAACACACACACATACACATACTTATATATACATTTATATATATATATATATGGGGAGGCAGGCCTTGCCAGTCTGCCTCCCCTTGATAACCGTATTGGCAGCCGGGCATATAGTTGTTGGGTCTGGGGGGAGGGATAAAGTACCTCCCACCCAGCAAGTATGACGGGCTGTTGGTCCCTCTGGGTTGGCGACCGCTGGGACTCGGGTAGAGAGCAGGGGTTACCCGTCACCCCATCCGGGTTCTGGCAGCCAGCCAACCTCCTCTATATGGGGCGGCGTCAGTAGGTGTGGCAGAGGTGGCGCTCTCCCGGAGTGACTGCCCGAGGTAAGACCTCAGGCATGCTGTCAGGGTGGGGGCATGGACGATCGGTTACCACTACTGTCGAGGGAATTGAAGCAGCTGAGAGTTGAGAGGTGGCTGTTCTCTTGGAGTTGAGAAGACCTGGCAGTGCCACAATTAGTGTGGGTGGCTACACTTACTACTGGTTGGGTCAGCGTTCTGACCTGCATCGTTGGATTTGGTACAGTGATATGGGTGGTGTGGTCAAGGAGATCGACCATATACTCATTAGCATTCGATGGAGGATCCTCCAGAACTGCAGGGTGTATCGAAGCGCTGAGTTCTGTGGAACTGATCATAGATTAGTTGTGGCTACACTCCGGGTCCACTTTAGAACCCCCGGGGGGTTTGCCGAGGCTATCTCTGGTTGTTTCACAGCACTTGAGGGCTGGACAGACCCTGTTCTTCTGTGGGACACCTTCAAGTGTGAAACGCTTGATGCAGCCCAAGAATCGATTGGTGAACACCAAAGAGCAAGACAGAATTCCATCTTGCAGGAGACACTGGTCGTGCAGCTCGATTGTCAGGGGGTATCACCTTGCACCGTTCTCTGGTGCGCAGGACTAGGTCACTATTGAGAAGGAATAAGGAACAGTTTATCAGGAATCTTGCAGAGGAGGTCGTAAGCCATTTCCTAGTAAATGACCTTCATCCTGCCTACCACCTCACAGTCCTCTGCCAGACCCACCCATCAGCGAGGATCCACCCTTCCTTTACTGAAGTCAGGGGGGCAATTTTCAAGCTGAAGAGTAGGAAAGCAGCAGGTATTTGTGGCATCCCAGCTGAATTATTAAAGGCTGGTGGAGAACCTATGGCAAGGGGCTTGCATGCTGTCCTGTCTACCATCTGGCAGACTGGTACCATTCCCCCTGACTTGCTAAGGGGTGTGGTCATCCCTCTCTGGAAGCGGAAAGGAGGTCGATGGGACAACAGCAATCACCGACGCATTACACTACTCAGTATACCAGGCAAGTTACTTGCGCACATCCTACTGAGATGTATCAGAGACCAGCTGCTGAGGCACCAAAGGCCGGAGCAATCTGGATTCACTCCTGGTAAGTCCACATAGACCGTATCATTGTAGAGCGCTGTCGTGAGTTCAGACATGGGTTGCTCACAGCTTACATCGACCTAAAGAAGGTGTTTGATAAGGTACATCGCGATTCACTCTGGGAGATCCTGAGACTAAGAGGAATTCCAACAAGGATTGTTGGATTAATAGCAAACCTGTATACAGGCAGTGAAAGTGCTGTAAAGTGTGGTGTCGAGCTTCTTCCCTGTTAGTTCAGGTGTGAGGCAAGGCTGTGTTCTTGCAGCAACACTTTTCAACACTTGCATGAATTGGATACTGGGTAGAGCTACTGTCCAAAGTCACTGTGGAGCAATTCTGGGCAATATCAAGGTTATAGACCTTGATTTTGCTGATGATGTTGCCATTCCATCTGAATCTCTGGAAACCCTAGTGGCGGCTCTTGATGTATTTAGCAATGAAGCGAATCCCCTGGGGCTAGAGGACTATATATAGAGAGAGATAGATACAATTTTGTATATATATATGAGTGTATGTTTGTGTGTGTGTATGTGTGTGTATATATATATATATATATATATTTATACATATATATGTATATATATGTATATATTTATATGTATATACATGTGTTTATATACATATACATGGACATATATGTGTATATATACGTATATATGCACACACACACACACACACACACATATATAATATATATATATATATATATATATATATATATATATTATGTATATACATATACATATACAAGTACATGTATATATATAGATATATATATATATATATATATATATATATATATATATATATATATATGCATATTATATGTGTATATATATACATATATACATATACATATGTATATATATACATATATATATATATATTTATGTATATATATATATATATATATATATATATATATATATATATATATATATATATACATTATGTACATATACATATACATGTGTGTATATATATATATATATATATATATATATATATATATATGTTTATATGTATGTGTGTGTGTATATATATATATATATATATATATATATATATATATATATATATATATATGTGTAGGCGCGCGAGCTCGCGTGTGTGTGTGTGATTCCATGTATATTGCATAACTCTATCTATTTACTTTTAATATTTAAACAGGCTCTACGTATATTCCGACACGACGGAGCTTCTACAACTCTCTGGTGAATTAGTATATGAACCTGCCAAAGTCTCGCCACAATTTACATTTCGGATTGTTGATCTAGTCTTGACAAAAGTCAACGCAATCGCATTGGATAGTTGTCATGTACCATTTTTGTATTGCGTCATATTTTATATCTTCATACTTTTGTCTACATAAATTACATTTTATGATAACAGTCGGTATATTCTCAAGACGCTTATCCCTTAAATGTATTAAGCTGATATAAAATATTTATAGAATATAATCTCAAGACTATTAACGATTTGTTAACTTCTAGGTGTTGGCTGTGCTATGGGTCACTGATGTACCGGTGGTAGCTTCCTCGGTTCACCATACACTTTTTGTGACCCTGCCTACACCTACCGACGCTGAGATGACGGTACACCCAACCCATGACCTTCAAGAGGACCAGGACATACTCACAGAGGCACCAGACATGTCTTCATCTTGGGACACACCTAGTGAATCCAGATCTGCACTACTCAGGACCCCAACGAAAGATATTAAGGTAACTTTTCATTTCTTATCAGTAATTTTAAGAATTACATGCCTAAGGAAAATTAATGTGAAAATGTAACTATGGGAAAATCAAAGCAGTCTTTCTAAAAACAACTTTATTCAGTTTCACTGATTTATACACACACATATATATGTGTGTGTGTGTGTATGTGTGTGTATGTGTGTGGATATGATATACATCTACATATATACACTATCATCATTATCTTTTGGGAGCTAACACCGGCGGGGGCGCATGGCCGATCGCGGATTGTGTAAGTAACAGGTCCTGTACCGGTCTCACCGTGCAACCGTTAGTTGGACACATGGTCCCACCAACTGTACCCCATGATCCGGCACAAGGATCTGTTACAAAAGGCATCAAGACGAGATTCCAAAGCACAAGATAGCATCCAGGTTTCACTACCATATAGTAAAACTGGCAGTATCTGGGCTTTGAAGACACGTAGCTTGGTCCTTCTGCACTGGTACCGGCATCTCCAGATACTCTTGTCGAGAGATTTCATGACACCTGCTTCCAGGCCAATCCATTTACTGACTTCCTGGTCTGACAACCCCGAGTCATGAATTGCACTCTAAGACCTCGGTGTTTTCACCGCAAGCACATAATGACTGCTCAGGGTCTCCTAGTAGGCCCCTAAAATCCTGGATCTTGGTCTTGGTTCTCTAGCCCCTGGGGCTAAATGCATCAAGAGCCGCCACTAGGGTTTCCAGAGATTCAGATAAAATGGCAACATCATCAGCAAAGTCAAGGTCTTTGGTATTGCCCAGAGTTGCTCCACAGTAACTTTGGACAGTAGCTCTACCCAGTATCCTATCCATGCAAGTGTTGAAAAGTGTTGGTGCAAGAAAACAGACTTGCCTGAACTAACAGGGCAGAAGCTCGACAGGCCCCCACCACACTTTACAGCACTTTCACTGCCTGTATACAGGTTTACTATTAATCCAACAATCCTTGTTGAAATTCCTCTTAGTCTCAGGATCTCCCAGAGTGATTCGTGATGCACCATATCAAAAGCCTTCTTGAGGTCAATGTAAGCTGCAAGCAGCCCATATCTGACCTCACGTCGGCGCTCTACAATAACTTGAGGCGCCAGGATACTGTCTATTGTGGACTTACCAGGAGTGAATCTAGATTGCTCCAGCCTCTGGTGCCTCAGCAAGTGGTCTCTTATATGTGTCAGTAGGATGTGCATGAGTATCTTGCCAAGTATACTGAGTAGTTTAATGCCTCGGTGATTGCTGCAGTCCCACCGATCCCCTTTCCCCTTCCAGATAGGGATGACCACACCCCTCAGCAGGTCAGGGGAAATGGTACCAGTCTGACAGATGTCAGACAGGACAGCATGCAAGCCCCTTGCCATGGGTCCTCCACCAGCCTTTAACAATTCAGCTGGGATGCCACAAACACCTGCTGCTTTACCACTCTTCAGCCTGGAAACCCCCCTTCTGACTTCAGTCAGGGAGGGTGGATCCTCGCTGATGGGTGGGTCTGGCAGAGGAATCTCAACATTACCCAACATCCAAGTTAACTGTTGATGGATCAACCTGATACAACTGCTCAAAATACTCAGTCCAAAGCAGTCCTATGAGAGAGGCCTGTGTCCTGCAGTGGAATGAATGGCTGTTAAAAAAAAAAAAAAAGTATATATATACACAACATATATATTAACACACACACACACACACACATATATATATATATATATATATATGTGTGTGTGTGTGTTTGTGTGTATATATACATATATAGACATAAACAACAGGATATTTACAAAACAGAAAGGGAGAGGATCCAGCGGAGCAGGCGAGGTCACATGACGGAAGGAAGCACACACGTCAAAGTCACGGGACAACTACTGAATTTTCTTCTTTATGGTTTGCGTAGTTCTAGCTTAGCCCGGGCCTTCTTAATATGGCCTGGCCTGTGTCAGCTTTTTACGGCTGTCTCATTGAAGTGTCTGACACTTGGTGCTTACCGTGGCGGCGGGATTGCCAGCAGGCGCTCCTGCCGCCATGGTGTAAGCATTTCGCATAGCCTCTTTACCAGCACGACGGCTGTTGTGGACGGTCGT
The DNA here is from genome assembly GCF_019202785.1 of Penaeus chinensis. Taxonomy (NCBI): domain Eukaryota; kingdom Metazoa; phylum Arthropoda; class Malacostraca; order Decapoda; family Penaeidae; genus Penaeus; species Penaeus chinensis. Next base: position 25,474,083 of record NC_061827.1, on the reverse strand, counting down.
GCTGGTCGCAGTGCTTGCAGCACCTTTCATCGCGTTCGATTGTTGGGATAATCTGCCATGCACAGAGGTCCCCTATGCGCATTCTGTGAAGAATGACTTCGGTACCTCTGTTGATTACTTCAGAGAGTGCCAGTGGTTCATAGCCTGTGGCGTCTGAGTACCAGCAGGCCGAGGGGGAGGTTCTCGTTTCCTCTCTGTGGAGCTGCCGTAGGAAGGTACGACCGACCAAGGCACACTTCACTTAAGTAATTTTCGACTCGGTTTTATCGTCATGGGATTTGGGGGCATACCCCTGCCTGCGACGGCTAGTCTGTCAGCAAGCTCGTTCCCTCTGATGCCGATGTGGCTTGGGACCCAGTTGATGATAATTCTTCTTCCCTGAGCAAGAATTCTCTGTGCCATTGTGAGAATCGGGGTCAGTAGGTAGATGTTGTCTGTGGGTGAGCTGTGCTGAAGACAGTCAATGGCTGCCCTGGAGTCTGTGTGTATGACCACGTGTCCTTCCCTTCGGGACGCGTGGCCTAGGGCTCCCATGATTGCAACTGCCTCTGCCTGTAGCGAGGAGGCGTTGTATGTTACCCTCATGGATCGCGTGGCGTCCCTTGCTGCAAAGCCGGCGCTTGCAGTGTCGCTCAAGGGATCGACCGATCCATCCGTGTAGTATGTTCTACTACCCGGAGGAGTGTTGGCTGCAATGACCCTGTGGGCTTCTGCCTTTAGGCTAGGCATGGGGTATAGGCTCTTTTTCATTGATAGGCTCATTATGTTGAACTCTATCAGGCTCAGTTCCCACGGCGGGGCTTCGGCAAAGTCGGGGTAGGGGGAGTCCATGCCCTTAGCAAGAAGCTGTTCTTTGAGCTGATGGCGTAACAGCACCCTGGCTGTGTGAGACAGCCAGGAGTTGTTTGCAAAGAGCTCGTTGTCTTGTTCGAGGCGTCTGACTATTTTTTGTATTAGGCTTGTGTTCCTGGGAGCCTGGATGACCTTTGACAGGAATTGTGTTGCCGTTAGATCGATTCGTGAGTCCAGGGGGAGAAGGTTTGCCTCCATCAGGAGGTTGAGGACCTTCGTCCACCTCGGGGCACCCAGAATGATCCTGGCAGCTTCATTTTGAACTGTCTCTAATTTGTCTGTGTGCTTTTTCTTTGCGGCAATTAGAGCAACTGAGGCATAGTTTACAATGGGCCAGACAGCATGTACATAGAATGATCTTAGTACTTTGTGCCTGGCCCCTATGCGTCTCCCAGTCATTGCTCTTATGACAGACAGTCTTGCTTTGGTTCGGTCAACCAGGTACTGGACCTCCTTCTGGAAGGAGAGGGTCCGGTCTATCCTTACCCCAAGGTATTGGCAGTCCTGGACCAATTCTAATTCCACTCCCTGGATTTTCAGTCTTGTGCCTCGAACTCTCTGTCTCAGAGCCATGGCTTTGGATTTGGCTGCAGAGATCTTTAGTCCTGTCCTACAACACTCCTCGGACACGAGGTCCAGACGACGTTGGGCTTTATTCTGGCTGCATGGTCCAGTCGAGGTGATAGCGAGATCGTCTGCATACGAGATGATCTTGCACCCCACTGGGAGGTTTATGTTGAGGATGGAGGACATTAAAGTGTTAAATAGGGCTGGACTGAGAACTCCACCCTGTGGCGTTCCATTTTCGAGCGGCATGTGCTACGATAGGTGACCCTGGAATTTGACACTGGCAGTCCAAGCCAAGAGCTTTCTTCTGATTCCCTTCTGGATCAGGCTTTCCTGAATGGCAAGCGGACTTGCCAGTTCAAAAGCCTTCTCCAGGTCAAGGAATACCACCACAGCTGGGCCCTTGCTGATTGTGCTTAAGAGCGTGGCTATGCTGTGTGCTGTGCCCGTGCCCCTTGTGAACCCGTGGAGGTGTTCGTGCGGGGGACCCATTTTCCATTGGAGCCGGTTTAGTACCATCCTCTCGGCCGTCTTGGCCAGGCAGCTGAGCAGAGAGATGGGGCGGTACTTCCCCGGCTTCTTTGGTTTTGGGAAGGGAACTATAGTAGCCCTCTTCCAACTCTGGGGTAGAGTGGAAGTTTCCCAGGATTTGTTGATGAGTTGCAAGGATTTGTTGATAATGGGGTACGAGATCCCATCAGAGCCCGGGGCTGTGTTGGAACTGGATTTATAGGCTTTCCTTAGTTCCCTCAGAGAAAAGATAACGTCTGAGTTATCGGGTTCGGCTGCCCTTACTCTGATCTGAGCATGTCTGTCTGGCTGTAGATGCTCTTGTCTTGCCCTCAGCTCGGCTGGCAGACTGTTGCTGCTCGTTCTCGCAGAGAACTCGTGCGCCAGTCTGTTAGCCTCTGCTTGGGGGTCGTGATGCGTGCACCTCGGGGCTGAGTGGCTGGTAGCTCGCTTGACCCGTTGCCACAGCTCTGAAAGGGTGGTTTGGTGGTCGAAGGACACACCTTTCCAGCCACTTTTCCTGCCTGACTCTGTTGGCAGTTTCCTTGGCATCCGTTACAGCCTCCCTTAGGAGGGTTAAGTTGTCAGGGTTTTTTTTGCCTTCGGAACAGTTTTCGGCACATGTTCACCCTGTGGTTTACCTCCCTGATCTCGTCGTTGAAGTACCATGCGTCTTTGTGACTCCTGAACCCAGGCCGAGTTTTGGGTATGGTCTGTGAGGCTGCTTCATTAATGGCATTTAGCAGGCCAACTTCGAGCACTTCCACATTGTTGCTTTGTGGGGGATCATTGCATCTCAGACAGAGGGCCAAGGCATTTTGAAACGCCTGCCAGTTGGCCTTGTCTGTTTTCCATCTTGGATTCGGTCTTAGGATTTCGGCTGGGCCAGCATCCATGAGGGTAGTTATAGTGCCGTAATGGTCACTTGTGACAGTCTCAACGACACGCCAGCCAATCCTCCCCACCAGAGTCGCAGTGGCCAGGGTGAGTTCTAGGACCCCTCCTCTGACATGCTTTGGCTCTTGGGTGTTGAGGAGAGCGATCTCAGGGAATGTCTCTAGCATGTCGGCTATGTGATAGCCGGCCGCATCCGGTGCCCGCCAGGGAGCCAGGATGGGGTGGTGTGCATTGAAGTCTCCCCCTATGATCACTCGGTCGTGTGCAGCAGAAGCACAGACCTGGCTGATGTCTAAGCTTCTACAGCCTGGCCGGCTGCACACGTACAGTTTGAGGGACCCCCCTGGCAAGGGATTCAACATCGTCTCCACAGTGCGATGCATCGGCTATTGCAGAGCAGGGGATTGTTGCTCTCACAAGGGTGATCAAGTCTCTGTTCGTGGCAGTGTGAAGACGTGATACCCTGAGAAGCGAACAGTGTCCACTGTTAATGTCTCTTGGAGCATGACAATGTCAATGTTCCTTGATCGCACTACTGCTTGGAGAAAGGCGTTCTTTGCAGAGAAGCTATTGATGTTCTACTGTAGGATGCTTAGATGGTGTGTCATGTTGTTATTCAGTGATAGTTACATCAGAGACATCGTCGGAGTCTGACAACTCGATTGCGAGGTCCTCGCTGGTTGAGGGCTCCTCGTCTGTTGTCAGGCTATCCTTGGGTCCACTGGGAGGTGGAGAGCCTTTGGTAGCTCTGACTTTCGGTGGGTTGGATTTTCTCTCATGCTTTTTCTTGGCTGGCCTTGCCTGGGCAAGGTCAGCGTGATCTGGCTCTGGCTCCACAGATTCAACCTGTTTTGGCTCTGCCTGGTTTGGAGTGGGGAGGGGAGTTTCGTCCTGGGTTGAGGGTGGGGCTGGTTTTGCTCTATCCAGCTTTCTTCCCTTCAGGGCTGCGACAGTCTGGGTCATTGCCGTCATGGCGACCGAAACTGCCTTCTCGGCCTCCTCACTCGACCTCCCCAGGGCTGTTGCTACAGCTAAGACAACAGCAGTCAACAGGAGAGTCATATCGTCCTCGTCGAAGAGGAGATGATCATCTGTTGGGGAGGTTTTTATGGTGCTCTTAGAACCATTTTTCTTTAGTTTCTTTTTCTGCACCTTTGGCATTGCCAGAAACTCCTTTTTGTTGGAGACATCCGGTTTTGAGCAACCTCTTGTCGCCTGAGGGCTGCCTCTTTCCTGACAGAGCAAGTCAGGCTCCAGGCGTGATGCTTCTTGGCACAGTTGGGACATTTGGCTGTTGTGTCCCTCTTTTCCTCTTTGTATGCCTTAAGGCATACACTTGAAACACCGAAGTGGTTCTGGCACATACGTTCAAAGGTTGTAGGTACCCCAGTTACCCAGATCAAGGGAAGTGGTAGGGACACCTTTCATGATCACCAGGACTTGCCTGGTTGGAGTCTTCCCCTTCGACATTCGGGAAGCCTGCACGTCCTGTGGGTGTGAAGCGATCAGCTCCACATCATACGAGACTGAGAAGCTAAGTAGCACCTTCTTGGTTCTCTTTTCCTCGGGACTTAGTGGGGAAAGACTCACTTTCCTCCCATTGGCTAGCTCCTTCGTTTCCCGGAGAAAATTCAGGGTAGCTTGATCTTTGGGAATTATGATCATGCCCTGATCTCGGGCGACCCGGATCGACAGCCGGATTTTCCGCTGCAGCTCTAATGCCCTGACCAATTGGTAGGCATTGTCGAAGCCTTCGGGTTTAGCTGGCACTTTGAACTGGGCAAAGCGTTTAGGGGGTCCCGACTCTTCATCAGAGTCGGTCTCCGGCCTCGAACGCTTCGGCCCGCCCTTTCGGCTTTTGGGCTTGTTTGTGGGGGCAGCAGCTGATATGGCTGGTTCAGCCTGCTCTCTCCTCTCAATCGGGAAGACCGTCTGAGAACTCAAGGGCCTCCCTGGCCTAGAGAGGCCAGCTCGCGAGTCAAGATGTCTGACTATTCGGTGGACAGACCCATTGGCTTCGGTCTTGTCCACCTTAGCAGCAGGCGTGACACTGTCATCCTGTGCATGGGGCTTTCTTTTGCCACCAGAAGGCACATATGGCTTCATGGTGACTGCTGTGGTCTGGGCCTTGCGCGGTTCGTCAATATTTTTATCAGTCTGTGGGGGGTGTTTGAGTTTTCCATAAATTAGTAAGTGCTTTATCCTCTCATGCCCCCACCCACCACGGAGTCCAACAAGGGGAAGCTGAGTGTCAGAACCAGTGTCTAACAGCAACAGGAGTGATGAGAGGATATACGCAGCTAATAGCCATTGTGATGGTGCTCACGGACCATTGTGAGTGCCAATGGCAGCATGACTGCTTGACCCTAACCTCCCGGGGGAGACCAGCCGATTGACCGTGACCGGGCCGGGATCAGGCCACCTGTCTTGCTGGAATAGAGGACCAAAGAGGCGTGTTGCTAGCCGCAGGGCGTACTCGTTCACGGCATCACTCAACCTCCAGGACTCCTGTCTCCACAGCGCACAAGGCTGCCACGCACGGCAAACGCGTGGGTAGGTGTAAACCCCTGGGGAGAGACCAGAGGGGATGCCCTTCCACCTACGAGACATCATTGTTTGGATCCCTTTTGCTCAGCCCTCTGAAGCAGCCACCCAAAGGTTGCTTCACCTCAGTGAGGGAGGGAGCTCTTACACTTTTCTTAGGAGATTCCTCTTATTCCTCTGAAACAACCACTCAAAGGTTGTTTCACCACAGTGAGGAAGGAGGGGACCTGTACTTTTTCAAAGTGGATCCCTCTTCCCTCTGAAACAGCCTTCCAAAGGCTGTTTCACTGCAGTGAGGGAAGAGAAGTCTTGCACTTTTACCAGGCAGTTCCTTTCATCCCTCTGAAGCAACCATCCAAAGGTTGTTTCACCTCAGTGAGGAAGGAAAGGACCTGTGTCTTTTCAAAGGGATTCCTCCTTCCCTCTGAGACAGCCACCCAAAGGCTGTTTCACCTCAGTGAGGGAAGGAAGGTTTTGCGTTCTTGCCAGGCAGTTCCTTTCATTCCTCCGAAGCAACCACCCAAAGGTTGTTTCACCTCAGTGAGGAAGGAAAGGACCTGTGTCTTTTCAAAGGGATTCCTCCTTCCCTCTGAGACAGCCACCCAAAGGCTGTTTCACCTCAGTGAGGGAAGGGAGGTTTTGCACTTGTGCCAGTCAGTTCCTTTCATCCCTCTGAAGCAACCACCCAAAGGTCGTTTCACCTCAGTGAGAAAAGAAAGGACCTGTATATTTTCAAAGTGTTTCCCCCTTCCCTCTGAAGCAGCCATCCAAAGGCTGTTTCACCTCAGTGAGGGAAGGGGGGATTTGTCCTTTTGCCAGCTGGTTCCTTTCATCCCTCTGAAGCAACCACTCAAATGTTGTTTCACCTCAGTGAGGGAGGAAAGGACCTGTGTCTTTGTGAATTCCTCTTCCCTCTGAAACAGCCACCTAAAGGTTGTTTCACCTCAGTGATGGAAGAGGAGTCCAGCGCCTTTCAAGGAAGTTTCTTCAACCCTCAGAAACAGCCACCCAAAGGCTGATTCACCACAGTGAGGGGGAGAAGCTAACTTTCTAGGCTGTTACAGTGGCGGGACGTGAGTTCGGTTCTGTCTAGCAGCAGCTATTTCGACAGAACCAGGCTGAGGGCCTGACAAAGGGAGGGGCTCCTACCTGCCTATCATTCCTAAACGAAATATCTAGAGTGGCAGTCATCAGATGGTCTGCCACACCAGTCCCTAGCAAAAAGATTGGCAACTCTCTGTGCACCGTAAGGCAGGCACGCTAAGGCCCCCCAGACACACCCTCCCCAGTGGGAGGTAAAGGTCTGTCCACGTCTGAGCACGAGCTCGAAGATGGGATCCAGTTCACCAGAAGGTGCACAGAGAGTTATCCTAATGCCGAAAATTCTATAAAGGAAAGAATAGGCTACAGGGCACGAAGCTAATTGCAAGTAAGCAATGAGCATCGCGGCAGCAACGAGGGGTGGACACCGAAGCGGCGCGGTATCGCGTAAACGTCGAGGTCGAATTTGCCGGGGGGTGGGTCCGGTGTATCTCTTTAAAAAAAAATCTCTTTAAATCACCCCGGCAAAAAATTCACGATCGAGGGATCATGGTAACCTTCTTTGCTTTGTTCAGCTTAGCGCCACCTGCTGCACCCCGTCGATCGCCTTTCCGGTACGATCCTCCCATCGCTCTTAATTAGCCTCGTAAGGCTAATTCTCCGCAGGGAGAGAGGAGAGGAGGTCCCTCCCTGGCGAGTGGGGAGAGAAGAGAGGAGGTCCTTCCTTGGCGAGTCCTTGTCGAATTTTAAGGATAAGTCCGATATGCGAAGCTGAGCCTCGCCCGGGCTATGCCCATGAGGGCAGCCCGGCCTGTGCCGACTAATGCCGACTCGCTAACGTGTGTCAGCTGGTGCTGACTCGGCTGTGCTTAGTCCTTACCCGCCGTGGTGCCCAGCCACAGCAGTAACCTCCAGGCGACAACTGCAACTTCTCGCGAACCGCCGACCCCTCGGATGAGAGGCCGACACGTTACCACTGTACTTGCCCGGAGGCATTGTCGAATTTTCTTCTTCTTTATGGTTTGCGAAGTTCTAGCTCTGCCCGGCGAGTCGAATTTTTGACGGGTGCTCCTTTTAAGTGTCCCGACGATGTTTAGGCCGATACCCTCGTTCCCCACACGGTGAGCGAGCCAATCGCAAGAGGCCTAAGCCCGCCGCCCAGACGGGGGTAAACACAGCCGACGGTCCAGAGCAATCTCGCAGTTGTGACAATATATATATATATATATATATAGGGCTCTGTAAAACGAAAGGTCCTTATAGGGATCCTTTTTCTCCTTTCCCTTTGCCATGCCTGATATATATATAGAGAGATATATATGTATATATATGTGTGTATATATAAACATATACATTTATACATACATACATATATAAATATAACACACCTATATATCTATATATATATATAAAACACACACACACACATATATATATATTTACATTTATATATATAGATTTATATATGTTTATACATACACACATATGTGTGTATGTATGTAAGTATATATATATTATATATATTATATATATTTTATATATATATATATATATATATTTTTTTTTTTTTTTTTTTAACAGCCATTCATTCCACTGCAGGACATAGGCCTCTCTCAATTCACTATTGAGAGCTTATATGGCAGTGCCACCCT
>NC_061827.1:25458520-25461020 GCF_019202785.1 Penaeus chinensis | reverse complement strand
AGAGAGAGAGAGAGAGAGAGAGAAAGAGAGACCGAATTCCGCCATACACATTTGACACCACTGCTTCGGTCCTCCGATGAGAGTGTAATCACGGTCAATCTTGTTGGAGAAAACAATACCATTTGTGCTTATCCTCGTGCACAGCTATGCCCCCTCCAAATAATGAACCAATCAACATAACATCTGCACAAACTACTGAGAAATACAAATGTTTGCATGATACAGCATCACCTGGTTGCGATAACAATAGATAAAATTACTGATTTTTTTGTAAAAAAAAAAAAAAAAAAAAAAAAAAAAAAACTCGATTTGTCACTACTATATGGTGCAGCTATGAAAAGCATATATAAAGGTTTCAGCGATTTGTATTGATTTAGCTCCTATTTGAAGCATGAAGCTTTGTAATTGTCATTTGTTGTTGAAAGAGGAAGGAAATGCGGCCTTGACTCAATAGGTGTTGCCATTTCGATATAAAAACTGTTCCAGGAAATCGCATTTTAAAATTATCCCATTACAGTGTCAACGATAACTAATCCTACACATTTAAATTTTATTCATTTGAAGAAACAGAAGATTACATGGCTTACGTAGTGTCAAAAATGGATATCATTGCACTAATTTTGTTTGTTTTATTCTATCAGTCACACTCTTCGTTACAAAGTAAGGGTTTCGTTTCATTCATAAAAATACCGAAGCGGTTGCCAGATGTATACAAATGGGGCCCAGCAAGTGTACTGAAATATAATTCCGGAATTTTATATATATATGTGTGTGTGTGTATGTGTGTGCATATGTATGTGTGGCGTGGTAGGTGTATGTGTATGTGTGTGTTTATATATATTTATACATATGCACACACACACACACACACACACACACACACACACACACACAGACACACACACACACACACACACACACACACACACACACACACACACACACACCCACACACACACACACACACACCCACACACACATATATATACATATATATACACATACACATATATATAGGGGGATATACATGTCTGTAAGTACATTTATACACACACACACACACACACACACACACACACACACACACACACACATATATATATATATATATATATATATATATATATGCATATATATATACACATATGTATGTATGTACATACAGGTGTACTTATGTATGTATGTACATACAGGTGTACATACGTATGTATGTACATACATGTGCACATATGTATGTATTTATGTATATGTGTACATATTTATGTGCATGAATGGTAAAACATTCATCCGTATTGATACTAGGGTAGAATAACCTACAAAGCAAAATACTAGATTGAGGAGAGTGTTTAAAAGAGAGATAGGAAAGGCAACACGGTGCTGGTGAGGACAGACAAACGGAAGCGAAAGTTCGGAGATCGGGCGGACTATGCGCATTTTGGATGTAGGAAGCGAGGAGACTATCGGCAGGAGAAAAGCCGCTGTTCGAGTTGAAGATAGGCAGCAGCTTAATTAAGGAGGATTCCACCAGTCTGCGGACGTGGATTTCAGCGGAAGGAAATACAAGAGGAAAAGAGGGCGTGTTGTAGTGTCCCATGGATACAGCGTATTTATGTTGAGACAGACGCCTAGTGAGACTGGCGCCTGTCTTGCTTATCACAGGAGGCACAAGGAACAGCATAGGTGCCAACCCTCGAGGTTGGACTGGTATGGACCAGGTTGCGATGGAGAGTGTTCACCTGGCGAAAAATCAGCCTGCAGTTGAGAGGGTGACAGGGCTAATGGAGAGAGTAGATCTCCTCAGTGTAGGGCAGGCTGAGAACGGCCAGGTGAGGAATCTCTTTAGGAGAGAAGTCGTGGTAAAAGGTACGCCGTGTCCTGGATAACGCGACGTCGAGAACATGACGAGGGTAGCCCAGTTTTGAGTATGAATGGCGAGGATCCTCGTCTCCCTCTGCCCACCGAGGGTCGCTTCTACTCTCAGACGTTCGGTGTTGCCATGGGCTCTCCAGTCATGGCAAACCTGTTCATGGAATTCTTCGAGTCGACGTCATTGCTCTCTGGCCTCATGACCCTGTCCTGATTTTCTCTCTCCTTCCATCCGTTTCAAGGTGGAATGGGAGGTTGACAACAAGCTCCCTTTCATCGCTCTGCTGACCACTTCTTCTCCATATACAGGAAGCCCTATGCATAGTGGTATGTATATACACTTCTCATACCATCTTCTCCATGTAAAGAGAGGTGTTGCCACCTCGATGCTCCTCCGTGCCCTCCGCATCAGTGACCCCCAGTCCCTGGATGGAGAGATCGACTTCCTGTGTCGTTCGTTCCCGAAACTGGGCTACCCTTGTCATGTTCTCGACGTCGCGTTATCCAGGGAACGACATACCTTCTACCAGAGACTCCTCGCAACCAGCGATAAAGACGATATTGATTTCTTACAAATTACAAGATAGACTTGGCCAATTTTTCACTTATATGAAAATGTCTTTGGATTCATTCG
>NC_061827.1:25393520-25428520 GCF_019202785.1 Penaeus chinensis | reverse complement strand
GTAAATAAATGACGAAGTAAGCAAATGTCCATCACCTTCACGAGCAGGAGTGCCCAAACGACAAAAAATAACAAGGCATTTTGGGTCAACTGTCCTCAACTACACTGTATTTCAGATCGAAGTATATCCCATCTCTAAAATAAGAGCATTTTAGACTGTGTGTCTAAAATGAAGGTCCCCGGGCCTAATCCAGTAGGTCTTTTTCGACAAAAGAACGGGGATTTTTTTCATATTTGTTTATGCCCTTAAGGGAAGATATTGTTACTGCAAAAAAGTGAAATAGATGACTGACTTTTCCATGAAGCAGAATTCCATAATCCCTCTTCTAAAGGCCTTGAATAGCCCTGTTCTAGAGCTTAAGCGGGATGCGGATAAAAAAAAAAAAAACTGTAGTGGACATTTGTGCACTGACTGTAGTGCTGTTTCATTGTTTATTTATGTCATTTTTAGCAACATTTTTCTTACAAAAATAAAAATAAAAAAAATAATATTATGATTTGTTTTCCACTATACCTACGATTTTGTTTTCTATAATATAGAAATTGCAAGGAGGAGGTGGCGTTGGCCGGTGCCGCGAGGTTGACTCACCTTCCATTCTACACAAAAATATCCCCCACTCCACGAAGAACCTCGCAGTAGCTCACATTTTAATGTCATGTCACAAATTTAGCAATAAAGAAAGTGAAAATCACTTATGTTAAAATCAAAATCAAAGATATTAGCAGATGATGAAAAAAATATCCGCAAAGTAATCACATTTCAAATAGAGACAAAACTTTTATCATTTCTGGAGTGAAGGAGTAAGTGGTATCATTTGGTCGTATTTGATCATGTTATTCATAACGATTTATTGTGGTCGGTGCCTAAAAAATCTAACGAGCAAGTCCATCAAGGTATCTTAAAAACGAATGCTCGTATATGTGTATGTGCATATAGATATACATACATACATACATACATATATATATATACACATACACACATATATATAGATACATACTTATATACATACATACATACATATATACATACATACGTGTATATATATACATATATATAGATACGTATATACATACACATATATTTATACGTATAAATATATATATATTTACACACACACACATACATGTGTTTGTGTGTTTGTGTGTGTGTGTGTGTGTGTGTGTGTGTGTGTGTGTGTGTGTGTGTGTGTGTGTGTGTGTGTGTTTGTGTGCGCGCATGTATAATATATATGTATGGAACAGAGAGGGTAACAAAATAGGGGACAAAAATCTAAACAATCTAAGATTTGCAGACGACGTTCTCTCCAGTCAATCAGCAAATTAAATGCACCAATTAATAAACGGCCAGAACGTCTGAAAGTTGGATTTAAAATGAACAGTAAATAGACTACAGTCATGTTCAACAGTAGAGTTCATTTCGAATAGATACATGTACAAAGCGAGGGGCTAGAGACATACATACATTGAGATTTGCGAAGATCTAGCTTCGCCCGGGCCTTCCATATATGGCCCGGCCTGTGTCAGCTTTTTATTTTGTTCTCTGACACTCGGCACTTCCCGTGGCGGTGGGATTACCAGCAGGCACTCCTGCCGCCATGGTGTAAGCATAGCGCATAATCTCTTTGCCAGCACGGCGACTGTTGTGGGCGGTCCCTGTCGCAGGAATTGTGTGTACTCACAATTCTGTAGTGTACCAGGGTGGCGTTTGGCTCGCCACAATGCATGCAACGCCTCTCTTCACGGTCTATTGTATCTATGATCTACCATGCACAGTAGGGTGTTTCAATAATTGTCGATTTTCTAAAATTTGCTCGAATCCCGGGGGCAAGTTAAGAAATAGGCGCCTATGAATTTTCTGAGTTTGGAAATGTATTTTCTATTAAAATCAAAGAATATCTCGCATTCTCTATTTTCAATTGAAAGTTTTGATAAAATTATGATTTAGACACCGCTTCGAACGCCAAATAACGCCTCGTTTTCTGTTGTCGGTATACCTTTTTTATTTTTAAAATACCTCAATATTATACTTTTCTTTAATATTTTTGCATCAAAATTATTACTATTATAAATTAATATTATATAAAGTTCTTTAATTGCCATAAGACTAATTTTTCAATTAGTAGGCTTGACTTCTCTTTACTTTGTGTTCTCTCCCACCGAATCAGGCTTGGGTCGCCGAAAGCATGCTTTGGCTCTCAGACTTCTCACTTCGGTTAAATGATTTAAAGTAACATATTCTATTTAACAACAGGCTATAAAAAGGAAAGGATTCTAGTAATGATTTTATTTGGAACATTATATATTGCATACAATATAATTTTCATTCTACTCCTTTGTTTACATTGCCATATCTCCGACTGCGCCGTTCTCTAGTTTCTGTTACAACAATTCTGTTTATGTCTTCACATTTTTTCATGTCTCCAATCTGTCTTTCACAGATGTTGGGAAATTAAATCTTTCACACTCAGATTACACAGTTTTTCTGCAGTGAAATTGTGCTTCTCCTTAATTTTTTAATAGGGCTGGTGTGTATGGCCATTTTTCACGAATTCCTCTTTTCAAGATCTTTGCAACTTCATCGACGTAATCATGATCAACAGCCAAGGGAAGAAGTGTACCATCTGCATTATACAGATGTCTGTTGATGGACGAGAAGTAGCTGCTAGGAAAGCCAAGTTCACAGCCAATCCTGGCATACCTCCTTGAAGTTTCAATAGCAGTTCTGAAAAGAGTCATTCCATTGCTGTTCACAGCAGAACGCCAGCACATGAAATGAACTTGCAAAATCAAAAATACTTCTGATTGTTCTTGGATTTTGTTTCAGTGCTTTCAGACACTTTATGGAGTTGTTCTTTATTCTAATCTTGGATTTATTGAGCAAATCACCATCACAAACTCCTTCCAGCTTGGTCAGTATGGTGTCAATGGTCAGGCAGATGTGTAGGAAGGAACAAAAAAATCCCAGCCACCTGACACCAACTGGCAAAAGACATTTCTGCAATATCTTCACTGTTGCATATAAATGGGACTTCTGCATTGTTGGTCTGCTTCCATTTCAGTCTGTTAAATTCCCGTCTTTGCGCCTGATAATCAAAACTTCCGAGTGATCCATTGCTTCCTTGTACTTTTACATCATACCAATCTATATCTTCCTTGAGGATTTCTCGGGGTTGTTTCTTTGCCTTGAATGACACAATCACAGTTTTCGAGAATTTTGTCTTCAGTGTTACACTTCTGATGGAGTCGTAGTACTCTTTCTTTATTTTCTTTATTTTTTCTTTCATATACCAAGGTGATATTGTCTTAATGCCGAATTTGCTATACAGCACAGCAATTTCCGCCTGCAACTTGGATAAAATCTGAGATTCCGTAATAGTCAAATTATTGCATGGCAAGCTATCTTTTGAGCATCCTTTTAGTGTCTGGTTACCATGTCCTTTTAAGGCACAGTATCGAGCAAGAATGTCACTCTTCGTCAGTGGTCTAGGTGGCAAAACATCAATGGTACCAAACTCTTTTAATATACAAACCACCACGTCGAAGTGCCATATTGCCACTGACGAGATCGTCACCACAATATAGGCGAGCGAGTAATGTGCATTATTAAGGTAGCAAAAGTTTATATGGAATGCATAGTGACTGGGAATCTTTACGGAAATCCCCAGGTCTCATTCGCAATGACCTAAGTTACCCTATGTTTGATTCTGCCATAATGTCGGATGAACCGAAATGCCCTTCTGTGGGTCATGCGGGTCACAGCCAGACCGGCGGAGGCCGCCGCACCTAATCCCAGCGCCGGAAATGGTATTATATTTTAATCAAAAATTGCGAATAGTAGATATTTTTTTATTTGTCTAATATTTTGCATGTCGTCATTTAAGCATAGTAGGCGCCTGTTTAGCAACTTGCTGAATGATACTGAAAAAGTCGGATTTACTGAAACACCCTAACATTGCACAGCGGTCTGATTCTGTGAAGAATGACTTCGGTACCTCTGTTGATTACTTAAGAGAGTGCCAGTGGCTCATAGCTTGTACCATCTGGCTGAGGGTGAGGATATCGTTTTCTCTCTGTGAAGCTGCAGGAGGAAGATACAAGCGGCCGAAGTACACTTCTCCTTTAGGATTTTTCGGCTTGGTCGTATAATCATGGGATTTGGGGGCATACCCCTGCCAATGTCGGCTAGTCTGTCAGCAAGCACATTCCCTCTGCTGACAATGTGGCTGGGGACCCATTTAATGATTCTTCTTCTACCCTGAGCAAGAATTCTTTGCGCTATGGTAAGCACAGTGGTCAGGAGGTAGATGTTGTCTTTGAGTGAGATGTGCTGAAGACAGTCAATGGCTGCCCTGGAGTCTGTATGTATGATCACATGTCCTTCCCTTAGGGACGCGTGGGCTAGGGATCCCATGATTGCAACTGGCTCTGCCTGTAGCGAGGAGGTGTTGTCTGTTACCCTCATGGATTTTGTAGCATCCCTTGCTGCAAAGCCGGCACCTGAAGTGTGGCTCAAGGGATCGACTGATCCATCCGTGAAGTATGTTCTACTACCCGGAGGAGTGATGGCTGCAATGACCCTCATTATAGAGAACTCTATCAAGGTTTATGCCCACGGCAGGGCTTTGAAAAAGTAAGGGTGAGGGGAGTGCATGTTCCTTGAGCTGATTGCGTATCAACACCCTGGCTGTGTGAGACAGCCAGGAGTTGTTTGCAAAGAGCTCGTTGTCTTGTTCTAGGCATCTGACTATTTTTTGTCTTAGGCTTGTGTTCCTGGGAGCCTGGATGACCTTTGACAGGAATTGTGCTGCCATTAGATCGATTCGTGAGTCCAGGGGGAGAAGGTTTGCCTCCATGAGGAGGTTGGGAACCTTCATCCACCTTGGGGCATCCAGAATGATCCTGGCAGCTTTATTTGTCTTTGTGCTTTTTCTTTGTGGCAATTAGAGCGACTGAGGCATAGTCCACAATGGGCCGGACGGCATGTACATAGAATGATCTTAGTACTTTGTGTCTGGCTCTTATGTGTCTCCCACACATTACTTTCATGACAGACAGTCTTGCTTTGGTTCGGTCAACCATGTACTGGACCTCCTTCTGGAAGGAGAGGGTCCGGGCTATCCTTACCCCAAGGTATTGGCAGTACTGGAACCATTCCAAGTCCATTCCCAGGATTTACACACTTGTTCCTTGAACTCTATGTCTCAGAGCCATGGCTTCGGATTTGGCTGCTGAAATCTTTAGTCCTGTCCTATAACATTCCTCAGACACGAGGTCCAGACAATGCTGGGCTTTATTTAGGCAGTATGGACCAGTGAAGATGATAGCAAGATCGTCTGCATAGGAGATGATCTTGCATCCCACTGGGAGGTTTATGTTGAGGATGCAGGACATTAAGGTGTTAAAAAGGGCTGGACTGAAAACCCCACCCTGTGGCGTTCCATTTTCAAGCGGCATCTGCGGTGATAGGTGACCTTGGAATTTTACACTGGCTGTCCTGTTCCTGAAGTAGTCACCTATCCATGCTAAGAGCTTTCCTTTTATTCCCTTCTGGATCAGGCTCTCCTGAATGGCAAGAGGACTTGCTAAATCAAAAGCTTTCTTCAGGTCAAGGAATACTACCACAGATGTGCCGATGCTGATTGTGCTTAAGAGCGTGGCTATGCTCTGCCATGTGCTCATGCCCCTGGCGAACCCGTGGAGGTGTTCATGTGGGGGTCCCATTTTCCATTGGAGCCAGTTTAGTACCATCCTCTCGGCCGTCTTGGCCGGCCAACTGAGGAGAGAGATGGGGCGGTACTTCCCTGGCTCCTTTGGTTTTGGAATGGGAACTATGGTAGCCCTCTTCCAACTCTGGGGTAGAGTGGAAGTTTTCCAGAACTTGTTGATGAGTTGCAAGAGTGCAAGCTCACCTGCTAGTCCTAGGTGGGAGATGATGGGGTACGAGATCCCATCAGAACCCGGGTCTGTGCTAGAACTGGTTTTGTAGGCTTTTCTTAGTCCCTAAGAGAGAAGATAACATCTGAGTAATCGGGTTCGGCTGCCCATTCTCTGATCTGAACAAGTTCGCTGATTGTAGACGTTCTTGTCTTGCTCTCAGCTCGGCTGGCAGACTGTTGCTGCTTGTTCTCGCAGAGAACTCATGCGTCTGTCTGTTTGTCTCTGCTTGGGGGGCATGATGTGTGCACCTTGGGGTTGAGCGGTTGGTAGCTCACCTGACCCGTTGCCATAGCTCTGAAAGGGTGTTTGGTGGTCGAAGGACTCACACCATTCCAGCCACTTTTCCTGCCTGGCTCTGTTGGCAGTTTCCTTGGCATTCCTGACAGCCTCCCTTAGCAGTGCTAGGTTATCAAGGGTTCTTTGCCTTCAGAATTGTTTTCAGCACATGTTTGCTCTGTGGTTGATCTCTCTAATCTCGTCGTTAAAGTACCAGGCGTCTTTGTGACTGAGTTTTGGGTATGGTCAGTGAGGCTGCTTGATTAATGGCATTTGTAAGTCTGGCTTTAAGCACTTCCACATTTTCACTTTGTGGGGGTTCATTGCATCTCAGAGAGTGGGCCAAGGCGTTCTGAAACGCCTGCCAGTTGGCCTTGTCTATTTCTATCTTGGATTTGGTCGTGGTATCTGGGCTGGGCCAGCATCCATGAGGGTAGTTATAGTGCTGTAATGGTCACCTGTGACAATTTCATCGACACACCAGCTAATCCTCTCCACCAGAGTCGCAGTGGCCAAGGTGAGGTCTTGGACCTCTCCTCTGACATGCATTGGCTCTTGGGTATTGAGGAGAGCGATCTCAGGGAATGCCTCAAGCACGTTGGCTATGTGATAGCCAGCCGCATCCGGTGAGGGTGGCTATCGGGTGGTGTGCATTGAAGTCTTCCCCTATGATCATTCGGTCATGTGCAGCAGAAGCACAGACCTGGCTGATGTCTAAGCTCCTACAGCCTGGCAATGTCAATGTTCCTTGATTGCACTTTTGCGTGGAGGATGGCATTCTTTGTGGAGAAGCTATTTATGTTCCACTGCAGTATGCTTAGGTTGTGTGTCATGATGTTACTTAGTGATAGTTACATCAGAGACATCGTCATCGTCCACTGGGGGATGGAGAGTCTTTGGTAGCTCTGACTTTCGTTGGTTTGGTTTTTCTCTCTTCAGGCTTTTTTTGTGTATTTTTCTTTGCTGACCTTGCCTGGGCAAGGTCAGAGTGCTGTGGCTCTGGCTGCACAGATTCAGCCTGGTTTGGCTCTGCCTGTGAAGGCATGGCCTGGGCTGGAGTGGGGAGGGGAGTCTCGTTCTGGGGTGAGGGTGGGGCTGGTTTCGCTCACTCCAGCTTCCTTCCCTTCAGGACTGCGACAGTCTGGGTCATTGCAGTCATGGCGACCATGATTGCCTTCTCGCCCTCTTCACTCGACCTCCCCAGGGCTGTTGCTACTGCTGTGACAACAGCAGTCAACAAGAGTCAAATCTTCCTCATCAGAGAGGAGATGATCATCTCTTGGGGAGGGTTTTGTAGTGCCCTTTGAACCTTTATTCCTATGGTTCTTTTCCTGCACTTTTTGCATGGCCAGAAACTTGTTGGAGATGTCCGGTGTCGGCTGGGGGGCGGCTTCCTTCCTCTTAGGAGGTCGGGAGGCCTTTCCGCTTTTGTTCTTCCCCCAGACATAGGTGCCCAGGGGAGCAGGAAAAAAGTCTGGTCGCTTTTTAGCAACCTCTTGTCGCCTGAGGGCCACCTCTTTCATGACAGAGCAAGCCAGGCTCCAGGCGTGATGCCTCTTGTCACAGTTGGGACATTTGGCTGTTGTGTCCCTCTTTTCTTCTTTGTATGCCTTAAGGCACACCTCAGTGTTATGTGCCTTGCTACAGACACCACATTTAGGCTTGGTTGTACAGCTAGCCTGGTGGTGACCATATTTCTGGCACTTGAAACACCGAAGTGGCTATAGGTTATAGGTGTCCTAGTTACCCAGATAAGGCTAGTGGTTGGGGGACCTTTCATGGTCAGGACTTGCCTGGTTGGAGTCTTCCCTTTCGACATTCGGGAAGCCTCCACGACCTGTGGCTGTGATGTGATCAGTTCCACATCGTATGAGACTGAGAAGCCAAGTAGCACCATCTTGACTCTTATCCTCGGGATTCAGTGGTGAGAGGCTCACTTTCCTCCCATCTTTCAGCTCCTTCGTTTCCTGCAGGAAATTCAGGGTAGCTTGGTCTTTAGGCATAATGATCATGCCCTGATCTCCGGCAACCCAGATCGACAACCAGATTTTTTTCTGCAACTCCAATACCCTCATTGTCGAAGCTGGATCTTTGAAGTGGGGGAAACGTTTAGGGGGTCCAGACTCTCCCTCAGAGTCTGTCTCTGGCCTTTTGGCTTTGGAGCTTGCTCGTGGGGGCAGCAGCTGTTTCGGCTGGTTCAGCTTGTGTTCCCATCTCAGTCAGGGAGGTCATCTGAGGAGAACTCAGGGGCCTCCCTAGCTTGGCTGCAGGCCTGGAGAGGCTAGCACGAGAGTCCATCTGTTGAACAATCTGATGGACAGACACATTGGTTTTGGATGTTTTTTTTTCTGTCTTGTCCATCTTGGCAGCAGGTGTGACAGTGTCTCCTGTGCATGGGATTTTCTTTTGCCACCAGGAGGCACATATAGCTTCAGGGTGGTTGCTGTGGTCTAGGCCTTGCATGAGTCAACATTTGAATATGTCTGTGGGGGGTTTTGGTTTAATTTTTCCATGTATTTGGACAGTGCTTGATCCTCTCACGCCCCAACCCACCACAAGCCCAACAACAGGAAGCTGAATGTTAGAGCCATTGTCTAACAGCTACAGGGGTGATGAGAGGATATACACAGCCAATAGCCATTGTAACGGCGCTGACGGGCCATTGTGAGTGTCAATGGTGGCATGACTGCTTGACCCACGGCATCGCTTAACCTCCAGGATTCCTGTCTCCACAGCGCACAGGGCTGCCACCCACGACAAACGCGTGGGTAGGTGTAAACCCCTGGGGAGAGACCAGAGGAGATACCCTTCCACCTACAGGACATCATTGACTGGAACCCTTTCTGAAGCAGCCACCCAAAGTTTATTACACCTCAGTGAGGGAGGGAGCTCTTGCACTTTTTCCAGGTTCCTCTTGTCCCTCTGAAGCAACCACCCAAAGGTTGTTTCACCTCAGTGAGGGAGGAGAGGACCTGTACCTTTTCAAAGTGAATCCCTCTTCCTTCTGAAACAGCCACCTATTGGCTGTTTCACCTCAGTGAGTGAAGGGAGCTCTTGCACTTTTACCAAGCGGTTCCCTTCATCCCTCTGAAGCAACCACCCAAAGGTTGTTTCATCTCAGTGAGGGAGGAGAGGACATGTACCTTTTCAAAGTGAATCCCTCTTCCCTCTGGGTCCTGCACCTGTTCAAGGAAGTTCCTACATCCCTCTGAAACAGCCACCCAAAGGCTGATTCACCACAGTGAGGGAGAGAAACTAATTTTCGAGGCGGTTCCTGTGGCGGGACGCGAAGGCGGTGTTCTGCCTAGCAGCAGCTATTTAGACACACTCTCCCCTGCGGGAGGTAAGAGCTAAGGCCGAATTTGCCGTAGGCGGGCCCATTACATCTATTTAAACCGCTCAAGCAAAAACCTTGAGACCGAGAGGTCATGGTAGCTCTCTTCGCGTTATCTGGCTTAGCTCCACCCGCTGCGCTCCGTCGGACACCTTTTCTGGTACGATCCTCCTATCGCTCTGAATCAGCCGCAGGGAGAGAAGAAAGTGTCCTCCCATGGTGGATCCTGTGGCAGTGTAGTGATTGACTCTTAATTACTCTAATTACTCTTGCTAATTAGGTCATGAGCGCTGCCACCACCTGGTTAGTACGTCCAGGAATAATACATGTATCGAAAGGAGAAGACGTCTAGAAGAGTGTAAATTGATAAAAAGGAAAGTATGTATGCAAGAAAAGGAAAAATTACCTAATCCACAAGAGTGTCTGGTAAGCGTGTTAAATTCCGAGGGAAGTGCATGTCATCCTTAAGGACTGATAGAAGGTTGTCAATTGCTTGCCACAGGTAGCCAAGTTATGGTGTCATTTGTCTCTTAAAAGGGTTAAAGTAAAAAGAGGAATTTCACTCACGAATCTTAAAAAGCACATTTATTAAAACACCAAGACAAAAACACTTAACTGGTAAAATACAAAAAGGTAAACATTAAAAACATGTACAATAAAAGCAAACGAATGATAAGAATCCAGAACCAAGCTTAAAAGGAGCACTCTGTTTCTATTATAAAAAAAGGAAAAACTTAAAACATCCCACCTTACTGCCATTAAAACCTCGTCCTTACGACCGCAGGAGAACCACACAAAAAAACAACGTCGCTAGTTTCCGCCGGGTGTACATCGGCCGCTTAAGTACGTGGACGTTACAATCTAGACCCCCTGTCCCTTACATTCTTCTTTTTCTTTGTTGGATTTCTTGGCTATCAACCAGCGGCATGTGGCCAAGGTTATTAAGCCAATGGATCCTATTTATTCTATCAATCTATATAAGGTCATGAAGTTTTGTCTCCCTTAGAAAAGCAATTACTTTATCATTTTTTCATCGTCTGACAAGATATTTTCTATTGTGAATTCTTTATTTTTTATTCTGAAATAATTTTGGAGGGGTTGTCTTTTATTTGTATATTTTTGGCAGTCTATTAATAAGTGTCTGATGGTAAGACTGGTATTGCAGTCAGGGCATTGTGGAGGGAATGTCTTCTAAATATAGGGAGTGAGGTGGGTTAATCTTGTTGCGTTGACCCTAAGGTGGGCCAACACCACCTCCTCCCTTCACAGGTCTATTGTTGGTCTGAGGTTGTTTGGGAGTTGGAGGTTGGTCCACTCACTTTGCCACAGGAGATGTATAAGAGACACATAACACCTGAGATCTGTACAAATTATGGTAATGTCCAAATCGTCAGTTGACCCGGCAAATTTGTCAGTCTGTTCATTACCATGGATACCAGTGTGGCCTGGTACCCATATTAGCTTGATTGATTTATTGGCACCGTGTAACTTACGAATGATATTACCCAGCAATTAATTTTTTAGTGGTTTCTAAGGATTTAATAGCTTTAAGTGAACTTAATGAATCTGAAAAAATAACTATTCTATCGTGGGTCGTCGATAGTGCAAAATCAATAGCTTTGTCAATGGGGAAAAGTTCAGCAAGAAAGATCGATGTATGATTCAGCAGTCTAAACTTTAGTTCACATTCAGTCGACCATACACCCGCACCCACACCCTCATTTGTCTTGGAGCCGTCCGTATATACATGAAAAAAAGGATAAATGCTTAATAAGGATCTCTCTGAACCGCTGGCGTACCTCACCCTCCGGCGCCATGGCCTTAGCTGATGGAAGCCAAGCGTCCATGATGGAAAAATTTGGTGTTTCCCATGGCGCTATGTTTGACTGAACCAGGGTATCAAAAGTAGAGAGATCTATACCGACTTTCTCGACGAGGTCGTGGAGTCTTGTGGCAATGGGCCTTATGCATCCATTGCCATTGGGATGGCTCGGGTATCGAGCCACCTTAGCAGCATAGGTCAGGGCTAATTGGCCGCGTCTGAGTCGGAGGGGAGGTACTCCTGACTCCACCTCAAGACGCTCGATCCGAGTACATTTCAGGTCTCCAAGACACACACGTAAACAAGCATTCTGCACAGCATCCAAACCTTTCAAACTTGTTTTCGATGCCGAGCCATACACGATTGACCCATAATCTACTTCAGACCTATCCAGGGCTGTATATATCATTAGCAAAGACTTTCTATCAGCTCCCCATTTATTACTGGAAATGCACTTTAATAAATTTAGTGCTCTTTGACATTTATTCTTTAACTGACCAATGTGGTCTTTCCAATTGAGTCTACTATCAAAAAGTTGCCCAAGAAATCTAGCAGAATTTTGAATAGGTATTAGGTGGTTATCTAGAGTTAGCCTGATGTTCGGCTTCCTCCTATGTGAAAAAATTACCCCAATACTGTTTCTAATGGAAAACTTAAAACCCCACTGGAGGCCCCAGTTATGAATCATATCCAGTGCCAATTGGATGCGATTTGCTGAGAATTCTGCATTATTGCTGGAATGCCATAATGCACAATCATCGGCGTTCAGTGAGTATTTAAGATTCCGAGGAGGAGCTGGTAAGATGTCATTTATCATACGTAGAAATAATGTAGGTAACAAGACACTTCCTTGTGGGACCCCGTTTGCCTGGACAAAAATGTCCGAAAAAGTGACATTGTCGGAAAAAAGTTTGACAGAGAAAGTTCTGTCAGAAATTAAATTTTGAATAAAACAAGGCAAGTTTCCACGTAATCCGAAAGCATAAAGTTTTCTGAGTAGGCCATATCGCCATGTCATGTCTTAGGCTTTTTTTATATCTAAAAATACTGAAATCCAAAAATCTTTTTTGGCAATTGCCTCTTGAATATGACTGTCCAGCTTTACTAGTTGATCGAGAGTTTGGCGTCCCTTTCGGAAGCCGCACTGCTCGTCAACTAGTAAATTACTGCTATTTAAAAAATGCAATAGCCTACTATTAACAATTCGTTCCATGACCTTGCATAAGCAACTTGTCAACGCAATTGGTCGGTAGGAGATGGCAGTTCTAGGATTACCCCCTCCTTTCAATACAGGAATGATGTGGGCGAAATGCCATGAGTTTGGGAAAGTGTGGCTTTTCCAAATTTCATTGTACACTTCTAGCAACTTAATCATGTCATCATGATTAAGATGCTTTATCATCTCATATCGAATCTCATCGGGGCCCGGGGAAGTTCCTCTACAGGCTTCTTGGGCTCGGACAAGCTCATTCATTGTTATGTCTTTATTATAATCAAAGTCATCTCCTGTGGCAAAGTGAATAGGTTGCAGCTCAGCGGCTTCCTTGGTGGGCAGGAAAGCAGGATGGTAATTTGCCGAGCTGCTTGTATAAGATAACTGCCTGGCGAGTACATTAGCAATGTCTTTCGGTGAATCGAAATTTGTTCCCTCGTGAATGATGTTTTTAATTTTGCAGGATGTTTTGTTCCTATTAATTTTTTTGACAGTGGACCAAACCTCTGATATTTTTGTATTACTATTTATTGTAGAGACGAAGCTACGCCAGGAGTCTCTTTTAGCTTGTCTAATTATTCTACGAGCCCTACCTCTTGCTAGTTTGTAGTTGCAAAAGTTCTCATTTGTGATGTTATTTTTGAAAAGCCTGTAGGCCTTATTGCGTCCGCACAGCGCCCTGCGGCAATCTGGTGTCCACCATGGAACTCTATGCTTAACGCTATCTGTCGAAGTTTTAGGAATGGATAGCAAAGCTGCTTCTAAAATCGAATTCTGAATATTGTTTACTTTATCATCAATGGTTTCTCCAACAAGTTCGAGCTTGATGCTCCTTGTGAAGGCGACCCAGTCTGCTCTTTTTACGTTAAATTTAGGCGCTGAAGGCGTTCTTGCTGTATCGCATGAATATTCAATCAAAATAGGAAGGTGATCGCTTCCCAACGAGTCATCAATGTTGTGCAACAGGCACTTGGCTGCTACTGATGAAGAGACCAGTGATAAGTCTATAAAGCTCAAATTCCCGGTTTTATCGTCTACCCGCGTCGGGCTACCATCGTTCAGAAGGACTAAATCAGAATCGTTAATCAGCTTAACTACTAGCTCACCTCTACCATCCGCCCGCAGGGAACCCCATAATGTATGATGAGCATTAAAATCACCTAAAATTGATTTATTTTGAGGCAGACTATCCTGAAGAGCAAAGAGCTCATCATAAATTACCACTTTATCAGGGGGACAATAAACCGAACATGTAGCCAGATACGTGTTATTGATTTTTACTTTGCATGCGACAAACTCCAAGGTAGAATCAATAATCACTTCTGTAAAAGGGAGGCTTTGGTGGATGTACATGGCGACTCCGCCTCCATCCCTACCCTCTCGATCCTTCCGACACAAATGGTAGTTTCTCAGTGATACGACCTCGTCACAGACGAGATTTGTTAAGTGTGTTTCTTGTAGGACTATAATATCGGGAGCAAAGGACGAGGCTAATAATCTGAGGTCATTTACTGTAGATCTAATACTTCGACAGTTCCATTGTATAATGGTTAACGCGATGATTACGTTTTATGGGGTTTGGAAGTGCCTTGTCCACCAGTTTTAATTTTCTTTTTCTGGGAGGGAGGTTCGTCCTCCTCTCCCTCGCTACCCAGGGGCCTTCCATGGGTAATTTTGGAGACAGTAGCCTCCATGTCCTGCGTCTCGCTGCCAGGGAGACGCCCGGTGGAGGATGATCTACTTCGAGAAGCAGACCAAACACCAGACGAAGTCCTAGCAGGAGCCGCCTGGACGAAAAGGTGCGATCCAGATTGTGTTTTGGTATCATCCTCCTTATGATGCTGCTGCTTTTGCTGGGTTGATTCAGCAATTTGTTGAATTGTATTTTTCAATTCTTTGATTTGATTTTAATTCCTAACCGTCTCCTTTAATTCTGCAATTTCTTTATCCTTAGCTGCAAGTTCCTGACTGATGCCGTTTGCACTGGAAGTGTTGTTAGTTGCTGCTGAAGCGTAGGAAGTATTGGGTTTGCTGGTCAAACCTTCAACTTTCCTCTTGGCTTCACGGTAACTAACATCATGCCCTCTCATGTATGCTAATATTTCAGTCTCCTTCTTCAAGCTGCTGCACTCGGCAGAGCCAGATTGATGGGGACCTCCACAGTTAGCACACTTGAGTGTTTTTCAGTACAGACAGCAATGTCATGATCTACAGCATATTTACCACCAGTAAATTTACTAGTATCCTTATCATTGCATCGTTATGAGGTGTGTCCAAATTTTGGGCATCTATTACAGCGCATAGGTTTTTTAATGTAAGGTCGCACTTGGACATGTTCATATCCAACCGTGACATACTCAGGAATTTTACTTGAAGCAAAAGTCAAAAAGCACAATCCGGTTTTTGTTCGCACATTCCCGTCTTTCTTGGTCATGCAGTTCACGTCCACTACGCTTTGGTCCTTCATATTTTCCAGAATTTCACTCTCCTCCATTGTCTTCAAATCCCTGCTAAAGATTACTCCCTTGCAGGTATTGGGGCCAATGGGGATAGTTACTTTAACCTTCAAATCATGAATCTGCGTCAGTTTAAGCAAGTCCTTAATCTGGGAGTTGAATTGCACTTTTACAAGGAGGCTACCATCTCGCAATTTCTTGACAAAATCAACGCCGTCCACTTGACCATCAAGGACCTTCTTGATGATGAAGGGGCTCACATTCAAAAGCGATTGATTTTCATTTGCATTTGACAGTCAGATATCTTGCATTCTGTGGAGGGATTGAAAAGAATCGTCGTTCGCGTTGGTCAGCAGTAGGGGTTCCGTTGTTCAGGGTCGTATTAGTCGTAGGCGAGTCATGGGTCGTCCCCCCTCCTTGAGGAGGAGAAGGGGTAGCCGCGGGATCTATCATGATGAGTATCGGACCGTGCCCGTTGTCCTGAAGGGACCAGTTAACCCTTAACTATTGTTAATCAACTGAACAGCAATAGCTAATAGAAGAGTGTGGCAGTTTCCGTCCTCTACCCCCCCAATGGAAGCCTGGTTGTGTTCTCCAGTACCAAAGAGGGATCGAGTTATGTGGAAGACACCTCCTTACCGCCGAACTTGCCTAGTGCGAAGGGCGGTAATTCGATGGGTATCCATGGTAGAGAGATCTATACCCAATTTCTCGACGAGGTCGTGGAGTCTTGTGGCAAAGCCTAATGCCTCCATTGCCATTGGGATGGCTCGGGTCTCGAGCCACATTTGCGGCATAGGTCAGTGCTAACTCTGAGTCGGAGAGGAGGTACTCCTGACTCCACCTCAAGACGCTCGATCCGAGTACATTTTAGGGCTCCAAGACACACACGCAAACAAGCATTCTGCCCAGCATCCAAACCTTTCAAACTTGTTTTCGATGCCGAGCCATACACGATTGACCCATAATCTACTTTAGACCTAATCAGGGCTTTATATACTATTAGCAAATACTGTCTATCAGCTCCCCATTTATTACTGGAAATGCACTTTAATAAATTTAGTGCTCTTTGACATTTATTCTTTAACTGACCAATGTGGTCTTTCCAATTGAGTCTACTACCAAAAAGTAGCCCAAGAAATCTTGCAGAATTTTGAATAGGTATTGGGTGGTTGTCTACAGTTAGCCTGATGTTCGGCTTCCTCCTATGTGAAAAAATTACCCCAACTCTTTCTAGTGGAAAACTTAAAACCTCACTGGAGGCCCCAGTTATGAATCATATCCAGTGCCAATTGGATGCGATTTGCTGAGAATTCTGCATTATTGCTGGTATGCCATAATGCACAATCATCAGCGTACAGTAAGTATTTAAGATTCCGAGGAGGAGCTGGTAAGATGTCATTGATCATACATAGAAATAAAGTTGGTGACAAGACACTTCCTTGTGGGACCCCGTTTGCCTGGACAAAAATGTCAGAAAACAATTTCACAGCAAACGTTCTGTCAGAAATGAAATTTTGAATAAAACAAGGCAAGTTTCCACGTAATCCAAAAGCATAAAGTTTTCTGAGTAGGCCATATCGCCATGTCATGTCATAGGCTTTATCTATATCTAAAAATACTGAAATCAATTTTTTTTTTTTTTTTTTTTTTTTTGGCAATTGCCTCTTGAATATGACTGTCCAGCTTTACTAGTTGATCGAGAGTTTGGCGTCCCTTTCGTAAGCCGCACTGCTCGTCAACTAGTAAATTACTGGAATTTAAAAAATGCAATAGCCTACTGTTAACAATTCGTTCCATGACCTTGAATAAGCAACTTGTCAACGCAATTGGTCGGTAGGAGATGGCAAATCTGGGATTACCCCCTCCTTTCAATATGGGAATGATATGGGCGGCGTGCCATGAGTTTAGAAAAATACACTTCTAGCAACTTAATCATGTCATCATGATTAAGATGCTTTATCATCTCATATCGAATCTCATCGGGGCCTGGGGATGTTCCTCTACAAGCTTCTAGGGCTCGGACAAGCTCATCCATTGTAAGATCTTGGTTGTAATCAAAGTCATCTCCTGTGGCAAAGTGAATTGGTTGCAGCTCAGCCGCTTCCTTGATGGGCAGGAATGCGTGATGGTAGTTTGCTGAGCTGCTTGTATGAGAGAACTGCCTGGCGAGTGCATTAGCAATGTTTCTAGGTGAATCCAAGTTGTTACTCTCTTCAATGATGTTATTTATTTTAAAAGATGTTTTTTTCTTATTGATTTTATTGATAGTGGACCAAACCTCTGATGTTTTTGTATTGCTGTTAATAGTAGAGACAAAGCTCCGCCAGGAGTCTTTTTTTGCATGTCTAATTACTCTACGAGCCCTAGCTCTTGCTTGTTTAAAATTGCAAAAGTTCTCATTATTGATGTTATGTTTGAAAAGCCTGCAGGCCTTATTGCGTCGGCATAGGGCCCTGCGGCAATCTGTGTCCACCATGGAACTCTATGCTTAACGCTATCTGTCGAAGTTTTAGGAATGGATAGCAAAGCTGCTTCTAGAATCGAATTCTGAATATTGTTTACTTCATCATCAATGATTTCTCCAACAAGTTCGAGCTTGACGCTCCTTGTGAAGGCGACCCAGTCTGCTTTTTTTTACGTTAAATTTAGGCGCTGAAGGCGTTCTCACTGTGTCCCATGAGTTTTTAATCAAAATAGGAAGATGATCGCTTCCCAACGAGTCGTCAATTGTGTGCCACAGGCACTTAGCTGCTACTGATGAAGAGACCAGTGATAAGTCTATAAAGCTCAAATTCCCGGTATTATCGTCCACCCGCGTGGGACTACCATCATTCAGAAGGACTAAATCAGACTCGTTAATCAGCTTAACTACTTGCTCACCTCTACCATCCAGCCGTAGGGAACCCCATAACGTATGATGAGCATTGAAATAACCTAAAATTACTTTATTTTGTGGCAGACGTTCCTGAAGAGCAAAAAGCACATCATAGATTATCACTTTATCAGGCGGACAATAAACTGAACATATAGCCGGATACGTGCCATTAATTTTTACTTTGCATGCGACAAACTCCAAAGTAGAATCAATAGTCACTTCTGTAAAAGGGAGGTTTTGGTGGATGTACATGGCGACTCCGCCTCCACCCCTACCCTCACGATCCTTCCGACATAAATTGTAGTTCCTGAGCGATACGACCTCGTCACAGACGAGGTTTGTCAAATGAGTTTCTTGGAGAACTATAATATCGGCAGCATAGGACGAGGCTAATAATTTAAGGTCATTTACTTTAGATCTAAGACCTCTACAGTTCCATTGTATAATGGTTGACACGATGATTACGTTTTATAGGGTTTGGAAGTGCCTTGTCCACAGTTTTTATTTTCTTTTTCTGGGAGGGAGGCGCCTCCTCTCCCTCGCTTCCCGAGGACCTCTCACGGGATGGTTTAGAGACAGAAGCCTCCATGTCCTGCACCTCTTGGCGAGGGAGACGACTGACAGACTGCGACCTGCTTCTCTCTAGAGAAACCGATCGCGAGCCAGACGAAGTCCTCACAGGAGTAGCCTGGACGGGAAGGTGCGCTCCGGACTGTGATTCGGTATCAGCTTCCTTAAGATGCTTAGGCTGGGTTGATGCAGCCATTTGATCGACCAATTTAGTCAACTGATAAACTTTAATGTTCAATTCCTTAACCGTTTGTTTCAATTCAGCAATTTCCTTATCCTTAGCTGCAAGCTGCTGACTGACATCACTTGCACTAGGGGTGTTAGTTACTGCTGCAGCATAGGAAGTATCAGGTTTGTGTGTCAAACTTTCCACTTTCCTCTTAACTTCAGTATACCTAACTTCATGCTTTCTCATATATGCCAATGTCTCAGTCTCCGTCTTCAGGATGCTGCACTCGGCAGATCCTGATTGATGGGGACCTCAACAGTTAGCACATTTGAAAATTTGGCTAGTACATGTGATGATGTCATGGGCTTCAGCACATTTCCGGCAAACAAATTTAGTTGAATCTTTGTCAATACATCTTAATGAGGTGTGTCCGAATTTTTGGCATCTATTACAATGCATTGGCTTTTGGACATAGGGTCTTACTTGAACACGTTCATAACCGACGTTGACATATTCAGGGATTTTATTCAAAGCAAAGGTAAAAAAAAACACAGTCCAGTTTTCGTTCGTACATTCCCGTCCTTCTTGGTCATACAATGAACGTCCACTACGTCTTGGTCCTTCATGCTCTCAAGAATTTCATTTTCTTCCATCGTCCTCAAATCCCTGTGAAAGATTACTCCCTAACAGGTATTTGGGCCAATAGGAATAGTTACTCTTACTCGAAGATCATGAATTTGCGTCAGCTTAAGTAAATCCTTAATCTGGGAGTTGTATTGTACTTTTACAAGGAGGCTTCCATCTCGCATTTTTTTGACAAAATCAAAATCGCCGTCCACTTGACCATCAAGGACCTATTTGATGATAAAGGGGTTCACGTTCAAAAGCGACTGATTTTCAATCACGCATTTTACATTCGAGAACCTTGCATTTTGGGTGGGGATTTTGAAAGTTGGTCGTCTCGTCTTGTCATTAGTGGGGGTACCGTTGTTCGTAGTCAGAGAGTGGTTATGAGTCGCCCCTCCTCCTTGAGGAGGAGAAAGGGTAGCCGGGGAGTAATTCATTCTGAGTATCGGACCAGGTCCGACCCCTTTGCTCAAATCGTAGTCCTGAAGGGACAAAAACCTCTTAACTGTTGTTATCAACCTAACTGCAATAGCTAAGAGAGTAAATCAGTTTTTCGTCCTCTACCCCCCCAGAGGGGTCGAGTTATGTGTGGGAAACTTCCTTACCGCCGAACTTGCCTAGGCGAAGGACGGTAATTCAATGCCCACCCCCCAAGCGAATACGGGAGTTCCGAGGAACTCTGGTAGGCTTAGGAAAGTCACATTAAGATGAAAAGAAATCAGGACCAAAGAAAAAGTGCGCCCAAATGACGCCCCAGACCACTGGGCCTCCCTACCCAGGGGTCAAAGCCACAAGGGCTACCCTGGTGTAGAAGAGAGCTGTGGGTCTGAGGTGAGGTGCTAACTACTACTACAGTAGCCTCGTGTCACCTGCAAAAACAAGAGCCCTGAAGGTGCTGGCAAAGCACAAATGTTCTGCAATTATAGGATTTTACTTTATTTGAATTACTTTAGAAAGAACTCAGGACAACAATGTCAAGTGAGACGAGAGGCCCCGGGCTCCAGGGTAGCTCAAGTGGCACAAGACTTTGTATTTGTTGCTTCTCTGTTTTAACAAGGTGTTGCCTCATCAAATTCTGAAACACGAGT
The DNA here is from genome assembly GCF_019202785.1 of Penaeus chinensis. Taxonomy (NCBI): domain Eukaryota; kingdom Metazoa; phylum Arthropoda; class Malacostraca; order Decapoda; family Penaeidae; genus Penaeus; species Penaeus chinensis. The sequence goes on along the minus strand of NC_061827.1, from coordinate 25,408,148 downwards.
GTGACCCTTACATCTTCTTTCTTCTTTCTTTGTTGGATTTCTTGGCTATCAACCAGCGGCATGTGGCCAAGGTTATTAAGCCAATGGATCCTATTTATTCTATCAATCTATATAAGGTCATAAAGTTTTGTCTCCCTTAAAAAAGCAATTACTATATGGATGATTTTTTCATCATCTGATATATTTGATATTGTAAAATCTTTATTTATGAGCTGGAAATAATTTTTAAATTTTTGTCTTGGTATGTTGTATTGGTTGCAGACTGTCAGGCTATGGTTTATGGTAAGAATTGTGTTGCAGAGGGGGCATTGTGGAGGGTATTTCTTTTCTATGTAGGGAGTGAGGTGGGTAATTCTTGAGGCGTTGACCCTAAGGCGGGCCAACACCACCTCCTCCCTTCAGTCTTTCCCGTGGGATGTGTCCCACAGGTCTATTGTGTGTTTTATTTTGTTGGTGAGTTGGAGGTTGGTCCACTCACTTTGCCACAGGAGATATATTTTTGCTTATATAAGAGACACAAAACACCTGAGATCTGTATGAACTATGGTAGTGTCCAGATCGCCAGTTGACCCGGCTAGTTTGTCAGTTTGTTCATTACCATGGATACCAGAGTGACTTGGTACCCATATAAGCTTGATTGATTTGTTGGCACCGTGTAACTTACGAATGATATTACCCAGCAATTCATTTTTAGTGGTTTCTAAGGATTTAATAGCTTTAAGTGAACTTAACGAATCGGATGAAATGACTATTCTATCGTAGGTCGTCGATAGTGCAAAATCAATAGCTTTATCAATGGCAAATAGTTCATCAAGAAAAATCGATGTATGATTCGGCAGTCTAAACTTTAGTTCACATTCAGTCGACCACACACCCGCACCCACACACTCATCTGACTTGGAGCCGTCGGTATATATATGAAAAAAGGGAGATGTTCAATAAGGATCTCTCTGAACCTCTGGCGTACCTCACCCTCCGGCGCCATGGCCTTAGCTGATGGAAGCCAAGCTTCCATGATGGAAAAATTGGGTGTTTCCCATGGCGCTATGTTTGACTGAACCAGGGTATCAAAAGTAGAGAGATCTATACCGACTTTCAAGTTGAGGTCGTGGAGTCTTGTGGCAAAGGGCCTGATGCCTCCATTGCCATTGGGATGGCTCGGATATCGAGCCACCTTAGCGGCATAGGTCAGGGCTAATTGGCCGCGTCTGAGTCGGAGGGGAGGTACTCCTGACTCCAGCTCGATCCGAGTGCACTTCATGGCTCCAAGACACACACGTAAACAAGCATTCTGCACAGCATCCAAACCTTTCAAACTTGTTTTCGATGCCGAGCCATACACGATTGACCCATAATCTACTTTAGACCTAACCAGGGCTTTATATATCATTAGCAAAGACTTTCTATCAGCTCCCCATTTATTACCAGAAATGCACTTTAATAAATTTAGTGCTCTTTGACATTTATTCTTTAACTGACCAAAGTGGTTTTTCCAATTAAGTCTACAATCAAAGAGTAGACCAAGAAATCTAGCAGAATTTTGAATAGGTATTGGGTGGTTATCTAAAGTTAGTCTGATATTTGGTATCTTTCTATGTGAAAAAATTACCCCAATACTCTTTCTAATGGAAAACTTAAAACCCCACTGGAGGCCCTAGTTATGAATCATATCCAATGCGAGTTGCATGCGATTTGCCGAGAACTCTGCATTATTGCTGGAATGCCATAATGCACAATCATCGGCGTACAGTGAGTATGTAAGATTCCGAGGGGGAGCTAGTAGGATGTCATTAATCATACATAAAAATAATGTTGGCGACAAGACACTTCCTTGTGGGACCCCGTTTGCCTGGACAAAAATGTCCGAACAAGTGACCTTGTAGGAAAATAATTTGACAGAAAACGTTCTGTCAGAAATTCAATTTTGAATAAAACAAGTTTCCACGTAATCCAAAAGCATAAAGTTTTCTGAGTAGGCCATATCGCCATGTCATGTCGTAGGCTTTTTCAATATCTAAAAATACTGAAATCCAAAAATCTTTTTTGGCAATTGCCTCTTGAATATGACTGTCCAGCTTTACTAGTTGATCGAGAGTTTGGCGTCCCTTTCGGAAGCCTCACTGCTCGTCAACTAGTAAATTACTGCTATTTAAAAAATGCAATAGCCTACTATTAACAATTCGTTCCATGACCTTGCATAAGCAACTTGTCAACGCAATTGGTCGGTAGGAGATGGCAGTTCTAGGATTACCCCCTCCTTTCAATACAGGAATGATGTGGGCGAAGTGCCATGAGTTTGGAAAAGTGTGGCTTTTCCAAATTTCATTGTACACTTCTAGCAACTTAATCATGTCATCATGATTAAGATGCTTCATTATCTCATATCGAATCTCATCGGGGCCCGGGGATGTTCCTCTACAGGCTTCTAGGGCTCGGATAAGCTCATTCATTGTTATGTCTTTATTATAATCAAAGTCATCTCCTGTGGCAAAGTGAATAGGTTGCAGCTCAGCGGCTTCCTTGGTGGGCAGGAAAGCAGGATGGTAATTTGCTGAGCTGCTTGTATAAGAGAACTGCCTGGCGAGTACATTAGCAATGTCTTTCGGTGAATCGAAATTTGTTCCCTTGTTAATGATGTTTTTAATTCTGCAGGATGTTTTGTTCTTATTAATCTTTTTGACAGTGGACCAAACCTCTGATATTTTTGTATTACTATTTATTGTAGAGACAAAGCTACGCCAGGAGTCTCTTATAGCTTCTAATTATTCTACGAGCCCTAGCTCTTGCTAGTTTGTAGTTGCAAAAGTTCTCATTATTGATGTTATTTTTGAAAAGCCTGTAGGCAATCTGGTGTCCACCATGGAACTCTATGCTTAACGCTATCTGTCGAAGTTTTAGGAATGGATAGCAAAGCTGCTTCTAAAATCGAATTCTGAATATTGTTTACTCTATCATCAATGGTTTCTCCAACAAGTTCGAGCTTGACGCTCCATGTGAAGGCGACCAAGTCTGCTCTTTTTACGTTAAATTTAGGCGCTGAAGGCGTTCTTGCTGTGTCGCATGAATATTTAATCAAAATAGGAAGGTGATCGCTTCCCAACGAGTCGTCAATGGTGTGCCACAGGCACTTGGCTGCTACTGATGAAGAGACCAGTGATAAGTCAATAGAGCTCAAATTCCCGGTATTATCGTCTACCCGCGTCGGGCTACCATCGTTCAGAAGGACTAAATCAGAATCGTTAATCAGCTTAACTACTTGCTCACCTCTACTATCCGCCCGCAGGGAACCCCATAATGTATGATGAGCATTAAAATCACCTAAAATTACTTTATTTTGTGGCAGACGTTCATGAAGAGCAAAAAGCTCATCATAGATTACCACTTTATCTGGGGGACAATAAACCGAACATGTAGCCAGATACGTGTTATTGATTTTTACTTTGCATGCGACAAACTCCAAGGTAGAATCAATAATCACTTCTGTAAAAGGGAGGCTTTGGTGGATGTACATGGCGACTCCGCCTCCACCCCTACCCTCACGATCCTTCCGACACAAATGGTAGTTTCTCAGTGATACGACCTCGTCACAGACGAGGTTTGTTAAATGTGTTTCTTGTAGAACGATAATATCGGGAGCATAGAACGAGGCTAATAATCTGAGGTCATTTACTTTAGATCTAATACTTCGACAGTTCCATTGTATAATGGTTAACGCGATGATTACGTTTTATGGGGTTTGGAAGTGCCTTATCCGCCAGTTTTTCTTTTCTTTTTCTGGGAGGGAGGTTCGTCCTCCTCTCCCTCGCTACCCAGGGGCCTTCCATGGGTATTTTTGGAGACAGTAGCCTCCATGTCCTGCGTCTCGCTGCCAGGGAGACGCCCGGTGGAGGATGATCTACTTCGAGAAGCAGACCAAACACCAGACGAAGTCCTAGCAGGAGCCGCCTGGACGAGAAGGTGCGATCCAGATTGTGTTTTGGTATCATCCTCCTTATGATGCTGCTGCTTTTGCTGGGTTGATTCAGCAATTTGTTGAATTGTATTTTTCAATTCTTTGATTTGACTCATTAATTCCTTAACCGTTTCCTTTAATTCTGCAATTTCTTTGTCCTTAGCTGCAAATTCCTGACTGATGCCGTTTGCACTGGAAGTGTTGTTAGTTGCTGCTGAAGCGTAGGAAGTATTGGGTTTGCTGGTCAAACCTTCAACTTTCCTCTTGGCTTCACGGTAACTAACATCATGTCCTCTCATGTATGCTAATATGTCAGTCTCCTTCAAGCTGCTACACTCGGCAGAGCCAGATTGATGGGGACCTCCACAGTTAGCACACTTTAGCGTTTTCTCAGTACATACAGCAGTGTCATGATCTCCAGCACATTTACCACAAGTAAATTTACTAGTATCCTTATCATTGCATCGTAATGAGGTGTGTCCATATTTTTGGCATCTATTACAGCGCATAGGTTTTTGAATGTAAGGTCGCACTTGGACACGTTCATATCCAACCGTGACATACTCAGGAATTTTACTTGAAGCAAAAGTCAAAAAGCACAATCCGGATTTTGTTCGCACATTTCCGTCTTTCTTGGTCATGCAGTTCACGCTTTGGTCCTTCATATTTTCCAGAATTTCACTCTCCTCCATTGTCCTCAAATCCCTGCTAAAGATTACTCCTGTAAGGCTTTCTATCGAGGGGAAGCCCGAAATACCATCCCCCAAGCGGAGGATGGCGGCTTAGGGCCGAAAGGAGGGAGGGGGCCCGTTCACTTTCCCTGTGTGGAGACACTGTCCCATGCCCCAGGTACACATCCCTTAGAAAATGAGTCTGGCTGTGTTGTTCTTGACATGAATAAAAAGAGTAATACAAAGCACCACAGGTAAATAAAAGTATAAATACGATAAAAAAAAAAAAACTTCCTGAAGGAACGGGCACATAAAATTACTTGAACTTAAAAATGAATGGGGTATCTCTGGCTGGTGCTGGCCAATAAAACTTGGTAAACCCTGTGTTAGCTTAAATGCCCACGTCCAGCAATGCCCTAACTGGCATGTAAAAATGGCTCAAACACAACCTTGTTCTTGCTGCTCCAGCGACGCCACAGTATAGGGTAATCCAGGGGTACACTCAAACACCGAGTCCAGAGACAACTTCCTTTCAGATTTATTTTGCAGGTGTATTTATACAGGTTACGCCACGTCACTGTGGCAATAGTTATTTGAACAGGATAAAAAGTAAATAATTAAGAATACATTTTAAACACTGAAATATTAACAATAGACACAAATAAAACTATAAAGCAATCAGGTGAAAAACCTACTAAAAAAGGAACATTAGAAAGATTAACGGAGTGTTAAAAACACAGCAAGTAAGAAAAATAAAACGATACACTTGATTATAAAAATAAGTCACAACACGGTAAAAATCATTCATAATATATTCCCTATCCCGAGTATCTTCTGTGAGCCCCCATTAATAATTAAAAAGAACAATTAAGGTGATGACGTGGCAAGTTTTACATATATAAAAAAAAATCTAATGGCATAAAACAGTTACCCAAGACTAATAAAAATTATTAATTATAAAACTAGGGATTTAAGCAAGTTTTAAAATGATAAAAACAAAATAACGTAAAATGAAAATAGTAGGGAAAATGGGAGGGGTTTGGTACTAAAACGAATGATAAAAGCGTCGAAATCATTAAGAATTAAAATTAGTGTACAAGAAAATGAGCAAAGATTATATTAAGATCCCCATCTACCCTTAAAAGGCTGAATATAAGAAAATAACACGGTAAAACACGTAAAATAAGTCACCTCACTAATTCGAAGCGTTGAAGCTCAAAGAGGAAAACTCGGGAAATTACAGTTATAAGTTTATTTATACACTTCATTAAATACAAGGTTTGGCAGTATCAGTGTATCCGTGTTGTGTGTGAAGGAATCATCTCCAGCGTGCTTGAGCGCCGCCCGCTGGATTACCCAAGTTCGGGATTCAGGATTCGGGATTCGGGGTTCAGATATCAAGGGTGTCAAGGGGATAGGTAGGGTATTAGGGTAGGGGATAGAGGGTAGGTGTGAGGACGAAAACTTAAGGAAAAGGATTAAAATGAGAGAAATTAAAGGACCGAGAGATGGAAATGAAAGAAATGAGGAAATGAAAGAAATGAGTAAGGTCAACGGGGGAATAGAAAGAGTAGAAAGCGGGGAGACTAGTATGGGGGATAGAAAGATACAGAAGAACGTAGATCACAAAGTAGAGGAGAAGAGAAATGAACGAAAGGAGTGAAAGAGGAAATGGAGAAAACGAGAGTAAAGGATAAGGTAGCATAACGAAAGAACGGGGAAGGCGAAAAGATCAGCATGATAAGGAGGGACGCAAGATTAGGAAGGGAAAGGTGAACATGAAAGGAAAGGGAACGAGGAAATGAACGAGGAAGAGAGCAAGAGAATTAAAGTATTTAGGAGAGACGAAGGATAGCAAGTCGAGTAAATAGGGTATAGGTGTCAGGATGATACGTGAAGAGAAAAAAGGGGGGGGGGGGGCGAGAGAGAGAGAGAGAGAGAGAGAGAGAGAGAGAGAGAGAGAGAGAGAGAGAGAGAGAGTGGGGGAGGAAAAGGTTGGAGAAGAGGGTAAAGGGGGAGACTAAAGCAAAAGGGAGGTAGAGGAGACTAAGGGAGATTAACGGAAACAAGGGTGAGGAGGATAAGGGGGGGGGGGGGAGAGGGGTTACGGTCCAGGATGGTGGGGGGAGAAGGGTCGGAGACCTCACACTCCCTTGCAGGTATTGGGGCCAATGGGGATAGTTACGTTAACCTTCAAATCATGAAGTCCTTAATCTGGGAGTTGAATTGCACTTTTACAAGGAGGCTACCATCTCGCAATTTCTTGACAAAATCAAAAATCGCCGTCGACTTGACCACCAAGGACCTTTTTGATGATGAAGGGGCTCACATTCAAAAGCGATTGATTTTCATTCACGCTTTTGACAGTCAGATACCTTGCATTCTGTGGAGGGATTGAAAAAAATCGTCGTTCTCGTTTGTCAGCAGTAGGGGTTCCGTTGTTCAAGGTCGCATTAGTCTTAGAGGAGTCATGGGTCGCCCCCCCTTCTTGAGGAGGAGAAGGGTTAGCCGAGGAATCGCACATGATGGGTATCGGACCGAGTCCGACCCCTGGGCCCGTGCCCGTTGTCCTGAAAGGGACCAGTTAACCCTTAACTATCGTTGATCAACCTAACAGCAATAGCTAAGAGAAGAGTATGTCAGTTTCCGTCATCTACCCCCCCCCCCCCCCCCAGTGGAAGCCTGGTTGCGTTCTCCAGTACCAAAGAGGGATCGAGTTATGTGGAAGACACCTCCTTACCGCCGAACTTGCCTAGTGCGAAGGACGGTAATTCGATGCCCACCCCCCAAGCGAATACGGGAGCCCACAAAGTACTCCGGTAGGCTCAGGGAAGTCACATGAAGAGAGGAAGAGAATTCAGAATAAAGAAAAAGTGCGCCCTAAGGACGCCCCAGACTACTGGGCCTCCCTACCCAGGGGTCAATGCCCGTAAGGGCTACCCTAGTGTAGGAGAGTGCTGCGGGTGTGAGGTGGGGTGCTGACTACGCCTACTGTAGTCTCGTGTGACCTGCAAAATCAAGGCACTGAAGGTGCAAGCAAAGCACAAATTGCTGAAAAAATCAGAAATTTACGTTACGTAATTTACGTTAAAAACTCAGAAGCAATACCGCCGAGCGAGACGAGAGGCCCCGGACACCAGGGTAGCTCCTGTGGCACAAGGCTTTCGATCTATTGCTGCTGCGTCTGAAAAGAGGTCCGAGCTGGTTAAAGTCTCGTTCACGAGTAGACCCTTACATCTTTCTTTTCTTTCTTTGTTGGATTTCTTGGCTATCAACCAGCGGCATGTGGCCAAGGTTGTTAAGCTAATGGATCCTATTTATTCTATCAATCTATATAAGGTCATAAAGTTTTGTCTCCCTTAAAAAGCTTTGCTTTACGTATTATCTTTTCATTGTCTGATAATAAATTTGCTATTGTAAGTTTTAAATTTTTTAATTCGAAAATAGTTTGTGATGTTTATTCTATTATTGTTGAATTTGTGGCAGGATACAAGGAGATGGGTAATTGTTAATTGGGTTGTGCAATGGGGGCACTGTGGCGGATAATTTCTTGGTGGCGTTTGTTCGAAGTCGCGCCAACACCACCTCTTCTTGTCTATTTTTTTCTGTGGGCTGTGTCCCATGTTTCTATTTCTGTTTTGATCTTGTAGTTTATGTCTAGGTTGGTCCACTCACTTTGCCACAGGATATGTATTTTTGCTTTTATAAGAGACACAAAACACCTGAGATCTGTACGAACTATGGTTGTGTCCAGATCACCAGTTAACCCGGCTAGTTTGTCAGCCTGTTCATTACCATGGATATCAGAGTGACCTGGTACCCATATTAGCTTGATTGATTTGTTGTCACCGTGTAACTTACGAATGATATTACCCAGCAATTCATTTTTAGTGGTTTCTAAGGATTGAATAGCTTTAAGTGAACTTAATGAATCGGAAAAAATGACTATTCTATCGTGGGTCGTCGATAGTGCACATCAATAGATTTGTCAATGGCAAAAAGTTCAGCAAGAAAAATCGATGTATGATTCGGCAGTCTAAACTTTAGTTCACATTCAGTCGACCATACACCCGCACCTACACACTCATCTGTCTTGGAGCCGTCGGTATATATATGAAAAAAATTGAGATGTTTAATAATGATCTCTCTGAACCTCTGGCGTACCTCACCCTCCGGCGACATGGCCTTGGCTGATGGAAGCCAGGCTTCCATGATAGAAAAATTGGGTGATTCCCATGGCGCTATATATGACTGAACCAGGGTATCGATGGTAGAGAGATCTATACCGACTTTCTCGACGAGGTCGTGGAGTCTCGTGGCAAAGGGCCTAGTGCCTCCATTGTCATTAGGGTGGCTCGGGAGGGGAGGTACTCCTGACTCCACCTCAAGACGCTCGATCCGAGTACATTTTAGGGCTCCAAGACACACACGCAAACAAGCATTCTGCCCAGCATCCAAACCTTTCAAACTTGTTTTCGATGCCGAGCCATACACGATTGACCCATAATTTACTTTAGACCTAATCAGGGCTTTATATACCATTAGCAAAGACTGTCTATCAGCACCCATTTATTACCAGAAATGCACTTTAATAAATTTAGTGCTCTTTGACATTTATTCTTTAACTGACCAATGTGGTCTTTCCAATTGAGTCTACTATCAAAAAGTAGCCCAAGAAATCTTGCAGAATTTTGAATAGGTATTGGGTGGTTGTCTAGAGTTAGCCTGATGTTCGGCTTCCTCCTATGTGAAAAAAATACCCCAATACTCTTTCTAGTGGAAAACGTAAAACCCCACTGGAGGCCCCAGTTATGAATCATATCCAGTGCCAATTGGATGCGATTTGCTGAGAATTCTGCATTATAGCTGGAATGCCATAATGCACAAGCATCAGCGTACAGTGAGTATTTAAGATTCCGAGGAGGAGCTGGTAAGATGTCATTGATCATACATAGAATTAATGTAGGTGACAAGACACTTCCTTGTGGGACCCCTTTTGCCTGGACAAAAATGTCCGAAAAAGTGACATTGTCAGAAAACAATTTGACAGAAAACGTTATGAAGCAAACCCTTACACTCCGTTCCCGGGCTATATATAGTCGACCCCCAGCAAGGATTTAATTAGTGAGCTAGTAACTAGCCCCAGGAACGAACGAACTAATTCCCCCTCCCTAGATGGCGTGGCAGATCCCCCCCAAAAATATAGCTTGCGTATCTACTAGTGCTCAGAACCCCCTTACTCCCCTTTAAAGGGGTATTTAAGACTATAAACATCAGAATGCAAAAATAAAAATGTACGCAAGCTCTTACCCCAGCGTTAAAAAGAGTGCATGTAAAAAATACATAAAAGAAAATGGTCATGGTTCCCTTTAAAATAAAGATTAAGTTAAGAATGAAGTAAAATTTATATACAAAAAAAAAAAAAAAAAAAAAACATAAAAATACATAAAAATACATAAAAGGAAGAGGTAACAACATCCTCCACGTGAGTTTGCGCGGTTAATTCGGCTCTTCAGGGGAGACTCGGGTATTCTCAGCGCTCCGGCGCGGCTTGCTAGATGTAAGGTTATGTGAGAAAGGTACCAAAAAAAGGCCACCTGTGAGGCGGGAAGCGTCAGGCTTAGGGGCCATGGAAAATGAGGGGGCCCCGGTCGTTCCTCGAAAAAGGGGGTGAGGGGACCGGGCTGAAGGCTCAGAACCCACACGACCTTACAAGACAATTATCCCCGGAGATGCAGGCCTACCAGGAGCGTGGCCAATACGAAGAAGCATGACAAAAAATACGAAATCTAAAACGAACAAAAAGAACTATGCAGAAGGCACCAAAGTACCAAAGTAAAACAAACTAATAAGTAAAAGACAATTGCCATAGGGGCTTAAGACTGAATAAAAATACGCCAGAAGGGCTTAAGAAAAACTGAAAGCATGCCAGAAGGGCTTAAAAACAATACCAAGAACTAACATCTAAGATAAAACAAGTAAAAGGTAAAATGAGGAAAAAAGTAAAAGCTCAACTAAAAGACGAGTAAAAGGTACGATTATGAGTAAAAGTAAAAAGTAAAATTCAGAGAAAGTGAAAAGTAAAAGTCAAAGGAGCACACATGGTTCACAGTATATGTAAAATAGTAAAATGGCACGTCCAACATAAATACACCTGGGCAAGTAAAAGGGGCAGTACAACCTTATTTCGGCATCCACGGTGTAAAATCCAGACAGGTAAATCCAAAGGGTAGTCAAAGCACAGTCAGAGTATCCACTTCGTTTATTTAACGTGAACGTGGGGGTTACATTAACCCCCGCGGACGTCGGCGTAGCACAAAAAATAGCATAAACCAATAAATAAGAATTGTTATAATAAAAGAAAATATACAAAAGATAAAACCAATCACAAAAACAATAAAACGTTAAAAGAAATCATTAAAGAATCATAATTATGGTAAAAAAAGACGTAAAAGAATTTGCTGCGATTCATTCATAAAAATCTTAAAATAAGTAACTTTCTCTCGCCGTAAAAGAGAAATTAAAAGGATGAATAAGTAAAAAGAAACCAAACAAAAATAAAGCGGAGCTTAAAATACAAGAGATAAAAAAAACGTGAAAAAAAAGATGCAGTCACAGCACATCATCAAAATCTTTGTAATCTATGCAGGGATAACTAAGGATCTCAAAGTTTATTTAAACATATACAAAAGGGTGTAAATAAAAGTAAAACACATGTAAGAAGAGCCAGCGTGGTACATAAATAAAAAGCGTAAAAATGAGGCTGGCAGAGGGAAGTGGTCCGGCTGTGCTCGACTCGCCCTGTGGATTTCGGCTGGATGCTGGGTAGGATAGGGATAGGATGGGAGCAGGAGAGGATAGGATTAAAGGTAGAAGGTAGGACAAACGGGGAAAGGGAATGGAAAAGGGGGAAATCAGCGTAGAAGCGAAGGAACAAGAAGAGGGTGCGAATAAGAGGGGTACAAGGGGAAATGCGGCAGGATACAGGGCAGGATAGGGACAGGATGGAGGTAGAACAAACAAGGAAAACAAGAAGAAGAGGGAGAAGCTACCGTGGAAGTAGAGAGAGAAGAGAAAAAGCGAGGGGACAGGAAGAGGGTGCGGATAAGGGGACGAGAGGGATAGAAGAATCGGAGCAAGGAAGGGGGGGGGGTAGGTAGTGGGTATAGTGGGGGGGGGGGAGGAGGTTGAAAACCTCACATAGGTATGGGTCACTACAGCAGGAATGAAATGAGCGCGGACATGGCGGCGGACCTTGCGTGACCTAACCTGGGAAAGTAGGCTAAACTTCAGGTTGCGGGGTCGTGGTGCTATAACATGGGGTGTAGACTAAGCTTACTCAGTATGTTAAGCGATGTCTTGAAAAGACGAATTCTGTATCTGATAGGTAAAATTATGTTCAAAGCTTGATGTAGTCGAGAATTTTCTTTTTACATATATCACTAGAATCATCTTATGGTATTTATTTATTAATGCATACATAATAATTTGTGCAAATGTGCTATATATATACATATATGTATACATATATATACACATATACATATATATATACATATATATATACACATATACATATATATACATATATATACACATATACATATATATACATATATATACACATATACATATATATATACATATATATACACATATACATATATATACATATATACATATATATACATATATATACACATATACATATATAAATATGTACATATACAGCAAAGAAATTGAGTATCGAAATTTCCCTGGAGACCCCGATATATGAACACAATATGTAAACAGTGGTGGTTATTTTTATAATTTTATCGTTTCTTCGTAATTGTAGGGTTTATATGCATTATGATAGCGTATTTTAAATCAAATATTCACATTTCAGTTTGTATCTATTTGATTATTTGATTAGCTATGTGTAGATAAAACATTTGAATAACCGGAATGACAACTGACATCTCTGCGCTCTTTTGATATGCAGTATGTAAAATCGTCCCCCGACCAATAAATAATAATCGCATCTTTTTAGATTCAGTTATTACTAGTTATGAATTGTGTAATTGTGACAGTATTCCAGATTCCAATTTATTGATATGTGAGGTAAGATAAATTTTTGCAATTAGACGTCATAATTTTCCTATTGCTCCAGTGGCCCCAGGTTGGGAACCCCTGGTTTACACATACCACTAGTCGCCTCGCATGGCTGTAGAAATTTTCCGACAAAACTTTTCTGTTTTTTTGTTATATGCATTGTTTTTCATATGGAAACTAGAAGCATAGGCCTTATCTACAGCACCAAAGTTTCGTATCGCTTGAACAAAACCAGCAGTCTCACACACGGAACGTCCCATGGCACGACAGTTACTTACATATTAAGATATAATGTGATTATAATGGCAGTTGAGATAAAAAAAAACTTACACATTATGCATAACTTACACATTATGCCACATCACACTCTAGGTTATAACTTAGTTGTCCTAAAAACAACAATTTTACTGTATATGCATAAGTTAGTTGACTGATTTCTACATTCCTACCATTCTAGATTATTAATAGACGTTTCTTAAAAACAAAACAAAATATATATATATACTTATTATTTCCGTTATTCCAATTATAATGATACCGTTAATAGTAATACCAACGCTAACACTATTAATGATGATAATAAAAATATCATAATAGTGATTATTATTGTTATTGTTTTTGTTATCATTATTATTATCATATATCATTATTGTCATTTATACGGATGATGCCCCTTGCCTCGATGGCTATGTGGATTAAGTTTCCAATTTCAAATTCGTGATCACGAGGAGATTCCACTGATTCTGGACTTTTACATAAAAATCTAGCCACTAGGTGGGCAAGTCAGCCCAAGTCGATGCTGGTTTCAAGCCTGGATAAATAGAGGGAAGGCCATCCGGTCATAAAAAAAATATTTACCAGAAGCAGATTTTACAGCGATCACATATAAGAATGGGACAAAGATACAACATATATATATATATATATGGAAGAAAAAAAAGTAATATGTTATTATTTTATTGTTTTCTTATTTAAACGAACACTTGCTGATGTATTACTCTGGCTTTGACTCTGTAATTGGACATTGTTTATTTGTCTGTCTGCGTTTTGTATTTTTATTATCTTGTAATTATTATTTTTTGTTTTGGTTTATTATTGAAAACATTCACTTCCGGTCTATTACGAGTTTAAATATAAATGTCATGTAAAGAATTTTAAAGGATTATTTGTCATCCATTTATCAATGTTTTATTGCTATTCTGAGCCTAAAAAGATAAGGTTTTAGTTTTCTGTTAAATACTCCTTAAAATAAAGAGGAGCAAAACAAAATACGAGAACTACTTTACCCAAATAGAGTGAACTTGCTTTTGACGTATTGCTTAGAAGGCACATAAACATTTCATGCATCTTTTAATGTGTCTTTTATATCAAGAAGAAAACATTATGGCTCGTAGTTAATTAAAATATAAATCCCTATCTGAGAGTTTGTGAAATATATCTGAAAAATATTGCACTTTGATTGGCTGGCTGGAGTGTATCACTTTGTATCAAGGGAGAGGCATACACAACAAGGTGTTTCATCAGGTTCTAATGTTGGCGTAAAAGGCAAACATATTTGTGGATGTATCATAGTGTTAGGGGTTTTGGAGATGTCACTGAAAAAGACTTTGAATATCGAGTATTTTCTCTTTGTCTTTCCTCTTACATGCAGACATTTGCCTTATTACGCGTCCATTTCTCGCAGCGTGATTGGCGACTTGAGTCTAGATTGGTGATTGGTCGATTTCTCTCTCTTGACGAACTAGTATACAGATGAGAAAAATGCTCACGGGCGCGAGATGCCGGTCCTATTCCCCCTTTAAGGTATTAAGGTAAAATAATTATGATTTATCATTTAGCATCAGGTTGTGCACTTCACATACTGCACAGAGACTGACATAACTATGTGTTGCAACACCGCAAGTTTACATT
>NC_061827.1:25371020-25391020 GCF_019202785.1 Penaeus chinensis | reverse complement strand
CACAGCAGTAACCTCCAGGCGACAATTGCAACTTCTCGCGCATGGGCGGGGCGCGAACGTTACCACTGTACTAGCCTAGAGGCTCCTGTCGAAGTGTCTCCTTGCCTCTTTAAACGCCCAGCCACCGCTGCCAAGTCTTCTTAGATCACACTTACCCACACCATGTCTACCCTACCACTTCGTGCTGACCACTCACGTCTGTGCTTCCCTTCTGACGAAGTCGCACTCTACACCGCCGCACTCGCCAATCCGGCTCATCTACCTCGCTAAGTCTTCACGAACCTTCGCCATCACAACCATGGAGCCGCCATTCTACTCAGCACTACCAATACTTCCTAGCTACTATTAAAAGTAAGTGTGCCTATTAGTGCCAGATTAACTATTGCCCTCCCTATACCCACCCTCACCTTAAATACGAGTTGCCTTCTTTCAAATTCAAGTACACGCCAGTTACTAGTATACACTACTAACTCTATACTACTTAACTTCTCGCTGTCAACCTTTGTTTTCAGCACAACAAACGAAGTCACACACTGAGATCAAACCTGAGTGACACACACCCACACCTCACACCTCATCCCCCTTTCCTAACCATACTTTAATTGCTATTATATTTTTCTGCTGTTGGTATTTTACCTAATGTTTAATATTGCTGTCCTCACATTGCAGTTCATTATGTTATATTTTCTCCCAGAACAAATGACTATGTATTGATGTGGGATCGTTTTTTTTTACCATTATGTAATTCATATTTACTGCTACGATTTTCGTTGTAATATTATTGTTTTCACCTGCACACTGTACCCTCCTAGAAAGTGTTTCGTTAATACTTTCTCTACGAATGTGTGTATATAGTTCTATCTTTCACAACACCGGTATTTTCTTATACTTCCCACGCTAATTGTTCGATTTTTCACACATAGTGTAAGATACATGTCGATTACCCTCCTTAGGCCAAAACCCACCTACCTACCTATCCTACACGGAATTCACTCTTGGATTGTGAATTTTACTAAGTGCCATCCCAAATCGCTTTCATGACGTCCTCTCGAAGTTCGATATCTTATCCTCATCTATGCTAGAATTTATGCTTCTTTAGTTTAAGGAATTAGTGAATATGTAACCTGTATCTGACTGATGGTGACGATGGTAATACACTACAGACACCACACTTCATATGGGCTTACATAGTTATCATCACCGCAAGTTAATTTTAAGCCCGGCTCATGGCCGTAAACGAATGAATCCTGTGCCCGCCGCACACTTACGCTCATCCGATTGAAGCGCCGAGACCTGCCCAAGAAGCGCACTATTAGAATTAAGTTCAGGCCGAGCTGCCTATGTGTTCGAGGCATATATACTTGCCTATTTAGCCCAAAGATATGGAATTATAAGATAAGTAATTAACACCCACTTACTTGACACGTTACCATTCTTGTGACAAATTGTTCTTATGCTCTCACTTTTCCTGCAACTAAGTAAGGTGATTGATAAACACATTATCATCCTCCGCCTTAGCCCTTTTACTGGTCTGGTACTTATATTTCAGCCTCTGAAGACGATTGACCCGTTGCACCTCAAGGCGAAACCTCCGCCGCACCTGCTACCCTGGCACGCGACGACCCTAGCGACCATCAAATCACCAGGAACCATCTGTAGATACCGGACAGAGCCTGTATCCCTATGCGCTACTGCAGTGTTTCAAGCGTTGCAGACGGCTCGAGAATGAGCCTTGCGCGTGGTAGAGCGATGTCAACAATACGTAGCTGCCCTTCTTGGGAAGGACGCAGATGTCACCCGGATTTCTCTTTTCGCACAGGAATAAACATCCGCCCTCGAATGGAACCGCCGCATACAAAGGGCACGTGTGTAAGACGAAGGGCAGAGAGAGACAGGCCAAGCCACACAGGGTCCAGATCCACCACCTCGTCCTCCACCCGGGGAAACGGGGGTCTCTTGGGGGGTCTCATATCTATCTTCAACAATAAACCAGCAAGCTAAGACCCCTTTCATTGACCGCTCAAGACCATCTCTCTTACACTTACATCTGGTGGCTTGCGGTGGACACTCGTTACATCTGGTGGCTTGCGGTGGTCTCTTACGTTTACACACACACACACACACACACACACACACACACACACACACACACACACACACACACACACACACACACTCACATACACACACACACACACACACACACACACACACACACACACACACACACACATATATATATATATATATATATATATATATATATATAAATATGTATATATATACGTGTGTATATATGTATGTGTATATAGGTATATACACATACATTTATATGTATAAATATAAATATATATATATATATATATATATATATATATATACAATTTATATACATATATATGCATATGTGTATATACAAACGGACCGTGCGTTTAACCAACACAGCCCTGACAAATTGGTAGACAGCAGTGGTAACAAGTACCTTAGACCTTGTGAGAGAGACAGAAAGAGTTAGACATAGAGACAGAGAAAGAGTGAGAGGGAGGGAAAGAACGAGAAAAGCGAGAGACAGAATACAGAGAAAGAAAAGGAGACGAGAAAGAGACCGAGGAGAGATCGATCCACGAGAACTGAGGACGAGATAAACGCGACACATTTAATATATATATGTATATTTATACACATGAATATATTACATATATATATACATATATATATATATATATATATATATATATATATATATATATATATATATAAATGTGTGTGTGTGTGTGTGTGTGTGTGTGTGTGTGTGTGTGTACTGTATATATGTATAGATTAATATATATACAAATGTATGTGTAAATATATACATGTTTATATATTTGTGCGTAAATACATTTATATAGATGTGTATACATATGTATAAATATGTTTGTATACATATCTATGTTATATGTGTAATATTAATTTATATATCTATATACTCATCCATATATATACATATGCATATTTACATATATCTATATATAAACACATGTATATATAATCACATATATATCTATCATATATATGTATAAATACATAAAATTTATTGTCGAGGCGTTATTTGACAGTACAACCGCTCCCTGATTGGATGCCCTTCCTAATCAACCACGCTACCACTTATGCCATGGCGGCGAATTCATATATATTTATATAGATAGAGAATTTGATGTATATATGTACATATATAAATAGATGTTTGTATATATAAATATATATACTATATATGTATAAATGTGTATCTGTTTGTGTTTATATATATACACATCTATATGTATGTAAATTTGTATATACATAAAATATACATAAATATAAATAATAATGTATACATATACATGTATACATACCCATATGAAAATATTTACATATATATCCATATACACATACACACATACATATATATACCTATATAAGTATATTCATGTATACATTTATAGATATATGTATATATACATATACATGAAGACAAAGATAGAGAAATAGAGGCAGAAAGACAGACAGACAGAAAGAGGGGAGACATAGAATGAGGACGAGAGAAAGGCGAGTTTTCCCCCACTCCCCCCAATTTTTCTTTGTATCTTTCTCTTTCACCTTCCTTTCTTTTGTCTTTCACTTTCCCTCTCTTTGTCTTTCTTTCTCTGTATCTGTCACTCATAGTTTCAACCTCTTTTCCTTCCCTCCTTCCCCCTCTCTGTCTCTGTTTCTATCACAAGGACGAAAGGCGAGTAAGAGTGAGTGAGAGAAAGAGCTACAGCGGAAGTCGCTTTTCTCTTATACTCAGCCCTTGTGTGTCGCGTTTCCCTCGTCCACACCTTTTGTGGATCTCTCTGTCATTTCCTCTCTTCTCTTCTTTCTCTTTCCTGTATCGCCTTTCTCTCGTCCACAGCCCTTGCGAGAGGCAGACAGAAGATAGACAGAATCAGAGACAGAAAGACAGGGAGAGTGAGCGACGGAGAGACAGAGAAGGGAGGGAAGAGACCTAGAGACAGAGACGGAGAGAAAAAGAGGGGGGAGGGGGAGACTGACAGAAAGACGTAAAGAAAGAGAAAGAATGAGTGATAGAGAAAGAGTGACAGAGAGAGGGGGGGAAGAAGTGACAGACAGACATAGAGTCAGAGAGAGAAGATTGGGGGAAGAGAAAGAGTGAGGGACAGAGAAAGAGGGAGAGGGTGGGAGGGAGAGAGAGAGCGCCACAAATGTTGGGGACAAGAGAAAGGCGACATGTTTATATATAACCATAGACACAATCAAATGCACACACATATATACATACATTTGAAAATTTTCTATATATGCGTATATATGTATATACACGAATATGTATATATACAGTAATTAATATATGTATTTATACTTATATACACATGTACAATACATAAATATTTAGATTATATACATATAAATATTTGATATTTACATTTATTATATATATGTATGTCTACATATATATTTACATTATAGGTATATATGTATAGGCCGATAATGTAAATAGATATAGATAAAAAGATGTAGATACAGGTAAATTGGTATACAGATATAGATCTCTCTCGCTTTCTCTCGAGTGGCTTTTTCTTATCCCCAGCCTTTGTGGGTCTCCCTCTTTTACTGTATCTTTCTCTTTCCCTCCCTTCCTCTCTCCCTCCCTCCTTCTGTTTCTCTGTCTTTCTCCCTCTCGGTCTATATCTCTCTCGCAAGGGCTGAGGCCGATGGGTAATGGTTAAAGGTTTAAAGCAAAATAAATGTGCTAGACATCTAAGGTCATGTAGCACTATAGTAAATGGTGGTGAAGGGTGGTTGAGTTAGTGATTAGTTACCAAAGCTGGGCAAAGGAATTGACGAGTGAATGGGTTAAGGTCGGGTAAGGTAATGTAAAGGGGTTAGATCAAGTAAAGGATATATATGTGTTTGAGGAAGGAAAACAGTTTGTCAAAGCAGAAATTGTGATATTCTGTAAGGATGTCTAATAGGTTGGGAGGTCGGTGAAGGGAGGATAGGTGGGGGAAAGCAGAGGTACGGGCTCCATCAAAACGCGGACAGGACAATAGAATGTGTGGAACTGAAAGAGGGACATTACATAGGGAACATAGGGGTGGATCAGAGTGTGACATCAGATAGGAGTGTGTTAGACGGGTGTGGCCAATGCGTAAGCGGGCGAGAGCCGTCTCCCAACGTCTGTTCCGCTGAAATGGAGATGACAAGGGTATTGATAGTTTTACAGTATATAATTTATTAGTACGGAGACTTGACCAGAAAGATTGCCATCGGTTATACTTTCTTTCTCTGTATCTGTCACTCATAGGCATCCTCTTTTCCCTCCCTCCCTCCCTCTCTCTGTCTCTGTTTTTATCACAAGGACGAAAGGCGAGTAAGAGTGAGCGAGAGAAAGAGATACAGAGAAAGAGGGGGTAATAATCCATGGCTGGGATACGTGAGAAACGTGGTTGGTATGATTTGGACATAGCGGCGTAGCGTGCTAGAGTATCTGCCTGTTCATTGCCGGGGATTCCAACATAGCTGGGCATCCAGCAAAATTTGATTGTTTTATGGCATGTGGACAGGTAGAACCAGTTCTGAATCTTACTAATAAGGGGGTTGGTCGAGTGTATAGACTCTATGAGACTTAGTGAGTTACAAGAGTCAGTAAAAATTGTGAAAGAGGAAGAGGGGAGTGAGTATATGTGTTTTAAGGCAAAGAGGAGTGCATAAAGTTCTGTAGTAAGGGCACTGGATTCAGGCGGGAGGGGGTATTTGAAAGTACGAGTTGGGAAGGTTACTGCGAAACCAGCACCAGAAGGGGATTTGGATCCATCAGTGTAAATATGAATACTGGAGGAATGAATGGAGACATGCTCAAGGAAATGGGTGAGAACAGCAGGAGGAATATTTGATTTTGGTGGGCCAGGGAAAACAGGGGAGCAAATATGGGGGTAAGGTATAAGCCATGGAGGAACATAATGGACAGAGAACAGGAGAGGTCGGAGATGGGGAAAAGGGGAACGGGAGAGGAGGGTATCCATGCGAATGGAGAAAGGAGTAGGTAAACGTGGAGAAGCAAAGGTAGGAAGTAGGGATCGTGGGATAGTTTAGAGTGGGGAAGTTGGTGGAATCGAGCATAACATCGGAGAGAGAGAAGGGTACGGCGTCGAGAGAGAGAAGGTATGCCTGATTCAGTATACAGGCTCTCTACTGGAGAGGAGCGGAAGGTACCTAGGGTTAAGCGAAGACCACAGTGATGGATTGTATCAAGATGGGCAAGGAGAGAGGTTCAGGCAGAGGAGTAGATATGGCATCCATAATCGAAAGTGGAGAGGATCAAGGTAACATGAAGATGAAGTTTTTCGATCTGAGCCCCAGGATATATGGGATAGAGTTTGAAGGATTCGGAGATGGTAGCGGTTTTTTTCTCTAATGTAAAGGATATGGTCTCCCCTGGACAGTTTAGAGTAAAAAATAACGTCTAGGAATTTGCCAGAGGAACGGTATTGGAGTGGAGTGCCATATAAGAAGTGGAGGTAGGGGACCTACACGTGCGCGAGAGAAAAGGATGAAGAAAGATTTTGGGATAGAAAAACGGAAGCCATGGCTTGTGGGCCAGGAAGATACTGATGATATTGCAGACTGAAGAAATTGGTAGAGATTTGTTTTGGATGTGCCAGAGGCATAGATGGTAAAATCATCAACATATAGTGATGACCGGGCAACTGGTGGTAGAACTGAGAAAATGTAATTTACAGCAAGAAGGAATAAAGTGATACTCAGCACACTGCCTTGTGGGACGCCTTCGATTTGAAGAAAGAAGGATGATGTCGCAGAGGCAATTTTGCCCTGGAAAGTGTGTTGGGAGAGGAAAGACTTTATAAAGACACCCATGTTTCCACAAATGCCTAGAGATGACAATTGTTGGAGAATATGGTACCGCCATGTAGTATCATATGCTTTTCTAGGTCAAAGAATATAACTAGTACAGATTCATGGCGTGCAAATGCAGATGTAATATATGTCTCAAAATGAGCTGTGCTTCGGGCACGGCGGAAACCAAACTGTGAAGGAGAGAGAAGATTGTGAGATACAAGATACCACGTTAAGCGGAAGTTAACCATTCACTCTAGTATGCACAAGCAGCTAGTTAGGAAAGTTACCCCATTTATTAGGTTTCAGGAAGGGAAGGATAAGAGCTTCTCGCCAATGAGAAGGAAAATTTCCTGATGTCCGTATGTGGTTGTAAATTGTTAATAGGAAGGATAAGGAGGAAGATGGGAGTTGTCAGAGCATACGGTAGTGAATAATGTCAGGGCCTTAATGAGTGTTGCGACACGACTGTAAAGCTGCACCGAGTTCAGAGGAAGAAAAGGGAGCATTATAGGATTCAGCAGAGGATAGGGTGAAGATAATGGGGGTATGTTCCCTGGTGGTCTTAATAGACGATAAGTGTGGAGAAAGGTGAGAACCACTACTGACCTGGCTGAAATAGTCACCCAGTTCACTAGTGACTTGGAGAAGATCAGAGATGAATGTATCTCGTATATGAAGGACGGGGGCTGGATGGGGGGATGTTGGCCTGATAGTTTATGGATCCGGTGTCAAACATTCAAGGATATAATTTAGGAAACATAATTTTGCCAGCTATTTGTTTTCCTATTTCGGATTGTATGACGAAGACAGGCGGATGCTCTTTTAAAGGAGACAAGGGCTGATAGTTGATAAGGGGTACCTCGTTTGTAGCGGTAACTGTTCCAGGCTGCACGTTTTATGCGAAGCGCTTTAGCAATCAGAATTCCACCCTGGAACACATTTGGAGGTATAGGGTCTTGAAGTTCGAGGAACAGCTGTATGGGCAGCTCTTAGGACTGTAGTTGTGAAACATTGTATCATATCTGAAATGGATGAGAGGGAGGATGGAGGGATATGAATAGCAGAGAGTGAAGTGAAAGTATGCCAGTTAGTTCTATCAAAGCACCAGCGTGGGGAGTTAGGAAGTGGTACACATGAAGTAGGAGAACTGGTAAGTGGTCACTACAGGGAAAGTGGTCTACAACTGACCAATGGAATTCTAAATGAAGAGAATGGGAGCATAGAGGTCAATGAATGAAAAAGATTGCATGCGTGTATCAAAGTGTGTGGGGCGATCTGAATTAAAAATAATAAGGTCAGCTGTGGAAAGGAAGCGCTCTAGGGACTGGCCATGGGAGTTGGTGATAAAATCCCCCCAAAGAGTGTGGTGGTAGTTAAAATCACTATGAGAAAAGATGGTGGGAGATGGGAAATTAGATTTTCAAAAGAAACAAAGTCAGTGGGGTGTGATTCAGAGGCGAAGAAAGATACAAATAACTGTGCAAGGGACAGTGGTTTGAAAGGGAGGTATGACATAAGGTGTGTTCTGATTGATAAGTATAGACGAGACAAAGGGAGTGTGGGGAAGAGACAAAATGGTAATTAGAATTGGTGTAGGAGGATGTGTAAAAAGTCTCTTGAAGGTATATAATGGATGGGTTACAAGAGGAAAGGATATGACAAAGCTCGGGTCTGTGAGAACAGAAACCAAGAATATTCCAATGAAGGATAGTTATACTTTTGTGACTGGTGTCTGAAGAGTAGGGGCAAAGGAAGGATTTAGGATGGCAAATGAATTTGACTGGGGAAGGTAGGAGGGATAGGTTTAGAGGAGGGTGTAGGAGCTTGGGAGGTAGGGGGAGTGGCAGAGTGAGCGACATTAATGGAGTAGGGAGTAAAAGAAAAACCTTGTCGATGTGCTTCCTGTCTGGCTACACTTAGGGCGAGTCAAGTCTGAATCTGAGAGTTGCTACTTTAGACTCAAATTTGTAGGTGGGGCACCTCCTATGAAATACATTGTGGGGGCTGCCACAGTTAGCACGTGCGCGTGATTGTGGCCAGGTTGGGCACATAGAGGGTATCTGGCTGTGGAACGACAATGTTTGGCAGGATGTCCTATACGCCAACAATTTTGGCAATGACGAGGAGGTTGATATGATCGGACAGGGAGGGATTCTCCACCGATGTAAACATGAAAGGGAAGGTCATGTCTACAGAGTAATTTTGGCAGTGTTTGTGTTCTTATGATGACCTCTGGGAGGAATGGAGTAGCATTGTACTGATATCGCATCATAGTCCGTGAGACATGCGAGTAAGACTTCTCCACAATCTGGCCAATTTTTGGTATAGATAGGGCAATTTTTGGCAATTTGCTGGGGAGATAGAAACAGTTCCAGTGCAAGTGTTAAGGGTTGGATGGGGTTACCATATAGATCAGTTAGATTTGATAATGCTATAGCTTGGTTTTAAGGTGTTACTGTGATCAGACCGGAACGGTCGGGTTGGCTACGGAGAGACTTTGCCTACTTGTTTTTGGAGACATTGCTGGAAGAGAAGGGTGTTGTCAGAGTAGGGAGCTGTGGGAGGGATCGCGAAAAATCAGTCCCATTTGACTGGGCTAAATAGAGTAAGTTTTTTGTAGAGCTGGGGGAAGTAGACACGGGGTGTGTGAAAGAGGAAGTAGTGTTGAGGGAGGTAGTGTTATGGAGAGGTGGACAATAAGGCTGTAAAGTAGTAATAAGGGAGGATGGGGTAGAGGTGAAGTTGAGCATGTTGGGAGATTAGAAATGTCTCATGGGGATTGAGTGTTTATTAGTAGGCATTGAGGAGGGGGTAGTAGTTGTAGTGTTTGAAGCCGTAGTCAAAGGAGAGCCTGTGGTCAGGGAATTGGGAGTTTGAATGGGTGAGGCTATTTGATGAAGGAGCAAGCCTCATTGCCCCTAATAGTGGTATAAAATCTTCATTGTTGGCCATGTTAAGCCAGGAGTATGTTGGGGAGAAAAACAGTCCTTACCCCTGGAGGGGTAAGGGCTAGACAAATAAAGCAGGGAAATACTGAGCCCATGGCTCCCTCAGGTCGTTCAGGACTGGCACAAAGTCAGCCTTTCATCCTTTCAGCACGACTCTCACACCTTAGGAAGTGGGTAATAGAAGGTTGGTGAAGGGACAGAAACGAAAAAGTAGGAGGAAAAGAAGACCATGCAAAATTAGTTGAGTCGAGGACTGAGTCCCAAGGTTGGGGAGTTCTCTAGCATTGGGTCCCAGTCTCCGCCTCCTAAGCCCCACTACAACAACGGGAAAGGGATTGGAGGGGAGGGGGGTTAAGGACGAGAGAAAGCCGAAAGAAGCCTCTCTTGTCCCCAGCCCTTAGGTGTCGCGTCTCTCACTTTGCTTCCCTCTCCTCTCCTCCTCTCTCTCTCTTTCTCCTTTTCTCTTTCTTTTTTCTACTTTTCTTTCTCCCCTCTCTCCCTCTTATTTTTCTTCCCTTCTCCTTCGATTTCACTCACTCGCTATTCCTTTTACTTTGTATCTGTCTGTTTCTATCTCCCGCCCTCCTTCCTCCCTCTTTCTCGCTCTCCTCTTTCTCCTCTCGCTCTTTCCACTATTCTCCTCCGCCCCCTCCCTATCCCTTCTCTGTATATACTTATGTATACATATGAATGTCATTACATATATATATATATACATATGAGCATATTTTATATATATATGCATATATATAAATTATGCCTAATGGGAAATTTCCCCTAAACAGCGATTCCTTGATCTCCCTTTGATTCGCCCATGATGGAGTTGCCAGATGGGGAATGAACATGTACGTTGTGTTTAAGGTGTAGGCTCATTATCGCCGCTGCCGGTACTGCATGTGTGGCGCCCTTATGTTCTTCGGTAGGATGTGTGCGTGCGTTTGTTTCATTTGTAGATTATATATTCACACAACTCTCTCAATTTCTCCCTGTTTACTCAGTATGTTCATCTAAGAGACCAATATTACTACTCAGTGTACCAGGCAAGGTACTCGCGCACATCCTACTGAGACCTATCAGAGACCACCTGTTGAGGCACCAAAGACCAGAGCAATCTGGATTCACTCCTGGTAAGTCAACAACAGACCACATCCTGGCGCTTCGAGTCATTGCAGAGCGCCGTCGTGAGTTCGGACGGGGGCTGCTTGCAGCCTACATCGACCTCAAGAAGCCGTTTGACACGTTACATCGCGAGTTACTCTGGGAGATCCTGAGGCTAACAGGAATTCCAACAAGGATTATTGGACTAATAGCAACTTGTATACAGGCACTGAAAGTGCTGTAAAGTGTGGTGGGGGCCTGTCAAGCCTCTTCCCTTTTAGTACAGGTGTGAGGCAAGGCTGCGTTCTTGCACCAACACTTTTCAACACTTGCATGGATTGGATACTGGGTAGAGCTACTGTCCAAAGTCACTGTGGAGCAACTCTGGGAAATATCAAGGTTACAGACCTTGACTTTGCTGATGATGTTGCCATTCTCTCTGAATCTCTGGAAACCCTAGTAGCGGCTCTTGATGTATTTAGCAATGAAGCAAAGCCCCTGGGGCTAGAGGTCTCCTGGACCAAGACCAATATCCAGGATTTTGGGGGCCTTCTAGGAGACCCTGTGCAGTCAGTATGTGCTTGCAGTGAAAACATCGAAGCCACAGAGAGTTTTATATACCTCGGTAGTGCAGTTCACGACTCTGGGCTGTCAGACCAGGAAGTCAGTAGACAGATTGGCCTGGCAGCAGGGATCATGAAATCACCCGACAAGAGTATTTGGAGATGCCGGTACCTGTGCAGAAGGACCAAGTTACGTGTTTTCAAGGCCCTGATACTGCCAGTTTTACTCTATGGTAGTGAAACTTGGACACTATCTTGTGCTTTGGAATCTCGTCTTGATGCCTTTTGTAACAGATCCTTGCGCCGGATCATGGGGGTACAGTTGGCGGGACTATGTGTCCAACCAACAGCTGCACCGTGAGACCGGTACAGGACCTATTACTTACACAATCCGTGATCGCCAACTCAGGCTATATGGCCACTTGGCTCGATCCCCGCAGGATGATCCTGCCCATCAGGTTGTTTCTGTCAGAAGCAACCCTGGGTGGAGGAGACCTGTGGGACGACCGAGAAGGTCGTGGCTTCGGCAGATAAATCAAACCTGTCGTGAGGAACTAGAGATGGGTCGGGCCCCTGCCTGGCGGCTCGCCATGAGGGACATAGGGTGGATGCGGCTATGCGCCCCTGTCGGCGTTAGCTCTAAAATGATGATGATGATATTCATATATTTATATATATATATATATATATATATATATATATATATATATATATATATATATATATATATTACAAGTATGTATATACATACATATGTATATATACAAAAATATATATCTACTCATGTATTCACATAAATGTAAATGAATGTGTACCTCTCTATATGTATATATATACATGTCTATATGTATATATGCAAGTATATGTATATATGTATGTATATACATGTATATGCATGTATATATGTATATGTATATATGTGTATATGTATATATATGTATATGTATATATGTGTATATGTATATATATATATGTATTTGTGTATATGTATATGTATATGCATATGTGTATGTATGTGTGAATATTTTTATATATGTATATATAAGTATAAGTATATGTATATATATGTATATATACATATACATGTATATATGTATATATATATGTATATATGTATATATGTATATATATGAATATATCAATATGAATATAATTTTAGTCATCAGAAAAATGATTACCAGCTGTTCAATCGCAAATGTTAAAGGACTCAATTAACATAAAATTTCAACCTCACAGCCTCATGCAATTTTAACGTTGTTTAAACTTATTAGCCTTGCAACATAAATTTTCCCGAGAAATTATTTCCGCGAAAATGAAATTAGTCGAAGCCTTTATTTCCACTTTGCTCACTCGGCGTTCCTTCCGTCTCTCGTTTGGAGTGCCACTGAGTCGAAGTCCCACTTTGACTGGTGCTGAGTGTGGGATGGTGATGATGGTGGTGGTGGTGATAGTGATGATGGTGGTAATAGTGATGGTGATAGTGGTGGTAGTGGTGAAGGTGGTGGTGATGGTGATGGTGGTGGGGTGGTGATGGTGATGGTGGTGTTGGTTATGGGGGTGATAGTGGTGTTGGTGATGGTGGTGGTCATAGTGATGGTGATGATGGTAGTGTTGGTGATGGTGGTGGTGATAGTGATGGTAGTGATGGTGGTGAAGGTAGTGATGGTGGTGGTCATAGTAGTGGTGGTGGCGATAGTGATGGTGATGGTGGTGATAGTGATGGTGGTGATAGTGATGGTGGTGGTGGTGATGATGGGGGTGTTGTTGTTGGTGGTGATGGTCGTGGTGGTGGTGATGGTGGTGATGTCTAATTTAAAACAATAAATAAGTAATCAGTTATAACTAAAAATAATCATGTACATCTGTTACTAGCTGAGGAGCCACAGGTTAACGTGAGTTTCCAATTGTTGTAGAGACGTTGGGTGATGGAGGTGGTGTTCCTGACCATGTGGTTCCGAAGGCGCCCATATCTCGACAGAAATGAGCACAGGCGGAACTCTAACGAAGGGCACACGCACTTGCTCTTGTCGCGTCTACCACGAGTGTTGTGTCTGGGGTCGTATGGAAAGCGCAGGCTTGACAGATGTGGAGTCTTCACTACGTTAACCTTATACATTGCACAAAGGCCACCAACGTTGCGCCGTTACAATGGTTGAAGTGTGGCGTCCGGCGGTTGCCGTGTTTTGTAGAGTATGATTGCTTCCGCCCTCTCCTGAACCTGATCCAAATATGAAGGCAGACCACAAAAGCGGACTGTACTCCGTAAGACTGCAGACTAGCGGCTTGTAGAGTATTGCTACACCGGGCCCATCCAAGAGATGGCTGCTGCATCCAAGCTTACTACCATTCTCTAGGAATGCTCAGGATCTCACTACCCATCACTAGGAATGCTCGGGACCTAACTTATATTCACTGGGAATGCTTGGGATCTACCATTCACCAGGAATGCTCATGATCTATCTTTCTTAAGGTATGTTTAGATCCCGAGCATTCTCAGTTAATAGTATATTCTAAACATACCTTAGGTCAGGTAGACGGCGAGCATTCCTAGTGAATTTAGATCCCGAGCATTTTCAGTTAATGGTATATTCTAAAATCACCAGGAATGCTTGGCATCTACCTGTCACTAGGAGTGCTTGTCATCTACGATTCACTAGGAATGCTTGGCATCTACCTTTCCTAAAAAATGCTCTGGATATACCATTCACTAGTAATGCTCAGAATCTAAATATACTAGGAATGCTTGGGATCTACCTTTCACTAGGAATGCTCTACATCTACCTTTCACTAGGAATGCTCGGCATCTACCTTTCACTAGGAATGCTCAGCATCTACCATTCACTAGGAATGCCCGGGATCTACCATTCACTAGGAATGCTCGGCATCTACCTTTCACTGGGAATGCTCTGGATCTAAATTCACTAGGAATGCTCAGCATCTACCTTTCACTAGGAATGCTCACCATCTACCTTTCACTAGAAATGCTCACCATCTACCTTTCACTAGAAATGCTCAGCATCTATCTTTCACTATGAATGCTCTGGATCTACCTTTCCTAAAGAATGCTCAGGATATACAATTCACTAATAATGCTGAGGATCTAAATATGCTAGGAATGCTCAGGATCTAAATTTACCGTGAGATGTTGCTCTTGAAGGTTTAATTTGGACAGACCCAGGTGTAATCAGTGACCAGTTTCGTAATGTCCATAGAAAATTTATCAACACTCGTTACTGTGTAATCGTTATACCAGTCATAAATAAGTGATTTAAAGTGGTGCTCAGGGTTAGGAGGTTAAGTTAAGTAAGTTTATTTACCACCCTGGCTATCTGCTCAGGCGTGGGATATCATGATTACAGTTTTATATACATCTGACACAGTACAGTAGTCTATGACTACTGAGAGGTTAGGAGGTTAGCCCCAAAATTGGCAGCGTCCCCTAGATTTCAAGCTTGTTTGATTTATTGTTTTAAGGATCTTTTTTCTTTTGTTTTAAACAAATGTAATCTAGTCCTTTCTTTTGTTTAGTTGGATAATTTTTATTTGCCCTTTTGATTTGCTTTTTATAAACTCCCTGTCAGGGTTCGTTTTAAGGAATCACGAGCGGTCAGGTCAAAGAAAACACACCAGAGGAAACATACATAAGGTTTTGATGCTTAAGGGCACTATTTACACTAAACAACAGGATATTTACAAAACAAACAGGGAGAGGATCCAGCGGAGCAGGCGAGGTCACATGGTGGAGGGAAGCACACACGTCAAAGTCACGGGACAACTACTGAATTTTCTTCTTTTTGGTTTGCGAAGTTCTAGCTTCGCCCGGGTCTTCTAAATATGGCCCGGCCTGTGTCAGCTTTTTACGGCTGTCTCATTGAGTTGTATGACACTCGGTGCTAACTGTGGCGGCGGGATTGCCAGCAGGTGCTCCTGCCGCCATGGTGTAAGCATTTCGCATAGTATCTTTACCAGCACGGCGGCTGTTGTGGGCGGTCCCTCTCTCAGGAATTGTGTATGGTCACAATTTCCTAAGTAGTGGACTAGTGTGGCGTTTGGCTCGCCGCAGTGTTGCAGCACCTTTCATCGCGTTCGATTGTTGGGATAATCTGCCATGCACAATGGTAACCTAGCTGCATTCTGTGAAAAATGACTTCGGTACCTCTGTTGCTTACTTCAGAGAGTGCCAGTGGTTCATAGCCTGTGGCGTCTGAGTACCAGCTGGCCGAGGGGAGGTTCTTGTTTCCTCTCTGTGGAGCTGCCGTAGGAAGGTACGACCGACCAAGGCACACTTCTCCATAAGTAATT
This sequence comes from Penaeus chinensis, assembly GCF_019202785.1. Lineage (NCBI taxonomy): Eukaryota > Metazoa > Arthropoda > Malacostraca > Decapoda > Penaeidae > Penaeus > Penaeus chinensis. The sequence goes on along the minus strand of NC_061827.1, from coordinate 25,375,230 downwards.
TTCGGTTCGGTTTTATCGTCATGGGATTTGGGGGCTTACCCCTGCCTGCGACGGCTAGTCTGTCAGCAAGCTCGTTCCCTCTGATGCCGATGTGGCTTGGGACCCAGTTGATGATAATTCTTCTACCCTGAACAAGAATTCTCTGTGCCATTGTGAGAATCGTGGTCAGTAGGTAGATGTTGTCTGTGGGTGAGCTGTGCTGAAGACAGTCAATGGCTGCCCTGGAGTCTTTGTGTATGACCACGTGTCCTTCCCTTAGGGACGCGTGGCCTAGGGCTCCCATGATTGCAACTGCCTCTGCCTGTAGCGAGGAGGCGTTGTCTGTTACCCTCATGGATCGCGTGGCAACCCTTGCTGCAAAGCCGGCGCCGGCAGTGTGGCTCAAGGGATCCACCGATCCATCCATGTAGTATGTTCTACTACCCGGAGGAGTGATGGCTGCAATGACCCTGTGGGCTTCTGCCTTTAGGCTAGGCATGGGGTATAGGCTCATTTTCATTGATAGGCTCATTATGTTGAACTCTATCAGGCTCAGTGCCCACGGCGGGTCTTCGGCAAAGTCGGGGTGGGGGGAGTCCATGCCCTTAGCAAGAAGCTGTTCTTTGAGCCGATGGCTGTGTGAGACAGCCAATAGTTGTTTGCAAAGAGCTCGTTGTCTTGTTCGAGGCGTCTGACTAATTTTTGTCTTAAGCTTGTGTTCCTGGGAGCCTGGATGACCTTTGACAGGAATTGTGTTGCCATTAGATCGATTCGTGAGTCCAGGGGGAGAAGGTTTGCCTCCATCAGGAGGTTGAGGACCTTCGTCCACCTCGGACAGCTTCATTTTGGACTGTCTCTAATTTGTCTGTGTGCTTTTTCTTTGCGGCAATTAGAGCGACTGAGGCATAGTCCACAATGGGCGGGACAGCATGGACATAGAATGATCTTAGTACTTTGTGTCTGGCCCCTATGCGTCTCCCAGTCATTGCTCTCATGACAGACAGTCTTGCTTTGGTTCGGTCAACCAGGTACTGGACCTCCTTCTGGAAGGAGAGGGTCCGGTCTATCCTTACCCCAAGGTATAGATAGTCCTGGACCCATTCTAATTCCACTTCCTGGATTTTCAGTCTTGTGCCTCGAACTTTCTGTCTCAGAGCCATGGCTTTGGATTTGGCTGCAGAGATCTTTAGTCCTGTCCTACAACACTCCTCTGACACGAGGTCCAGACGACGCTGGGCTTTATTCTGGCTGCGTGGTCCAGTGGAGGTGATAGCGAGATCGTCTGCATACGAGATGATCTTGCACCCCACTTGGAGGTTTATGTTGAGGATGCAGGACATTAAAGTGTTAAATAGGGCTGGACTGAGAACCCCACCCTGTGGCGTTCCATTTTCGAGCGGCATGTGCTGCGATAGGTGACCCTGGAATTTGACATTGGCAGTCTTGTTCCTGAAGTAGTCACCTATCCAAGCCAAGAGCTTTCCTCTGATTCCCTTCTGGATCAGGCTTTCCTGAATGGCAAGCGGACTTGCCAGTTCAAAAGCCTTCTCCAGGTCAAGGAATACCATCACAGCTGGGCCCTTGCTGATTGTGCTTAAGAGCGTGGCTATGCTGTGTGCTGTGCCCATGCCCCTTGTGAACCCGTGGAGGTGTTCGTGCGGGGGTCCCGTTTTCCATTGAAGCCGGTTTAGTACCATCCTCTCGGCCGTCTTGGCCGGGCAGCTGAGCAGAGAGATGGGGCGGTACTTCCCCGGCTCCTTTGGTTTTGGGACGGGAACTATGGGAGCCCTCAGTATATTTGATTTCGGTATCGAATTTCTAAATCAATTTCCACCGAGTGCCCACGGGGAGTGTGTGTAAAACCTCTACTGCCTATCTACTCATGTATGAGTAGATAGGCAATGTCTTTGGAGCTAGTTAGATCCTAGTTGCAGACTCCTTTTAGTGGGTCGCGTGGCATGGTTGGTTTAGTAGCCAGAGTGACCTAGGACTGAGGCCAGGTCAGGGAGGATTGTTATATATCTATATCAATGCGACATTGCATTATTCCATCTTTCATGTTAAAGAATGTACATGGGATCATAGGATACACATAAAAATTAGTTACCGTTCCAGCTACCCGGACTCCCCCTGGGCTCCGTGTCTAAACAGGTGCGATCATGGCAATCAATGCATAAATCAAAAGTATTAGAAAGCCGTACCTTTATGACCAAGAAAAGGAGGGGAAGATCCCCTGCCCCTTTCACAAAGCGAGAGAGAAAGATACGCATGCACGCACGCACATACACACACGGTTAGATAGATAGATGGATAGAAAGAGAGAGAGTGAAGGTTAAGTTAAATTAGGTTAAGTTTGATAGTATTTATTACAATGGCTATTCTTGGTGTGAAATACTGTCTGTTTCATTTTGCTTCTAAGTTATCCCCTGTATGCAAGGAATGGTCGGGGTTACCACTGGCGGCGAGGGATTTGAACGCAGGTCAGCAAGATTGCTAGACGAGATCGCTACCGCTGCACCACACAGCACATTAAGAGAGAGAGAGAGAAGGAAAGAGAGAGAGAGAGAAGCTGGATGTTGATGACACAAATAAAGGTTCTTTTCTTATCAATTAAGGCCGCACATCATTATCGCTTATCGCCTTAGTTAATCAGTGGAAGCAATACAATAGTATTGTTATTATTCTCGTTGTCTTTGTTATTGTTATTATTATTGTTGTCAAGATTATTAGTACTGTTGTTGTTATTGTTAGCATCATTATTATCAACCCTTTTATTGATATTATGAAAATCATGATAAAAGTAACAAAATTTGTTATCACTATTATCGTTGCTATTATCATGATTTCCATAATAACCATTTTGGTTATTTTCATTATTTTTACTACCATTACAATTTTCATTGCTTTCATTTTAAGCATCTTCATTACTATTACGATTATTAATAATTAACAGCACTATCATCATCATGATTAATTATCAACATCAACGTGTTTATTGTCACTATATTATTAATGTTACAGTTATTAGTATCATCATCGCTATTGCTGTTATCATTATCATGGTATCAGAATCATCATTGTTACTTCTTCATAATAAATACCATTACTGCTGCTACTGCAGTGATTCAGCAGATCCACCAAGATCACTGGCATGATGGTTTGCTCAACAAATTTTTAAATTATTAGAGGTAGTTGAAGGATGGAGGCTCACAGAAAACAAAATAGGCCATACAATATTTATTAAGAGAAAGTTGAACCAAACTGAGACCAAAGATTAAAACTATATTTAATACTAAAATTGATTATAGTTAATCAAACACAAGTAGAATATAAGATAATGAAGAACAAACTGAACCAAGCCGCAAATAAAACAGATGAAAGACTTATCGTGAACAAATATAAAATAAAATGTAATTAGTAAAATATGCAGGAACCTTAAAAGTAAAAGTGAACTTAAATGAGCAAAACCAAAACTAAAAAAAAATAAACACGGGAGGAAAACAGACAGACTGAAAACAGAAACAGATCTTAAACAAAACAAAATAACATGGAAGAGAACAAAAGACTAGGACAAATGAAATAAAATAACAAAAAAATTACGACGGTCCAGCAAAAGAAAGTTCAAAATAACCAAAGAGAAAGCAAAGGACATCTCAATAATCAAATCCTTACCTCCTTTGGCCTTAAACAAACGCTACTTAACCGTTATAGTTCTTATTCATAATAAAAAACAATCTCTAAGATCTTTAAAATTATGAAATAAAAGCAGAAAAACACAAGAAATCATGTAAAAGTCAAAACGAAACGAAAATAGAAAACAGGAGTGTCACAACTGCGAGATTGCTCTGGACTGTCGGCGGTGTTTACCTCACTCTGGCCGGCGGGCTTAGGCCTCTCGCGATTGGCTCGTTCACCATGTTGAGGAACGAGGGGATCGGCCAAAACATCGGCGGGGCACATAAAAGGAGAACCGAGTCCAACATCCGGAGAACAGTAGGGGTTGCAGATGAATAAGCCTCGCATCCATAGTCAAGTTTACTACGAATAAGTGCTCGGTACAGCTGCAGAAGCATTGTGCGGTCTGTACCCCATGATAGCTGTGAAGGAACCCACAAAATACTTTTGTAGCCTCCCCTTTAACTGTTTGATGTGAGGCACCCATGTAAGCCTCACATTATTTCACCTCTTGGACAAAATGCACAGCATAGGGTTGGGCACATATGGCCTTACC
>NC_061827.1:25343520-25366020 GCF_019202785.1 Penaeus chinensis | reverse complement strand
TTTGGGTCGTCAGGGGCTTCTGCTTCTGGCTGAAATGGCACATCATCGGGAAGTGGCATCCTCTGTCTGACAGAGAGGTTGTGGAGAATGGCTGCAGCGACGAGAGTAACTTTTATGTTTTCCAGACTTGTTTGCATTTTCTTGCCCAAACAACCAAATATCTTGAGGACACCGAAAGCTCGTTCGATTCAGTGTTCTGGTGGTAGTGTGGGAACTGTTGTAGCGTTGCTCTTGACGGGATTGAGGATTGGCTAGTGGTGTTAGCAGGTGACCTCGATGGATTCCATCCTCCATTTCTACACAGGCGGTTCTTATCGAAAATATTGCTGTCATGACCGCTACCTGGCCAGCTAACACTATTAAAACTGTAGATGTGGCCCACAAACTGCGTCTATATTTAAGTAAAATACTCCTTGTTTCAGAATATTTCAGATTGGTCCCCAGCTGGCTTTTTTATGGTTATGTGGGAGCAGTTAATGCAGTCAACAACTGCAGGCATTCCAGCAATTGCCATGAAATCCCCCAATCACTCTGAATGTTTCAGTTGTTCCAGGCATCTTGATGATGTTATAGCTCATCCTGGCAATGACTCGTGTCACACGACTGCTACATCTGCTAACATAACACCATATACCTCAAGGTGATGAGCACTTTCAGGTAAGGGGTACAAAAATACCTGTTAAATGAATAATGGTCAATTTCACGAAACTGAAGTATATTGATAACTATCGATTAAACACCTAATTAGGAAACAAACGTACTCTAAAATAGGGAACCGGTTATGTAGAATTCGGCGAAATAAGGTTAGGTTGGGATAAAGTAGGTGTGGTTTGGCAATACTAGTGCATAATAGTGGTCTATAAGTTATTACTTATTAAATCAAATTAAAACATAAAAAAAAGAATAGGCAGATCATAAAGACCTGTTATTGAGAGTTTGAGGTAAGTGGGGTAGAATCTTCTGCATATGATCATGTGCAGGCTCCTTTGTCATCCTGAATCGCGACAGAAATTCGCTCTCTGTCGTCGCCTCGAAAGGATCCATGCGGTCGACCGCAGGTCTTGCAGATGACGAAGAATGATTCTAAAAATTGAATTAAATTTCTATAGTAAACATGCTACACTAGTCATCTTGTCAGTGGTTATAACATTAATTCAATTTCATGGTGCAGTTGCTTAATTCCACGGTGCATGATGACTTTCGCCCGAAAAGAAGAATATTTAATTGTAAGACAATAGAAATAGGCAAAATAAATTGAATGCAATTAACAGTATATTTTTAATTCACAAAGCTTTATGAAACATCGCTCAGCGATTCGGGATCATCGCAAAATAATATAAAGCTAGTTATGTAATATTTTTTCTAATTTCATGTTCGTTTTGAGTATGCTTCATCTGAATTTCGTGACCTTATGATAAGGGATTACCGCATTACTACATGAAAATTCTTTTACCTTAACAATTGGAGTACAACTATGCAATATACAGGCGTCAATCGCGGGATAGACTAAAACGAATGTAGAAAAACGAACGTTTTGAGCAAAATAATAGTGGAATGTCAGTGTTTTGAGTCTTCTAAAAGCAGAATGTCAGCATTTTCTATGTTCTGGAAGTGGAATGTCAGTGTTTCCAATATTCCAAAAGTGGAATGTCAGTGTTTCCAGAGTTCTGAAAGCAGAATGTCAGTGTTTCCAGTGCTCTGAGAATTGAATCAGTGTTTCCAGTATTCGGAAAGTGGAAGGAATGTCAGTGTTTCCTGTGTTCTGAAAGTAGAATGTCAGTGTTTCGAGAGTTCTACAAATGGAATGTCAGTGTTTCCAGTGTTCTGAAAGCGGAATGTCAGTGTTCCCATTGTTCTGGAAGCGGAATATCAGTTTCCAGTGTTCTACAAATGGAATGTCAGTGTTTTTAGTGTTCTAAAAGTGAAATGTCAGTGTTTCCTGTGTTCTGGAAGTGGAATGTCAGTGTTTCCAGTAATCTGAAAGCCAAATGTTAGTGTTTCCAGTGTTCTACAAATGAATGTCAGTGTTTCCAGTATTCTAAAAGTGAAATGACAGTGTTTCCAGTGTTCTTAAAGCGGAATGTCAGTGTTTCCAGTGCTCTGAGAGTGGAATGTCAGTGTTTCCAGTGTTCTGAAAGTGGAATGTCAGTGTTTCCTTTGCTCTGGAAGCAGAATGTCAGTGTTAACAGTGTTCTGCAAGGAGAATGTCAGTGTTTCAAGTATTCGGAAAGTGGAATATCAGTTTTTCCAGTGTTCTGAAAGTGGAATGTCAGTGTTTCCTGTGTTCTGGAAGCAGAATGTCAGCTTTTCCAATGTTCTGAAAGAAGAATGTCAGTGTTTCCAGTAATCTACAAATGGAATGTCAGAGTTTCCAGTGTTCTGAAAGCGGAATGTCAGTGTTTCTAATATACTGCAAGGAGAATGACAGTATTCCCAGTGATCTGAGAGTGGAATGTCAGTGTTTCCAGTATTCTGAAAGTGGAATGTCAGTGTTTCCAGTGTTCTACAAATGGAATGTCAGTGTTTCCAGTATTCGGAAAGTGAAATGTCAGTGTTTCCAGTGTTCTTAAAGCGGAATGTCAGTGTTTCCAGTGTTCTACAAATAGAATGTCAGTGTTTCCAGTGTTCTGAAAGTGTAATGACAGTGTTCCCTGTGTTCTGGAAGCAGAATGTGAATGTTTCCTGTAATCTACAAAGGGAATGTCAGTGTTTCCAGTGTTCTGCTAAGGGAATGTCAGTGTTTCCAGTGTTGTGAAAAGGGAATGTCAGTGTCTCCTTTGCTTTGGAAGCAGAATGTCAGTGTTTCCAGTGCTCTGAGAGAGGAATGTCAGTGTTTCCAGTATTGTGAAAGTGGAATGTCATTGTTTCCTGTGTTCTGGAAGCAGAATTCCAGTGTTTCCAGTGGTCTGAGAGTGGAATGTCAGTGTTTTCAGTGTTGTGAAAGTGGAATGTCAGTGTTTCCTGTGTTCTGGAAGCTGAATGTCAGTGTTTCAAGTAATCTACAAATGAAATGTCAGTGTTTCCAGTGTTCTACAAATGGAATGTCAGTGTTTCCAGTGTTCTACAAATGGAATGTCAATGTTTCCAGTCTCCTGAAAGCAGAATGTTAGTGGTTCCAGTGCTCTGAGAGCGAAATGTCAGTGTTTCCAGTATTCGGAAAGTGGAATGTCAGTGTTCCTAGTGTTGTGAAAGTGAATTGTCAGTGTTTCCTTTGTTCTGGAAGTTCTGCAAGGACAATGGCAATGTTTGCAGTGTTCTGAAAGTGGAATGTCAATATTTCCAATGCTCTGAGAGTGGAATGTCAGTGTTTCCAGTATTCGGAAAGTGGAATGTCAGTGTTTCCATTGTTCTGAAAGCGGAATATCAGTGTTTCCAGTGTTCTACAAATGAAATGTCAGTGTTTCCAGTGTTCTGAAAGCAGAATGTCAGGGTTTCCAGATTTCTGCAAGGACAATGCCAGTGTTTGTAGTGTCCTGAAATTGGAATGTTAGTGTTTCCAGCGCTCTGAAAGTGGAATACCAGTGTTTTCAGTGTTCTACAAAGGGGATGTCAGTGTTTCCAGTGTTCTGAAAGCGGAATGTCAATGTTTCCAGTGTTCTGAAAGCAGAATGTCAGTGTTTCCAGTGTTCCGAAAGCGAAATGTCAGTGTTTCCTGTGTCCTACAAATGGATTGTCAGTGTTTCCAGTGTTCTGAGAGCGGAATGTCTGTGTTTCCAGTATTCGGAAAATTAAATGTCAGTGTTTCCAGTGTTGTGAAAGTGGAATGTAAGTGTTTCCTGTGTTCTGGAAGTTCTGCAAGAAGAATGGCAGTGTTTGCAGTGTTCTGGAAGTGGAATGTCAGTGTTTCCAGTATTCCAAAAGTGGAATGTCAGTGTTTCCAGTGTTCTGAGAGTGGAATGTCAGTGTTTCCTGTGTTCTGGAAGCAGAATGTCAGTGTTTTCAGTGCTCTGAAAGCGAAATGTCAGTGTTTCCAGAATTCGGAAAGTGGAATGTCAGTGTTTCCAGTGTTCTGAAAGTGGAATGTCAGTGTTTCCTGAGTTCTGAAAGCAGAATGTCAGGTTTTCCAGTTTGCTGAAAGCAGATTGTCAGTGTTTCCAGTGTTCTACAAATGGAGTGTCAGTGTTTCCAGTGTTGTGAAAGCCGAATGTCAGTGTTTCCAGTGCTCTGCAAGCGGAATGTTAGTGTTTCCAGTGTTCTGAAAGTGGAATGTCGGTGTTTACAGAATTCGGAAAGTGGAATGCCAGTGTTGCCAGTGTTCTGAAAGTGGAATGTTAGAGTTTCCTGTGTTCTGGAAGCCAAATGTCAGGTTTTCCAGTGCTCTGCTAGCGGAAAAAGGAATGTCAGTGTTTCCAGTGTTTTGAAAATGGAATGTCAGTGTTTCCAGAATTCGGAAAGTGGGATGTCAGTGTTTCCAGTGTTCTGAAAGCGGAATGTCAGTGTTTCCTGTGTTCTGAAAGCAGAATGTCAGTGTTTCCGGTGCTCTGAGAGCGGAATATTAGTGTTTCCAGTATTCCGAAAGTGGAACATCAATGTTTCCAGTGTTCTACAAATGGAATGTCAGTGTTTCCAGTGTTCTGAAAGCAGAATGTCAATGTTTCCAATGCTCTGAGAGCGGAATGTCAGTGTTTCCAGTATTCGGAAAGTGTAATGTCAGTGTTTCCATTGTTCTGAAGTGTTCTGAAAGCAGAATGACAGGGTTTCCAGAGTTCTGCAAGGAGAATGTCAGTGTTTGCAGTGTTCTGAAACTGGAATGTCAGTGTTTCCAGCGTTCTGAAAGTGGAATACCAGTGTTCTACAAAAGGAATGTCAGTGTTTCTAGTGTTCTGACAGCGGAATGTCAGTGTTTCCAGTGTTCTGAAAGCAGAATGTCAGTGTTTCCAGTGCTCCGAAAGCGAAATGTCAGTGTTTCCTGTGTTCTACCAATGGAATGTTAGTGTTTCTAGTGCTCTAGAAGCGTAATGTCACTGCTTCCAGTGTTCTGAAAGCAGAATGTCAGTGTTTCCAGTTCTCTGAGAGCGGAATATCAGTGTTTCCAGTAATCTACAAATGGAATGTCAGTGTTTCCAGTGCTCTGAGAGCGGAATGTCAGTGTTTCCAGTATTCGGAACGTGGAATGTCTGTGTTTCCAGTGTTTTGAAAGTGGAATGTAAGTGCTTCCTTTGCTCAGGAAGCAGAATGTCAGTGTTTCTAGTGCTCTGAAATTTGAATGTCAGTGTTTCCAGTATTCGGAAAGTGGAATGTCAGTGTTTCCAGTGTTCTGAAAGTGGAATGTCAGTGTTGCCTGTGTTCTGGAAGCATAATGCACTGAGAGCGGAATGTTAGGTTATAAGTATTCAGAAAGTGGAACGTCAGTGTTTCCAGTGCTCTATGAATGGAATGTCAGAGTTTCCAGTGTTCTGAAAGCAGAATGTCAGTGTTTCCAGTGCTCTGAGAGCGGAATGTCAGTGTTTCCAGTATTCGGAAAGTGGAATGTCAGTGTTTTCAGTGTTATGAAATCGGAATGTCAGTGTTTCTAGTGTTCTACAAATAAAATGTTAGTGTTTCGAGTTTTCTGAAAGCGGAATGTAAGGATTTCCAGAGTTTTGCAAGGAGAATGGCAGTGTTTGCAGTGTTCTGAAAGGGGAATGCCAGTGTTTCCAGTATTCCAAAAGTGGATTGTCAGTGTTTCCAGTGTTGTAAAAAAGTGGAATGTCCGTGGTTCCTGTGTTCTTGTAGAAAAATGTCAGTGTTCCTTGTGCTCTGAAAGTTGAATGTCAGTTTTAAGTATTCGGGAAGCGGAATGTAAGTGTTTCCAGTGTTCTAAAAGCAGAATGTCAGTGTTTCCAGTGCTCTGAAAGCGGAATGTCAGTGTTTCCAGTGTTCTACAAATGGTTTGTCAGTGTTTCCATTGTTCTGAAAGCAGAATGTCAGTGTTACAAGTGTTCTACAAATGAAATGTCAGTGTTTCCAGTGTTCTGATAGTGGAATGTTAGTGTTTCCAATGTTCTGAAAGCAGAATGTCAGTGTTTCCAGTGTTCTGAAAGCGGAATGTCAGTGTTTCCAGTGTTCTGAAAGCGGAATTTCAGTATTTCCAGAGTTCTACAAATGGAATGTCAGTGTTTCCAGTGTTGTGAAAATGGAATGTAGTGTTTCCTGTGTTCTGGAAGCAGAATGTCAGTGTTTCCAGTACTCTGAGAGTTAAATGTCAGTGTTTCCAGTATTTGGAAAGTGGAATGGCAGTGCTCCTAGTGTTCTACAAATGGAGTGTCAGTGTTTCCAGTGTTCTGAAAACGGAATGTCAGTGTTTCCAGTGCTATGAGAGCGGAATGTCAGTGTTTCCAGTGTTTTGAAAGCGGAATGTCAGTGTCTCCATTGTTCTACAAATGGAATGTCAGTGTTTCCAGTGTTCCGAAAGCGGAATGTCAGTGTTTCAAGTGTTCTGGAAGTGGAATAGCAGTGTTTCCAGTGTTCTGAAAGCAGAATGTCAGTGTTTCCAGTGTTCTGAAAGCAGAATTTCAGTGATTCCAGTGCCCTGAAAGCGGAATGTCAGTGTTTCCAGTGCCCTGAAAGCGGAATGTCAGTGTTTCCAGTGTTCTACAAATGGAATGTCACTGTTTCCAGTGTTCTGAAAACGGAATGTTGGTGTTTCGTGTGCTCTGAAAACGGAATGTCAGTGTTTCCAGTGTTCTGAAAGCTGAACGTCGGTGTTTCCAGAGTTCTACAAATGGAATGTCAGTGTTTCCAGTGTTCTGAAAGTGGAATGTCAGTGTCTCCAGTGTTCTGAAAGCAGAATGTCAGTGTTTCCATTGTCCTACAAATAAAATGTCAGTGTTTCCAGTGTTCTGAAAACGGAATGTCAGTATTTCCAGTGCTCTGAGAGCGGAATATCAGTGTTTCCAGTGTTCTGAAAGCGGAATGTCAGTGTATCCAGAGTTCTACAAATGGAATGTCAGTGTTTCCGGTGCTCTGGGAGTTGAATGTCAGTGTTTTCAGTGCTCTGAGAGTTGAATGCCAGTGTTTCCAGTATTTGGAAAGTGGAATGTCAGTGTTCTCAGTTTTCTACAAATGGAATGTCAGTGTTTCCAGTGTTCTGAAAACGGGATGTTAGTGTTTCCAGTGCTATGCGAGCGGAATGTCAGTTTTTCCAGTATTCTGAAAGCGGAATGTCAATGTTTCCAGTGTTCTACAAATGGAATGTCAGTGTTTACAGTTTCCTGAAAGCGGAATGTCAGTGTTTTCAATGTTCTGAAAGCACAATATCAGTGTTTCCAGTGCTCTGAGAGCGGAATGTCAGTGTTTCCAGTGTTCTACAAATGGACTGCCAGTGTTTCCGATGTTCTGAAAGCGGAATGTCAGTGTTTCCAGTGTTCTGCAAGGAGAACGTCAGTGTTTCCAGTGTTCTGAGAACGGAATGTCAGTGTTTCCAGTATTCTGACATTCAACTTTCTGAATACTGGAAACACTAACATTCCGCTTTAAGAGCACTGGAAACACTGACATTCTGCTTCCAGAACACAGGAAACACTGACATTCCACTTTCACAACACTAGAAACACTTACATTCCACTTTCGAAATACTGGAAACACTGGCATTCCACTTTCAGAACTCTGGAACCCCTGACATTCTGCTTTCAGAACACTGGAAACACTGACATTCCACTTTCCAAATACTGGAAACACTGACATTCTACTCTCGGAGCACTGGAAACACTGACATTCTTCTTTCAGAACACTGGGAACACTGACATTCCGCTTTCAGAACACTGGAAACACTGATATTTCACTCTCAGAGCACTTGAAACACTGACATTCTGTATTCACAACACTGGAAACACTGACATTCCATTTGTAGTACACTGGAAACACTGACATTTCGCTTTCAGAGCACTGGAAACACTAACATTCTGCTTTCAGAATACTGGAAATCTGACATTCAGCTCTCAGAGCACTGGAAACACTGGAATTCTGCTTCCAGAACACAGGAAACACTGACATTCCACTTTCACAATAATTGAAACACTGACATTCCACTTTCGGAATATTGGAAACACTGATTTTCCATTCTCATCGCACTGGAAACACTGACATTCTGCTTCAAAGGCACAGGAAACACTGACATTCCACTTTCACAACACTGGAAACACTGACATTCCATTTGTAGAACACTGGAAACACTGACATTCCACTTTCAGAACACTGGAAACGCTGATATTCTACTTCCAGAACACAGGAAACATTGAAACTCCATTTGTAGAGCACTGAAAACACTGACATTCTGCTTTCACGACACTGGAAACACTGACATTCTGCTTCCAGAACACAGGGAACACTGACATTCCACTTTTAGAACACTGGAAACACTGGCATTATATTTGTAAAACACTGGAAACACTGACATTCTGCTTTCAGAAGACTGGAAACACTGACATTCCACTTTCCGAATACTGGAAACACTGACATTCCGCTCTCAGAGCACTGGAAACACTGACATTCTGCTTTCAGAACACTGGAAACACTTACATTCCATTCTAGAACACTGGAAACACTGACATTCTACTTTCTGAATACTAGAAACACTAACATTCCGCTTTAAGAGCACTGGAAATACTGACATTCTGCTTCCAGAACACAGGAAACACTGACATTCCACTTTCACAACACTGGAAACACTGACATTCTTCTTTCAGAACACTGTAAACACTGACATTATGCTTTCAGAACAATGGAAACACTGACATTTAATTTGTAGATTACTCGTAACACTGACATTCTGCTTCCAGAACACAGTAAACACTGCCAACATTTGACACTCTCAGAGCACTGAAAACACCGACATTCTCCTTTTAGAATACTGTTAACACTGACATTCCACTTTCAGAACACTGACATTCCATTTGTAGAACACTGGAAACACTGACATTCCATTTGTAGAACGCTGGAAACACTGACATTCTGCTCTCAGAGCACTTGAAACACTGACATTCTGCTTTCAGAACACAGGAAACACTGACATTCCGCTTTCAGAGCACTGGAAACACTGACATTCTGCTTTCAGAACACTGGAAAAGCTGACATTCTGCTTCCACAACACAGTAAACACTGCTAACATTTGACACTCTCAGAGCACTGAAAACACGGACATTCTCCTTGCAGAACACTGTTAACACAGACATTCTGCTCTCAGAGCACTTGAAACACTGACATTCTGCTTTCAGAACACAGGAAACACTGACATTCCGCTTTCAGAGCACTGGAAACACTGACATTCTGCTTTCAGAACACTGGAAAAGCTGACATTCTGCTTCCACAACACAGTAAACACTGCTAACATTTGACACTCTCAGAGCACTGAAAACACGGACATTCTCCTTGCAGAACACTGTTAACACAGACATTCCGCTTTCAGAACACTGAAAACACTGACATTCCATTTGTAGAACACTGGAAACACTAACATTCCGCTCTCAGAGCACTGGAAACACTGATATTCTGCTTTCAGAACACTGGAAACACTGACATTCCGCTTTCAGAGCATTGGAAACACTGACATTCTGCTTCCAGAGCACAGGAAGCACTGACATTCCAATTTCACAACACTGGAAACACTGACATTCCACTTCCGGAATTCTGGAAACACTGACATTCCACTCTCAGCTTTCACAACACTGGAAACACTGACATTCCATTTGTAGAACACTGGAAGCACTGACATTCCGTTTTCAGAACACTGGAAACACTGACATTCTGCTTCCAGAACTCAGGAAATACTGACATTCCACTTTCAGAACACTGGAAACACTGACATTCCACTCTCAGAGCACTGGAAACACTGACATTCTGCTTTCAGAACACTGGAAACTCTGATATTTCACTTTCTGAATACTTGAAACACTAACATTCCGCTCTCAGACCACTGGAAACACTGACATTCTGCTTCCAGAACACTGGAGAAACTGACATTCCACTTTAAACTAAAAACACTGACATTCCACTCTCAGAGCACTGGATACAATTACATGTTTCTTTCAGAACACTGGAAACACTGACATTCCGCTTTCAGAACACTGGAAACACTGACATTCTGCTTCCAGAGCAAAGGAAACACTGACATTCCACTTTTACACCACTGGAAACACTGACATTCCACTTTCGGAATACTGAAAACACTGACATTCCGCTCTCAGAGCACTGGAAACACTGACATTCTCCTTGCAGAACACTGGAAACACTGACATTCCACTTTCAGAACACTGGAAACACTGACATTCCATTTGTAGAACACTGGAAACACTGACATTCTGCTTTCAGAGCACTGGAAACACTGACATTCTGCTTCCAGAACACAGGAAACACTGACATTCCAATTTGAGAACACTGGAAACACTGACATTCAATTTGTAGAACACTGGAAACACTGACATTCCGCTTTCGGAACACTGGAAACACTGACATTCCACTTTCCGAATACTTGAAACACTGACATTCCGCCCTCAGAGCACTGGAAACACTGACATTCTGCTTTCAGAACACTGGAAACACTGACATTCCATTTGTAGAACACTGGAAACACTGACATTCCACTTTCTGAATACTGGAATCACTAACATTTCGCTCTCAGAGCACTGAAAACACTGACATTCAGCTTCCAGAACACAGGAAACACTGACATTCCACTTTCACAACACTGGAAACACTGACATTCCACTTTTGGAATACTGGAAACACTGACAATCCACTTTCAGAGCACTGGAAACACTGACATTCTGCTTTCAGAACTCTGGAAACACTGACATTCCACTTTTGGAATATTGGAAATACTGACATTCCACTTCCAGAACATAGGAATCACTGACATTCCACTTTTATTTTGCTCAAAACTGTGTCATCACTCTGTTTACATAGTGTTATGCTCGTCATTCGTTTTCCAACATTCGTTTTTCTAATTCGTTTGTCTATCCTGTCAATCGCCACCATTTGATGTCGATTTTCAGAGGGAAACAATGTGGATATAAAAAAATAAAACAAAAAATGCATGAATACATTTACAAGAGGAAAAACAAGCAAATTTTAATTTTGAATTAAGATTACGACATTTATAATTATTTAATATCTAGGAAAATATACTTTTATGGTACATAATTTACATAATTTGCATTTGGAAGTAACTGTGCAACGCGTACAAGTGATTCACATTCTGTTCCAGCGGACAGCACAGTTGTGAATTCCAGAATTTTGACGGCACGAAATGTGACCCAGAATTCTATAGTATGACTAAGCATAAGATTTAGCGTGGAGTGGTGTCTACATTTTCTTTAAGAAGACGACGATTAGAATCGGCGAGTGCGCAACGTACACTACAATTATTATTATTATTATCATCATTATTTAATTTTTTATCAGTACCGTAATTATTATGTTTATTAATATGATTATTATTATTATGACTTATTATTATCATTACCATTACTATTATTTTATTCTTATTTTTGTTATTATTATAATCAGTATCATTATTTATATTATCATGGTTATTATGATAATGAAAATAATGTTAACTATAATTATTATCATTATTATTGGTATTATTATTATCAATGTTATTATTATTTGTAGTAGTGTTATTTTTTATTATTATTCCTCGTAGCTGGAAACTAAAGTATGACACCGGACAAAAGTGTCCATATCTTTGTGCTAAAATGGCACCAATAGCACTGGAACGTTCAAGGTGTATTAGACAGACCAAATACATTATTGTGTACTCAAAATGTCATTAATAGGTGGTAAAATCTGACTTCTGTATTGAATCCTCATCCAAAGGCACTTGATGGTACCCACTACGCAAGACAAGTGTTGAAAACCACTTACTTCGACTGACTTGATAAAGAATGTCCTCTATCAGTGGCAATGAGTAGAATTCAAGCTTGGTTTGGCTGTTCAAAGCATGATAATCTACACAGAGCTGAGGATTTGATTTGTCCTCTCTCTTCACTAGGACAATTGGTGCAATCAATTCAGAAGAATTGACCTGAATGTGGCCTTGCTCCTTCAGAGCTTTGACCTCTGCTTCCACAGCAGGTCGCAGAGTACATGGGATGAACCTGGGTGGAACATAAACTCGATCATTGTCACCTGTTTTTATCTTGTGTTTCAACAAGACTGGCTCTTCCTAACTGATTTTCCTTATGGTTGAATGCCTCTTGGAATCTACGTATTATAGCCTTGCCTTGGTCCTTTTTCAAGTTCCAGCTGTCAGTGCCCATTACTTTTAGAAGTTTCTGGAAAGGCTTCTCATCATAAACTGGTATACTCTGCACCACATAACATGGATCAAATTGAAGAGCTTGCTTTAGTGGATTCTCTTCTTCCACATTATCCGGTCTCACCTCAGTGACCACGGGAATTAAGTGCGACCAAAATTACTCTCATTTAGTGGTTTTATTACCTAGATTTTCCTGTCACATAAGTAACTAAGGGTTACATCCTATCGACTAATGCATCAAATATAGCATATCTAGAGTGTCACTGCTTCTGCCCGATGACATTATGACTACTCACAGAACTTCCCCCGCCCCTCGATTCCTGTCATAAAAAAAGGTGTGACGGCGGAAATGATATTTGTTTATGAAAAGGAAAACCCTTACTATTACCCTTACCTGAAGCCAGCATACGCTTCTGGACATGCACCTAATTCCCTATAAACAATAAATCATTAAATTAAAAATACAATCAGAAGATAGCCTAGGCCAACTTTTTAAGACCCAATCAAAGAAAGGTCAGCGAATTTATGTGATTTTACTACAAAAAGGTGAAAGCTATCCTCCAAGTAAAAGTATGGCATACACTAAAACACTGACCACTGACCAGTCTTGAATCATTTTAGGTTACATCTTCTCTTTTGTCAAATTTAACCAAGTACTCGGGGTTTTTTTTATTGCATCATTGAAATCTATAGGGCCTAATAAACAATTTGCAGGCAAAAATATTTGCAGATATGGTGACTTGTGCACAAAAATACGCGATCAGTATTTTCTGGAAAACGCTGACCGAGTGGCTATCACTGACCAACTTCCAAAGGACCGATTTATAGAGGTTTTGAACATTCAATCACTTAACATCCCAGGCTGTTATGCTAGAACTGTCTCAAGAGTCTGAAAAGAAAGCGTTTAGAAAGGTTTCTTTTCCGTATCAAAATATTGCAGGCCCGTTTTCGCCCAGCACCCTGTGGACTGAGAAAGGTGGAAAGAGAGAAATCATGGGACCAAAACTACGTATTTCTGTACAAAAAACACCGTATCTGCGAATATGTTGCAAATTGTTAGATAGGTACTATAGATTTCATTGACTCATAATAAAAAAAAACATTGAATATATTATAGGTTAAGTTTGACAAAAGAGACGATGTAACCTTAAATGCTCCAAGCCTGGGTCAGTGGCCAGGGATTTAGTGTGTGCCGTAAAGTAACAGTACAACAGATACTGAAGTACGGCTTGCTAAGATAAAAGATAATTGACGTTATTTGAAAACGCCCACGCCAGGAAGATCTAAGGAAGAATGATTCAGGGAGCTTTCACGACGGACTGAAGATACAAGAAGTAGATCAAAAAATCTAAACACCCATTAAAGAAAGAAAGAAAGAAAAGGCGAAGCCAGTGTCTTTGATTAAGAAAAAAAAAAAAAATTGACTAAATAGTAAATGTCAAAAAAATTAATGAAAATCGGTGAGAGTTTTTTCTTCCATCTTATATATGCTTAAATGTCAAATGAACAGTGGACAGAAGGTGCTAGTTAGACGTGCAAGGTATTTGCAGTTGGCGCTGCCTCGACCGAGAGGTTGGCAATGATGTGAATGTGCTTCGTCTCCCGTGGATATCACCGCTGATGGCTCCCTCTCATCATGGCTTCATCTCACTTGAATGTCATTCACAACAGGGCTCTATTTATTGGAGATTGCCATGTCTCTGCATTTCATAATATCAACAATATATATAAATAGTAGAAAGGTGAGTGAGCAGTGAAGGCTCCTTGTCCGTATTTACCAGTGTCTACTATGTCATACTGTTTCCTGTGGCCATTATCTCCGCATAAACCGGATCATTTTTGATCAAGTATCAGAATGTTATGGTTCCAAGGATCAAATCTGTAGTGAATTCATAGCAAGATGCATTGACAAGTTTTGATTGAGAATATGGTAATTTTTGTGTTTAACACACCCATCCAACTTTGCAGAAATTATACCTTGGTTTAGTTATTTACTCTATAATATTCGTGAACCTCGTTGTTTTCCATCGCAAGTGGGTAATTTTTCAAAATTCTTTCGCATAACTGATCACAACAATTTTGAAATCGATGGATTCCTCTCACACTCTACTCTCCAAATGTATCAAGATTATGTTGCAGAAACACCCACATGAGCAACAGTCTTGGCTGTGATGATAGGGGGGAGGGCATGAAAAGTAAAATATGAATAGAATACAGTAAATGGTTAATCTTTTTACCATGATAATCGGGTCTTCCTTCAGTAAATACATAATTGTAGTAATACTATAGGTTAATCTTTACCATATGGATGAGTTCTGCTAGGGCAAATTGAAGTTGATAATTCTTGTAGAGGCAAAAAAGTTGTAGCCATCAGTACAAGAAATAATCAGCAGGCATGAATAGTAATGCCACAAATAAAGGAAAATATTGTGGAAGTGCCACTTGTTGCTTCCGAGTTTCAGGTCTATCTTGCTAGGAAAACATGTTTGCCAGGGGTTGTTGGGGGGCAGAGCCCTCCTTCAACCCTCTTCTTGGGCAGTCCCTGAAAGGTACACCCAGTTGAAGATACTTAGATTGTTGAATAAATTTTGGGTATTTGTTACCGAGAGTGGTGCACCCTCCAGAGACGTAATCCAAAAACCAGGCTATCATGCGACACAAAATTCCAAACCTATCCTTAACTAAATTCTATTTATTCCCTTGACAGGGGGGCAAGCCCCCTGCACACCCCTACCTTTATTGGCACTTCATGCCAAATTAGAAAAAACACAATATTAAAAACTCGGGGCTGTGTGAAGGTGTTGTGGACTGTCTTTGACCTGTCATAGGCGCTACATATTTTCGTCATTTCGCGGTAAATAGGAGGCTGTTGCAGGTGTACCTGTGGACAAAGAATCCACATCTGTATGGCAAAATAGAGCATGAGAGAAACACCCTCCCAGCTGAGCACCTTCCTACCTCTGTGGCATCTATCAATTAGGTTAGTACCTTGTAATTCCAAGGTTATAAGTTGGTGTTGTAGGTCGTTTGTTCTATCCTGTTGTGAATACTTGGAGGAGTCTTTGTTTACGTTGTGAATACTTGGAGGAGTCTTGATTGAGAGGTGGTAACCCTCATGGGGAATTCAGCAGTACAGGGAGATATTATCTTCATTATGTTATTGTATTATTGTTATTTTACCCCACAATTTCCCTGCTATTGCTCTCCCCTGTTATTGGGGCCATGAGTGTGTGGGGGGGGTTCCACAGAATAATTCTTGCATATATGTGTACTAGGAGGTAAGAGGAATCCATCAATATCAAAGATTGTCGTGATCAGTTATGCGAAGGTATTGTGAAAAATGACATGCTTATGAATGAATGTATTTATATTGTTTATGAAGTGCTGCATCTCAGTACCAATTACTCTGGCTTTTCTTGGAAATCCACAAACATCATATCAACCAAAAACCTTCCTAACCTTGGGGGTTTGCCCCCAGACCCCATCTAATCACTGTATTTCCGTATTGACCCCCCCCATCCCTATCTCATTAATGTCATGGGAAGGGAGCCTTAGGAGATGGAGACTGAGGCCCTTGGTCCTCAGTCCTTGCCCCAACTAATTTTGCATGGTCTTTTCTTCCTTTTCCTTTTCTTCTTCGTCCTCCTTTATCCACTTACCGTAGGTGCTAACTCAGTTTTACCCTTTTTACCACAGTAATTTACCATAGTGCTATACCCTATAGCCCCACCCTATCTCTTTACTTTGAATATGCTGCTATTGACCTTTGATGTTGGGCTGTACCAGATCTCTGCATATCATTAACTAGAATCTATTTTCTTTATTTCAGACATTATTCTTTGCCTACTTTGCCTACTCCTTGTCTGTAGCTAATTTTATGTTAGCCATTGGAGTATCAGCTAGTGGCCATCATCCACACCCCTTTGGAGCTTAACCCAATGCCGCTGGGAAAATACTGTGCTACTCTGCTATTGCTTAGCCACAAAGGAGTCAATTAGTAAATCTTGTGGCCTTACCTGATTTCACCTTTCCTTGAATTGTTTTTCATTTAGATTTTTTATTTTTTATTTTTTTTATACACATAATAATGACTGTAATGTTACAAACATTAACAACAGCAAAATAAGATAACGTAAAATATTTTTGCATATCAAGCTAAAGGGTAAACGGCAAGACACGCAGTACTGGTAAATGGCTTATTGGTGACATAGTTCAAGGATAGCCATCTATGTGTAAAAACAATTAATAAAGTAAACTCATAGTGGGCATGGCATGTATGTACATGCCATGTCCATGGGATTTGGGTTAAGCAAAACCAAAAAAGTTTCATCATAGTTCCATTTCAGTAATGGATAATTGAGGAAAATATATGTTTATGTATATTTATTTATATATATATATATATATATATATATATATATATATATATGAGTGTATGTATTTACACACACACACACACACACACACACACACACACACACACACACACACACACACACACACACACACACACACACACACATACACACACACACACACACACACACACACACACACACACACACACACACACACACACACACACACACACACACACACACACACACACACACATATATTATATGTATATGTAAATGCGTAGATTCATATATACATATGTATATATATATATATATATAAATATAAATATAAATATATATATAAATATATATAGGTATATATGAATATATAAATAGATAAATATATATATACACATATTTATACATATATATGTGTGTGTGTGTGTGTGTGTGTATATATATATATATATATATATATATATATATATATATATTTATATACAAATATATATACATAAAATATTTACCTTTATAAACATATATAATTATTTAGATTTATATACATATGCGTATAACATATATATATATATATATATATATATATATATATATATATATATATAGATATATATATATATATATAGATATATAAATAATTATGTATACATGCAGATATATGTGTATTTATACGTTTATATATATGTACATATATATATTATATATACATATGTATATATACATATATGTATATAATATATATAATTTATATTCATGTATACATATATAATTATATGTGTATATATATATTTAATTATATATATTTATATATGCATATATATGACTATATATATGTATATGAATATATATATATATATATAATTATATATATTCATATATATAAAAATATAATTATGTTTATGTAATTATATATATTCATATATATAAAAATATAATTATATATATATATATATATAGTTATTTACATATATATATATATATACATTTATATATATAAAATTATATATCATATACGTGTGTATATATATATATAATTATATTTTATTTATATATATATATATATATATACACACATGTATATATTCATATATATATATATATATATATATATATTTATATTATATATATATATATATATATATATATATATATATATATGTATATATATATATATATACATATTTAAGAAAATTATACCTATATGTATGTATTTGTTATATATATATATACTTAATATATATATACATGCATATATGTATAAATATATATATATATATATATATATATTTACATATATATATTCATATACATTTACATATATATATTTATACATATACATATATATATATATATATATATATATATATACATATACATATACATATATTTATATATTTACGTATTTGCATATCATCATCATCAATGGGCTAATTCCAATGGGGGCGCATGACTGCCTCCAGCCACAAGGATCCCTCATGGCGAGTCTCCAGGCAGGTCCTCGGCCCATCTCCAACTCCTTGTGACAGGTCTTGTCGAGCTGCCCAAGCCATGACCTGCTAGGTCATCCCATGGGCCTCTTCCATCCAGGATTGTCTCGCAAAGAGACAAGCTGATAGGCAGGGTCATCCTCAGGGTAATGAGCTAGGTGCCCTTATATCCTGAATTGGTGATCCCATATTATGCATGTAACAGGTCCCATGCCAGTTTCACGGTGTAGCTATTAATTGAACACAGTTCTGCCAACTGTACCCCGTGATCTGGTGAAGAGGCTTGTTACATACAACATCAAGAAAAGACTCTAAGGCACTAGATAGCATCCAGGTTTTGCTACCATAGAGCAAAACTAGCAGTATCAAGGTCTTGAAGACATGTAGCTTGGTCCTTCTGCATAGGTACTGACATCTCCAAATGATCTTGTTGATCATGTTCATGGCTCCTGCTGCCAGACCAATATATCTATTTACTTCTTGGTCTGACAGCCCAGAGGTATGGACTACACTACCATGGTATGCAAAACTCTCTGTGACTTCAACGTCCTTACCACAAGCATGGATCAACTGAACGGGTTCCCCTAACAGGCCCCCAAAGTCCTGAATCTTGGTCTTGGTCCAGGACACCTCTAAGCCCATGGGCTTTGCCTCAATGCTAAATCCATCAAAAGCCACCACCAGTGACTCCAGAGACTCAGATAGGATAGCAACATCATCTGCAAAATCAAGGTCTGAGACCTTGATATTGCCCAGTGTTGCTCCAACCTGACTTTGGATAGTAGCTCTCCAGTCCATGCAGGTGTTGAAAATTGTTGGTGCAAGGACACCTGAATTAACAGGGTAGAAGTTTGATGCCCCCCACCACACTTTACAGTACTTTCAGTACTCGTATATTTGCTTGCTATTAGGCCAATAATCCATGTCGGAATTCCCGTAAGTCTCAGAATCTCCCATAGCGACTATTGATGCATCAAGTCAAACACCTTCTTGAGGTCTATGTAGGCTGTAAGCAACCCACAACCATACTCATGATGGCATTCCACTATTACTCAAAGCACTAGTTGCTACAGTCCCAATTAGCCCCTTTCAGAGAGGGATGACCACACCCCACAACAGGTCAGGGGGAATGGAACCAGACTGCCAGATGGCAGTCAAGACTGCATGCAAGCCCCGTTCAGCAGGGATATCACATATTCCAGTGGCTTTCCCACTCTTCAGCTTGGAAATCACCATCCTAACCTCAGTCAGGGTAGGAGGTTCCTCGCTAATGGATGGGTTCGGCACAGGTATTGTAATACCACTTGATACCCTTACTGATTGTGCCACTGCCAGGTCTTCTCTCCTCCAACAGGGCAGCCACCTCATCTCCCAACCCCTGAAATAACCTCTTGTCCTGCCGCAAGGACCAGATGTTCCAAGTGCCTACCCAAATAGCTCGCCTGTGGTTAAACCTCGGGCAGCCGCTTTGGACACCATCGCTGTCACTCCCACCGATGCTGCCCCAAATAAAGGGGGACGACAGGCTGTGCGGCCTAAGTAGCTGAGTAGCTACTTATGAGTAGCTCTCGTTCCCATCACTTTCCCTCCCCCCGGGACCCACAGCCCTCCTTACTTGCTGGGTGAGAGGGATAGCATCCCTCCCCCAAGCTTACCACTTATTTGTGACATTGCCGGTGAATTTTCTAGGGGGAGAAAGGCTGGCAAGACCTACCTCCCCCGATCCTCCCATTTACCCAGGGTGGTTGAGGGGCAGGAGTTTGTATGGAGCCAGGGCGTATCCACATGCTAGTGGGCCATAGCTCTACATCAAGGGCCTCCTGCTTCTCTGAGATCCCCCCAGTTTAGCCTGGGACCGCAAGGTGCCCAGTTTCCATGGGTAGCCACGAGGAGGCACTGCAGGAGTCTCGATGACGGAGAGGCTGTGAGCTGGCACGGATGGCTTATACAGAGCTGCTCCCTTTTTCGCACTAGGCTAGCCAGCAGTGGCAACTGCAAGAGAGAAGGCATGCAGGCACTTAACACTATCTAGACTACCACACCATCGCTTCACACCACCCTGAGCACCCACAATAATATATTTAAGTATATATGTGTGCATATATGTGTATAATATTTGTATATATGATATATATATAAGTAGTTGTATATATATATATATGTGTGTGTATATATATATGTATATGTATATACATATAGGTGGGTGCTTCATGCTCAGGGTAATGTGGTGTGCTAGCCTAGGTAGTGTTAAGTGCTTGCATGCCTTCTCGCTTGCAGCTGCCACTGCTGGCTAGCCTAGTGCGAAAAAAGGAGCAGCTCTGCATAAGGCTCCTCAGCCAGTTCATGGCAGTCTCTGATCAATTCACATAACTTGAAAACTTGATGACCAGTTGCTCTGTGGGAATCCTTCAAGCGCGAAACACTCAAAGCAGCGCAGGAGTCCCAAGGGCAAGGCAGAGTTTCATCTCCCTGGAGATATTGGAGGCCACTGAAGCATGTCACATGGCTCAGCTGAATGGCAATCAGGACTTGCGTTGGTATTTGGTGCATGGGGCTCAGACACTGCTGAGAAGGGACAAGGAACAGTTCATCAGGAATCTTGCTGAGGAGGTTGGAGGTCACTTCTTGGTAAATGACCTTTGCCCTGCCTACCAAGCCCTGAAAAAGCTGAACTCTAAGCCCTCCTCATAGATGACTGCAGTCCGCTCAGTGGATGGACAGATCATCTCCGATCATGTTGGGGTTTGTGAATGTTGGGCTAAGTATTTTGAGCAGTTGTACCAGGTAGACCCTCCAACAGTTAGCTTGGATGCAAGTGGTATCACAATACATGTGCCGGACCCACCCAGCGAGGAACCTTCTACCCTAAGTGTGGGAAAACAGCAGGCATATGTGATATCCCTGCTGAACTGCTATAGGCTGGGGGTGAACCTATGGCACAGGGCTTGCATGCAGTCTTGACTACCATCTGGCATTCTGGTACCATTTCCCCTGACCTGTTGAGGGACATGGTTATCCCTCTCTGGAAGGGGAAAGGGGATCGTTGGGAATGTAGCAACTACTATGGTATTACAGTATACCAGGCAAGGTTTTCACCCACCTTCTGAAATGTATCTGCAACCACCTACTAAGGCACCAGAGACAGGAGCAGTCTGAATTCACTCCTGGCAAGTCCACAATAGACTGTATCCTAGTGGTTCAAGTAATTGTGGAACGCTGTCATGAATTCAGTTGTGGGTTGCTTGCAGCCTACATTGACCTCAAGAAGGTGTTTGACTTGGTGCATTGAGAATCACTATGGGAGATTTTGAGACTTGGGGGAATTCTGACATGGATTATTGGCTTAATGCAAGCCTATACATCATTCCTGAAAATGCTGTGAAGTTTGGTGAGGACCTGTCAAACTTCTTCCCTGTTAATTCAGGAGTAAGGCAAGGCTGTGTTCTTGCACCAACACTTTTCAGCATATGCATGGACTGGATAATGGGCAGAACTACTACCCAAAGTCAATGTGGAGCAACACTAGGCAATATCAGTGTCTCAGACTTTGACTTTGACGTTGATGTTGCTATGCTATTCAAGTCCCTGGAATCACTGGTGGCAGCTCTTGATGCATTTAGTAATGAAGTAAAACCTTAGGGCCTAGAGGTCTCCTGGACCAAGACCAAGATTCAGGATTTAGGGAAATCTGTTCATTTGATCCATGCTTGTGGTGAAAATGTTGAAGTCACAGAGAGCTTTGCATACTTTGGTAGTGTAATCCATATTTCTGGGCTGTCAGGCCAAGAATCAGTAAACGGATTGATCTGGCAGCAGGAACCATGAACTCGATCAACAAGAGCATTTGGATATGTCAATACCTATGCCGAAGGACCAAACTACATGTCTTCAAGGCCTTGATACTGCCAGTTTTGCTCAATAGAAGTGATACCTGAATGCTATCTAGTGCCTAGGAGTCTTGTCTTGATGCCTTTTGTAACAACTCTCTTCGCAAGATCATGGGGTACAGTTGGCAGCTCATTTTCCTGTGAACGACCCTGCCCATCAGGTTGTCTCTCTGCAAGACAACCCTGGGTGGAGGAGACCCGTACGACGAGACCTATCGTGAGGAGTTAGAGCTGGGCAGAGGGCCTGCCTGGTAACTTGCCATGAGGGACCCTTGTAGCTGGAAGCAAAGGGTGGATACGGCCATGCTCCCCCGTTGGCATTACCCCCTTGATGATGATGATATACATATGTATATATATGTAGAAAAGGTATGAATGAGAATGAATATCTTCACAATACAAGAGATGTATTTGTCCGGTTTTGATGTATTTTTGACGAAGATAGAATAGAAACCACTCAAATACATCTATTGTATTGTGAAGATATTCATTCTCATTCATACCTTTTCTGCATTTGTCAACATGAATGC
>NC_061827.1:25336020-25338520 GCF_019202785.1 Penaeus chinensis | reverse complement strand
CATGGAGTGACCTTCCCATAGAATTGATCAAAGAGAAGAATATTTTTTAGGTAATTCAGGGAAAAAATATGACCTTTGTCCAAAAAAAGTTTTATTTTTTTCTTTTCCTCTTCTTTGGGAAGGGAGGCCACCAAATGGGAGGATCTCCCATTAAAAATATTTATGAGACAAATCACAATTTTATACTCTATAACATGCAAAAGAAATCAGCTAGTTGTCTAAAACCATTTTTTTAATAATAAAATGAATGGAGCAAGCTAGGCATTTTTCGGGACAGTCCCCTTAAACCTTAAACATCTTTTGTATAAAGAAATTACTCTAATATTAGGTTGAGTCTCTTTTTGCCTTTATCACTGCATTGAATCTCCGTTCCATACTTTCGTACAACTTAGTTATATAGTCAGTAGGAATGTTGTTCACCTCTCTGTTTACCTTCTCCCATAGATCATTGTTTTTAAATGCTGCAGACTCAATTTTCTTTGCAATATAGTCCCAGACATGCTCTGTTAGGTTCATATCAGAACTATTACCAGGCCATTCCAAAACTGTCACCTTATTTTTGGCCTTCCAGGTCTTAACAATCTTTGCAATGTGGCAGGGAACATTGTCCTGCTGGAATAGTGATTCACAATCCTCAAATTAGTGGATTAGAAATGGAAATGCACAGTATGTCAATATTTTAACCCAATGCCACCGGGGAAAGTGAACAATAAATGGGGAAAATGCTGTGCCTATTTTCTATATTTTTTGTGAAATGTCTGCCCATAGATGGCTCTGCTAGTGCTTAGCCACAAAGGAGTCAATTAGTAGACCTTGTGACCTTGTTATTTTTATTATAAACATTATAATTATTATAATGTTTTTTCATATAAATAACAGCAGAATAAGATAACATAAAATATTTTGTAAATCAAAGAAAAGGGTGAACAGGCGAGACGGGCAGCACTCATAACTGGCTCATTGGTGACTTAGTACAAGTATAGCCATCTATGTTTAAAAACAATCAAACAAGTACTACAGTGGGCATAGCACATGTCTACCCGTTGTACCCGTTGGTAAGGGGTTAATGTAATGCTCTCCATTAATTGTTCCATTGAATTTGTACAATCAGCCAACACCTTTGCTAGTAATGCAGCCCCAGACCATGATACCACCACCACCATGCTTGACTATGGGATTCAGTCTGTCAAAATTATTCTTGAGCTCATTGGCTAATGTCTTCCTTCTCTCATAAGGCAGCCTTTATAATGACTGTCCCCACTTTTTGTTGTCTTATTTTTCCTATCTCTGCCTTCCCTGCCTTTCACTGCTCCGGTTTCTTTGTTTCTTTGTCCTACACAGTAGACCTTGCTAATTCCATCCTTTCAGCAGTTTTAGTGCTGCCTTCTTTGTGGAAAACAACAACTCTCACCCTGTCTTCCATACTCAGTCTAGGAACAGGCCATACTCTATAATCTAATTACTCTGTAATTAGATTGCAAAAAATATCTTCAAGTTGCATTTGAAGTAATGAAGCAAAAGGAACCACAATCAAAGCGAGGCTAGACAAAACAGGCTTTTTAGGAAAGCCATTTCCTTGCTAATCTGCCTGACACTTTTAATGATTCTTATTGCATATTATGTCCAATTCAGGAAAAATTCATAGAAACAGTAAAACTGATGTTAGAAACTCCCAAATACTAAGGAATAACTTTTTTTTCACAAATTTCCGGCTATATATCACTTATCATGTTTCCATGTATAACTATATATACATATATATATGCACATATGTTATATATGTGTATATTTATGTATATATATGTATATATACACATGTATGTACAAATGTACATATATATATATATTATATATATTATATATATTATATATATATATCATATATATCATATATATCATATATATCATATATATATCATGTATATTATATGTATATATTATATATATATTATATTATACATGTGTATATACATTGTATATGTATGCATACATTATATATGTTATATAAATATTATATATATATATATATATATATACTTTATATATATATATATATATATATATATATATATATACTTTATATATGTATATATACATATTGTATATATGTATGTATATATATATTTTTATATATATATATAAATATACATATATATATAAATATACATATATATATATAAGTATATATGAGTATACATATATTTTTATATATATATATATATATATTGTATGTATATATGTATGTTTATGTATGTATATATGCATATGTGTATATATGTATATATGTATATATGTATATTATATGCATATATGTACATTATGTATGCATGTACATGTGTATATATGTGTATGTATATATAAAAAATGTAAATATTTGTTGTGTGTATATATATATATATATATATATATATATATAAGATATATATATATATATAGACATAGATATATAAATATATAAATGTTTATATATAAATATCTATATATGTCTACATATATATAT
>NC_061827.1:25313520-25321020 GCF_019202785.1 Penaeus chinensis | reverse complement strand
CAAGTTAATACATGTATTTTGAGATTTGATGATTATAGGTATGAGTTTATTTCATAACACTTTTCATGCCTTAAACATTTTGCCAATCACTTGTATTAGTTTTTACACAGTAGGCCACTGGCATGTTCTTAAGACCTTTGATATTTATTTATTTATTTATTTTCATTCAGGTTTGGAGTTGTGGAACAAACACTTATCATCAGTTGGGCATAAATCCACCTGTAGATGAACTGTACAACCCACAACCTTTAGCATGGCACAAGTCTCACAAAGAGGAAACCATCAATGGCATTGGGGCAGCCAAATATCATTCAGTTATGTGGACATCAAAGATACTTTATACATTTGGTCTGAATGGTGGTCAGCTGGGTCACTATAAGAATCCATCAGAAAGAACAATTATCACTCCAAGGAAGGTAACTTCTGTTACCTTGCAGGCAGGAGGACAGATTGCATGCATAGCTGTTAGTGATGGTGCCACAGTGGTTTGCACATCATGTGGTGACATTTATGTTCTTCATCAATACCAGACAAGGAAAATAGCTTCAAAAATGCACAATATAAGAAAGGTAGCCTGCGTTGGTGGTTTTTTGGATCCCAGTGTAAATGCAGAAGGACTGACTGAAAAAGGTGGCACAGATTTGAAAATAGCAGTTCTTACTGGTGATGGAAGCAATCATCTTTATCTCTGGACTGAGCAGTCATCACACTTGTCACGCTGTCTATTCAATATCAACCGTGAAGTAAATGTGCGTGACTTCTGTTTGAGCCATCACTTGATTGGAATAGTTACAAAAGAAGGAGAAGCCTTTTCTGCCAACGTTATATTACCAAGAGAGCGTAAAACTACTAGTAAGTTGTTTAATAAGCCAGGTGGGCAACTTATAGAATTTTTGGATAGAAGTTCGTGTGTCACATTGCGCCTTACACGGATTGCAAATCTGCATCGCACTTTGTCAATTATGTGTGATCCTAAAGGTTCGAATTTTGCTGCAATTCTAAATGAACCAAATTGCTTTCTTTTTGATCTGCCTGAGATCAGTCCAAGCATGCTAAAGGATGACTTAAAGACTCTTCTCATGGATGCCAATGAAATGGACACAGGAGACAGATTGCAGCAAACTTTGTTAGTGATGGAGCCACAGTGGTTTGCACTCATGTGGTGACATTTATGTTCTTCATCAATACCAACCAGGAAAATAGCTTTCAAAAATTGCACCATATAAGAAAGGAAGCCTTGCCGATTGGAGGTTTTTGGATCCCAGTGTAAATGCAGAAGACTGACTGAAAAAGGTGGGCACAGATTTGAAAATAGCAGTTCTTACTGTTGGAGAACAATCATTTTATCCTGGACTGAGCAGAACCCATCACACTTGCCCCAGCTGCCCTTTCAATATCAACCGGAAGAAAATTTGTGCGTACTTCTGTTGACCCATCACTTGTTTAAATTTTTTTTCCAAAAGGAAAGCCTTTCCTCCAACTTATATTACCAAAGCGTAAAACTACTATAATTGTTTAATAAGCCAGGGGAAACTTATAAAATTTTGGATAGAAGTCGTTTTCACATTGCGCTTAAAACGGTTTGCAAATCTCATCGTTTTTTGTCAATAATTGTATCCTAAAGGGTCGTTTTTTGCTGAAATTCAAATAACCAATGGCTTTCTTTTTATCTGCTGAGATAAACCAAGCATGCTAAAGGATGACTTAAAGACTCTTCTCATGTATGCAAATGAAATGGACAGCATACATGATGTTGTTATAGTTTGTGGCCAAAAGAAATTTTTTGCTCACTCTTATATCCTGGCATATCACAGCCATTTTCGGAAGTCTTCTCAACAATATCTTAAATGATAAAGAATATTTGAATGCATATAAGAACTCTCCAGAAGAGGAAGAAAAAAAGTTTCTGATTATTACTGATGTAGATCCAGAAATTCCAAAAATTTTTAAAACCTTCATTAACTGTTTCAGGGAAACTTTTGAAAAGAGCCCAAGCATTCTCAGTGCCGCCAAAGACATGCAGAATCTTTTTAATATTTTCAGATTCAGGGGGAAAACTTTTTCCCCTCACCATTCCCATTGAAGAAAATATCCAGTCTAAATGCTCAAACAAGAATAAGAGACGAAAGGGACGTAAAGAATCAGAAACTAGAGCCTGCAATTCAGAGTCCGCAATTATTGATGTAATACAGAAAGTACTACTTTGAAGAAAAAGGCAATCCAGCCTGAACAAAAATTAGAAATATCCTGATTTTTGTGGGAAAACTTTAGGAAGATGATACAATTTTCAAAGGGAGAACTGGCAAATTTTTTTTTTTTTTTTTTTCCTACCTCCCTCCCTCTCTCCCTCCCTCTCTCCCTCCACCGCTCCTCCCTCTCCCCCCACCCCCCCTCCCTCCTCCCCTCCCTCCCTCCCTTCCCTCTCCCCCCTCCTCCATCTCCCCCTCCCTCCCTCCCTCTCGCCCCCCTACACCTCCCCACTCTCTCCGTAACTCTTCGTCACCTCTCTACCTCCTCTCCTCCCCTCCTTCCCTCCCTCCCCCATACCCTCCCTCTCCCATCTCTCTCACCCTTCCCTGTGCCCTCCTATGCCCCATTCCCTCCCTTTACCCCCCTCCCTCCCTCCCCCAACACTCTCCCCTCCCCCCACCCTCGCCACCCTGTCCCTACTCCCTCACCTCCCATCCCTTCCCTCCCCCTCCCACCCTCCCCACCACTCCCCCTCCCCACCACTCACTACCCTCCCCCACCCACCCTCTCGTTCTCGTCAACCCTCTCCCTCTCCCTCCTTCCCTCTCCTCATTTCCCCTATCCCACTTCCCAAAAGCAACCTCCGCCACCCAAGGTCCCCCTCTTCTCCCAAACCCACAATCCCTTCGCACCACCCTCCCCGCACATACCCCCCCCCTACATCTCCGTATTCTTCCCTCTACTCACCACATCCCATCCTTCTCCCCTCTTCCCTCCCTCCCTCCCCCCTTCAGAGACATCCCTCCCTCCCTTCCTCCCATCCCTCCCCCTCTTCACTCGTGACCCTCCCTTCGCTCTCCCTCCCGTACTACCCTGCATTCCGATGCCCACACCCTCTTCCCCTCTCCCCTCCCTTCCCCTCCCCTCCCTCAATCCTCTTCCCTCTTCCCCTCTCTCTCACCTATGCCTCCCTCCCTCCTCCCTCTTTCTCCTCTCCCCCCACTCACTTCTCCCTTTACTCCCGTCTCCCCTTCCCCCTCCCTCCATCCCACCACCCACTTCATCCCTCCCCCCTACCTATCCCCCATCCTCCCACTCCCTCACCATACTCCCCTCTCGCTCTTCCCCTCCCGACGCCTCTCCCCTCCTCGTTCTTCTCTCTCCCTCCACCCTCCCCCTGTATCCCTCCCTCCTCTCTCTCTTCTCTCGTCATTCTCCCTCTCCCTCCCACCCTCCCTCTCCCGCCCCTATTATCCCCCACCCTCCCTCCTACACCACTTTCTACCCTCCCTAACCCCTCTCCCTCACCTTCCCGTCCCATGTTCCCTCCATACAACCCTCTCCCGCCCTCCCATATCTCCCTCCTCCCTGCATCACCTCCCCACCCCTCCCCTCCACCTACCCTTATTCCCCGGGGACCCTCCCCCCTCCCCCCTCTTCCCTCCCATCCCTCACCTCCCTATTCCCTCCTCCCCCTTCTCTCCCTCCCCCCTTTTTATAAGACAGCCTTCCTCACCTCCCTTCTTCCTAAACCCCTCCTCCCTCACCAACTTCCTCCACTTCTTAGGCCATCCCTCCCAACCCCCCTCGCCTCGACTATACCTCCCTCCACCCTCCCTCCCCATCCTCCATCTCCGCCTCCCCTCACCTCCTTCCTTAACCTCCCAATCTTTGCTCCCCCCACCCTCACCATCCCGTCCTCTCATCTCCCTCTACTTCAGCCCTCAGTCCTCACTAGAACCATCCTCTTCCTATTCCGCCCGCTCGAATCCTCCTTACCTCCCTTTCCCTCTTCCTCCCTTTCCTTCCTCTCTATCCGTTAATTCCTTTTCCACATCCTCCCTCTCCCACGCTCTCATCCCATCTGCCTCAATCCCTCCCCAATCCCCTCCCTCCCCTCCCCCTTCTTATCTTTTCCTCTTTCCACCCTCAACTCTCCTAGTACCATTATCCCCTCCCCCCCCTCCTCTAACCTTTCCTCCCTCCCCTCTCTCCTTCCCCCTCCTCCAACTCCCTCCCTGCCCCTCCCTCCCTCCCTCCCATCCCTCCTTCTCTTATCTCTCATACTCCTCCCCTCCTCCCTCACCACGCTCTAATTCCCTTCCTTTCCTCCCCTCCCTCTCCCTAACTCTTCACCACCCTCCCTCTTCGCCTCTCCTCCCTCCCTCCCGCATCCCATCCTCTCCCTTCCCCCCTCCCCGTCCTCCACTCCCCTCGCCTTTCTCTCCCCACCCCCCTCTTCGTCTCCCTCCCTCCATCCCCGTCTTCCCCTCCCTCCCCTACTTCCCTCCGCCCTTCCCTAAACCGCCCTCTCCCTCACCCTCCCGTCCCTCCCTCGGCCTTTATCCTCCCTCTAACCTCTCCACCCATTCCCTCATGATAATCCCTCCCTCCCTTCCTCTCCTCTCCCTAAACTCCCTCCCAGCCCATCCCTCCCCATCTCGCCCTCCCTCTCTCCTCTCCTCCCTCCACTCCTTCCCACCCCTCCCCTCCCTCGACCCAGCAAATCCCCTCCCTGCCCAATCCTCTCGTTCCTCCCTCCACTCGATTCCCTCCCTCTCTCCCCATCTCTCCCCCTACCCTCCCTTCATCATCTCCTCGTCTTTCAGCCCTCTCCTACCCTCGTCTCCCACTCATCTCTCACAACCACTCAGCTCCTCTCTCGCTCTCCCCTTCTCTCTCATCACCTCCATCCCTCATCACTCTCACTCAACTCTCTCTCTCTTTCACCGTCATCTCTCTCCCTCTCTCTCACCCCCTCTCACCTCTCCCTCTCTCACCACAATCCCCTCATCTCCCCTTCCCTCTCAACTCGACTCACTTCTCTCTCCGTTCGGTCCTCTCCCTCCCTCTCGATCCCCACTACTCTTTCTTCTCCCCTCCTGCTCTCTCTACGACTCTGCAGACAATCTCTCCCTCCATCACTACTAACTCATCATCACTCTGCATCCCCCCTCCCCCACTCTCATTTCAATCTTCCATCTCTCCTCACTATCTCCTCTCTCTCCTACTCTCTCCTCTCTCCTCTCTCGTCTCCCATCTCACGTCCTCATCCTCTCTCTCTCTCTCTCCTCTTTATCGCCCTCTCGTCCTCCAATCACTCTCTCTCTCTCCATCTCGTCATCTCTCCTCCTCGTCTCTCTCTCTTCTACTCAGTCTCTCCTCGCGGTCCCCTCTCCGTTGTCACCGCTCTCTCCTCTCCACTCTCTCACTCTCACTATCTCACTCTCCCTCCACTCACCTTCTCTAGTACTCTCTCTTTGGCTCCCTCGTCTCATCACTACTAATTCTCTAATCTCTATTCTCTCCTCCCCTGTTGCTCTGTCTCTCATCTGTCTCTAGTATCTCTCACCTTCAACCTCTCCACCTTCTCTCTCTTCTCTCTCCCTCTCATCTCATCCCTTCCTCTGTCTCTCTCTGTCCTCACTCTTTCTTGATCTCTGTCTTCTCTCTCATTCTCTCTTTTTCTCTGTCTTCATCTCTCTTCTCTCACTCCCTCGCCCTTCACCCTCGTCTCCTCGTTCACTCTCTTCCCTCTCCTTCTCCTCTCTCTCCTCTTCACCATCACTCTCATCCTCCTCCCTACTCCCCCCATTCCCACCTCTCACTCTCCCTCACTCCTCCCTCCCCCCTCTCCCCCCCCTACCCCCATCTTCTCCCCTCCCCTTCTCCTCCCTCCACCCCCTCTTTCATTCCTTTACCCTCTCTCTCTCTCCCCCCTCATCTCCCTCTCTCTCCCTCTCCTCCCCTCCTCTCCTCTTTCTCTTTCTCTTTCCCTTTTTCTCTCTCTCTCTCCTCCTCTGTCTCTCTTCTCCACCCTCTCTCTCTTTCTCTCCTCCCTCTCTCCGTCTCTCCCTTCTCTCCTTCTCTCTCCTCTGTCTCCTCTCCCCCTTCTCTCCTCCCTCCGGGCTCTCCTTCAATCTTCATTTCTCCTCTCCTCTCTCTCGCCTTCTCCTCTCTCTTCCCTTCCTTTTCTCTCCCTTTCCTCTCCTCTCTCTCTCCTCTCCTCTTTCTCTCTCTCTGGCTCTCTCCTCTGTCTCCTATCTCTCTCCCTCCTCTCCCCCTCTCTCTCCCTCCATCTTCCGCCTATCTCTAATCCTCTCATTCTCTCTCTCTCTCTCATTTCTCTCTCTTTCTCCTTCCTTCTCTCACATTCTATCTCTCTCTCTCTCATCTCTCTCTATCTTCTCATCTCTTCTCTCATTCTCTTATTCTCTTCTCTCTCATCTCTCTATCTCTCTCTCTTCTTTCTCTCTTCTCTCTTCTCTCTCTCTCTCTCTTTTCTCTCTCTCTCTCTTTTCTCTCTCTCTCTCTTCTCTCTCTCCTCTCTCTCTCTCTCTTCTCTCTTCTCTCTCTCATCTCTCTTCTCTCTCTTCTCTTCATTCTCTCTCCTTCCATCTCTCTTTCTCTCTCTCATCTTCTCATTCTCTCTCTCTATCATTTCCTCTCTCTTCTTCTCTCTCTCTCTCATTCTCTCTCGTCTCTCTCTCATCTCTCTCTCTCTCATTCTCTTCTCTCTCTCTCCTTCCCATCCTCTCTCTCCTCTCTCTCTCTCTCTTCTCTCTCTCTCTCTCTCCTCTCATTCTCTCTCTCTCTCTCATTTTCTCATTCTCTCTGCTATTCTCTCTCATATTTCTCATCTCTCCTCTCATTATCTCTCTCCATTCTTCTCTCTCTCATCTTCTCTTTCTCTCTCCTCTCTCTCATCTCTTCATTCTCTTCTCCCTCTCTCTCTTCTTCTCTCTCTCTCATTCTCTTCTCTCTCTCTCTTCTTCTTCTCTCTCTCTCATTCTCTCCTCTCTCATTCTCTCTTCTCTTCTCTCTCATTCCTTCTCTCTCATTCTCCTTCTCTCTCTCTCTCTCTCTCCTCTCTCTCTCTTCTCTCTCTCACTCTCTCTCCTCTCATTCTCTCTCTTCTCTCTCTCATTCTCCTCTTCTCTCTCATTCTCTCTCCTTCCTCTCTCTCTCTCATTCTCTCTCTCTCTCATTCTCTTCCACTCTCTCATCTCTCTCTCTATCTATTCTCTCCTCTCTATTCTCTTCTCTCCTCCATTCTCTCTCTCTCTCATTCTCTCTCTCTACCCTCTCATTCTCTCCTCTCATTCTCTCTCTTCATTCTCTCTCCATTCTCTTCTCATTCTCTCCTACATCTCTCTCCTCATTCTCTCTCTCATCTCTTCTCTCTTCTCTCTCTCTCCTCTCTCTCTCTCTCTCTCTCTCTTCTCTCTCTCTCTCTACTCTCTCCTCTCTCTCTTCCTCTCTCTCTTTCTCTCTCTCTTCTCTCTCATTCTCATTCTCATCTCTCTCTCT
>NC_061827.1:25293520-25311020 GCF_019202785.1 Penaeus chinensis | reverse complement strand
GGGCATGGCATGTATTCTTGCCACATGTGGCGAATGGGTTAATATTTATGTGCATATATAAATATATGCATATGTTTATATTTATATATATATATTTATATTTATGTATATATTTATATTTATATATGGTAGAAAGGCCCATTATGCAAAAACTAGATTATTGTAAATGAGCCTACAGTTTTGAAATCCACCTGAATTCCATCTATATATATATTAAAATATATATATATATATATATATATATATATATATATATGTATATATATATATATATATATTTTAATATATATAGATATATATATATATATATATATATATATATATATATATATTTTAATATATATATAGATATATATATATATATATATATATATGTATATATGGGGCAAATGGGTTAATATCCATATATATGCTGTATGCAAATATTTCTTTGAGATACATATTCTATAATGTATTTTTTATGTTAATGTTTCATTTAAAGTACAGTTATAACCTTAATTGTTAATGAAGAATTTTAATTTCAGCAGTAATGTGATTGCCTCAGATGTCAGTATTAAGTATTCTCGAAAAATTAACCAGGAGCTGTGGGATGTAATGATTTCAAGCAAAACAGGTGATAATCTAGGAGCTCACAAGTGTGTTCTCTCTGCAAGATCAGAATATTTCAACTGTATGTTTGGAGCTAACTGGATTGAGGTGAGTGAATAGCCTTAATTCTGTTCATAACAAGCATATTTCTAAAAGCATATATCCCTGCTTTTTGCAGTGAATGAAAATGGTGATATTAAATTGATATGTAATTAGATTATGATATATCATTCACATCTTTTCCAGTCAACATCTACAAAAACATTAAGTATGCCTCTGCCAACCAATATATTGGTCATTATTCTGGATTATTTATATGAAGATGACTCACCAAAGCTTCGACAGTGTCGAGAGCCCGAATTTGTTTGCAACGTGCTTGTGGTAGCTGATCAGCTTTTAGTCACACGACTTTGTGAGATATGTGAAGATGTGCTAGTGGGATTGCTAACTCTAAAGAATGCTGCAGACTTGTTAGAGTTTGCAGGTACATACAATGCAAAACAATTGAAGGTTTCAGCAATGCAGTTCATCTGTCTGAATTTAGCTGCTGTATTAGAGAATGGGTTAGTATCCATAGGTCTGTTGATTTTTTATTGTTAAAATAAAGTTTATGTTGACATTACTTTGTTTTGGATAGTGTAGAAAATAGTGAATGAGTTATTTAAAAATTGAAGGATACTCTTTCAAGTTGCAAAAAAATTATTGGTCACTGATATACTGATCATTCTTTCACAGATCTCTTCTGACCATTAGCAGTGGTGACATTCTTATGGATTTGTCAATTTACTACCGCAAATTTATCCCACAAATGTGCTACCGTAAGTTAACCCCTTATGATCAGTCACCATATGCAGATGAACTGGAAAGGCTTCTAGAGCAAAATCCAGTGGTATTACCAGGGTCTGAAGAGGAATGGGAAGACACATATGTCAAAGGTAAAATAAGAAGAAGAAAAAAACAAAAAAAAAACAAAAAAATATTTTACCCTTTCTGTTTGTCTTTCACCTTTAGGAATAGAACTATTTAGATCA
The DNA here is from genome assembly GCF_019202785.1 of Penaeus chinensis. Taxonomy (NCBI): domain Eukaryota; kingdom Metazoa; phylum Arthropoda; class Malacostraca; order Decapoda; family Penaeidae; genus Penaeus; species Penaeus chinensis. The sequence continues at coordinate 25,309,401 of NC_061827.1, read as the reverse complement.
GAGGTGTTAAACTCAAAATCCTTGGAGGCCACCTTTCATTTCATATTGATGGCCGATAAAGGATGAAAACATAGTATTTTCCTGTATGTTTTTTTTTTTCCGTTTATTAGATTTTAAATAATGATGACACTTTTTTATTATTATTATTAAATTTTCACACAGATAACTCCACAACTGCTTAATCACATAGCTGTCTTACCTGTCTAAACTTTTCCTGGATTTTTAGATTTTGTTATTGCTGTTAGTATTGTTAGTAATATTATAATAATCATAATGTCAATGATAATGATCACTCAAGGAATGAGGTCACAGAGTCCTACTAATTAGCTCCTTAGTGGCACTTGTGGAGTCATCTATGTGCAAACAAAATTCACAAAAGAACATTAAAGTCAACAGTGCATTTACCCAGCAGCAATAGGTTAAGAGCAGTTGTTGACTACATTAGATGTGCTGCTTTAGCTAGCACTGTATGGTAGTCAACTTTACTACACATATAGAAAAACATGTGGCCTTGTGCTATTCTTAACAAGAGATTTTGCTTTTAGGAACCACTGCTAAAACAAGGTAGTATTGTAAACTATACATGGTAGGGTACCTGGTACTTTATTATCATTATTATTATTATAAAAATGATACTAATAATGCAACTCGCAAATTCATTTGAAGAATTTCATTTTCTGACCCTTTTTGATATTCAAAGTCAGTCTCAGTGAACCAGACTTGATGGTCTTAAAAGGTTAAGAATGTCAATGTTTTTTAAAGCTAAGAAATTTCCTTTTTTTTCTCCATAGACTTTTGCTTAACATAAACATACCATAAATCCAGAATTCTGCAATAGTAGAAAATTATTCCATGTTTTGCTCAGTAATTTTTTAGGGGGGAGATTACTAACAAAAAGTAGTAAGTTTTATTTTTATTTTTACTAGTGTTCTTGTAACTGCTCTCATGTTAAGATATGGTGAGTCCAAAAAGAAGAACCATTAATCATAAAAAAAACTAGAATCGATTTGAAGGAAGGGAAAAATGAAATTCATTAAAATACATGCTCAGTTTGCGATTACCATTTTTAGTTTCTGTCGTCACAATTAATAGCTAAATCCATTAATTTTTGTAAACAATTATTATTAGTAATTATAGGAATTGTAAGTAAAACAAAAAAAGGATGAATAGGAAAACAGTTATGTCAGAGCCTTTTTTACTATAGTGCTTCTTCAGAGCAGAAAGGCTTTTTATATATTCATGTTTTATCCTGATCTTCCCTTTGTTGTACTGTTTACAGCTTGCTCAGCATGAATCCCACATAGATACTGGGAGTGTTCATTCCTACTCCTTCCTCTGGAAGTGAGTGGACCAGCATTTGTACCAATGCTACTGATATATATCTTTGAGTTTAGTAATATATGATTTATCCTGCATTTACACAGATAGACTGAGTAGGAGTAATGGGCACAGTTCTTCACGCAAAAAGAAACGCTCACACAGAAATAGTCAGAGTGAATCACGAACAAGAAATTCTTCAACTTCTTCCCAGTTTTCTGTGGGTTCACTGTCTGATTCCGATTCTTTAAAAGACTTACAGCAAGAATTGGAAGCTCTTAATTTTGATGACTTAGAGGAACGTTCCATTGAGAATAATGGAAAGGTCACTCTACACTCTGAAAAAAATGAATGCCATTCTGAACTGATCATCGACAGGGAAGGGAAAATTGCAAGTCAGAATCATATTTCAGCTGGTATGTATATGTGTATGCATGTACTTTATTATAATGCTTTATTTTCCATTAGTATTTAATTTTTTCCCTAAAATTTTGAATCTTTACAGAACATTCACCTTGGCAGAAAGTCAGGAAGAAAAAAAACATTGTGGATCAGCTGGTACTGGCTCCACAGAGTCTAGCTAAAGAAAATACCAGCATTGAAACTTGTACATATAATGTCAACTGTTCTGATAAGATTCCTCAAGTTCAACTTGTAACCCAAAAAATAGAAGCTTCAACAAGGTATGGAATGGCAGTGCTGATGTTGTTAAAGATGTCTTTTTCTAATGAAAATCAGTTATTTGAGTTACTTAACCCATTGCTGACGGGCAATGCCATGCCATGCCCACTGTGAGTTTACATGTTTGATAGTTTTTACACATAGATGGCTACACTTGTACTAAGTCACCAATGTACCAATTAAGAGTACTGCCTGTCTCGCCCGTTCACCCTTTTCATTGATTTACGAAAATATTTTACATTATCTTATTTTGTTGTTACTAATGTTCATAACATTTTAGTAATTATAATGCTTAAATTAAAAATAACTCCATCAATATTCATAGTACTAGCAAAAAATACGTTTTTTCCCGCCAATTCAAGGAAAAGTGAAATCAGGTAAGGTCACAAGATCTACTAATTGACTCCTCTGTGGCTAAGCACTAGCAGAGCCATCTATGTACAGAGACATTTCACAAAAATATAAAAAATGAGCACAGCAATTTCCCCATTTTTCATTCATTTTCCACAATATTTTTATTTAAGTTTTTCATTGCCATAATTTTTGACATATTTTGGTTTTCTACTGTCAAGATGTCTTACACTTATTTTGCTCAGTAGTTTAACCCCTACAGTGTTGATGACATAACCATTGCATCTTCAAAAATTTGGACAGAGGGGTGGAACATGAAAATGCTATCATGGGAAATTAGTTGAGGGCCAGTTGACATGAAATTGAATATAAATGCGGGGAGCAGGGAGTATGGTCCCTCTCTCTCAGCAAGTGAGTTAATGTTAGTTATAGAACAAACATATTGTTACAGACCCAATTTTGATAATCTATTGTTAGAAGATTATAATGTAAATATGGCAATAGATCTTGCTTGTATCATAATGGTAATATTACACATTTAGAATGTGATCTGGCATCCTTATAGTCATTATCCCTGCATCAGTTGTAAAGTGCTATATGTATTTTGTAATGAAATACAGCAATAAAAATGTAGGAGACGGCTTAATTTACATTTGAAAATTTATCAGAAGAATCCTCAAAGCTTTTCTTATTATTTCCAAAGTGGAAGAATTTTCAACAGAGGAAAAATTGCAATAGGACAAATAAAGGACAGTCCTTAAAGGTAAGGACAAAATTAAAGACAGTCCTTACTGATGCGAATGGAAAATATCTGTAAAATATAAGAAATGGCTAAGTTAATTTTTGACAAATTTTTCTATCATTTTCAATGCAGAATGATCTACGCCTGTTTTAAACTTAGGCTGAGCCATAGACAAAAACTGCCTGTCAAAGATATTTTTGTTGGAAGTATAGACAAATTTGCCGAGTCAAGGATTTATGAAGATAATCCCACAAGAGTAGTGACAGGGAGACTTTGGAGGCCCATTCTGATTTACTATCAAGCATTAGTTGATCCAATTTCTACATGTATATAGCAATTTTCTAGTCAACAATACAAATGGTGCCATGCAGCTTCACAACTGATGCAGTGACAACAAACCTATGGTTGCTCATACTATTGTCATTATAGAAGTGAGATTTATTTCATTATTTAGTTTCAGCATATTGCTGCAATCAGTTATCTTTATAGAGTCTATAACAATGTACATGTTTGTCTTATTACCAGCATTGCCATAGACAAAATCGAATGAACAGTTGCAGATCTTTCGTGAATACTGCCCATGGTCTTTATGGCAGGATGATTGATTACTATTGCTATCAAGGGAACTAAAATAATTAGGGAATGAGGTGGCTGCCCTCTCTGAGGTGAGAAGCCTTGGCAGCGGCATGATCAGTATGGAGGTTACTCCATTTGATGAGGATATTATGGCCAGCTGACTAAAACCTTCAGAAGGGGAGGTTGACTCTAGTTGATGAATGTATTATGCTTTTGGCTTGTGTCTCTTATCGCTGTGTATGCTCCTACTGAAGTTAGCAAATTTGAGAGACTTCAATGTGACAGTAGCTTGTTATTGAGCTGGCTACAAGATGTCTGTCGGTCCCCATGGCTCAGGTCCTGGTCTCAGTAGCGAAAATAGCCTCCTTCTCCAGAATTTTGCTAGGTCCCAGAGAGTGAGGATTTCTGGCCACTTCAAAACACTATCTCTCCAGTGTTTCATTTGGACAGATTGAAAGATGAGAGTGCATACCTCTGATTGATTTGCAGTACTGGAAAACAGGATGGACTCGTACCTCTGTGGGATTCCTTCAAGCACGAAACACTCAATGCAGTGCAGGAGTCTGTGTGAATACCAGAGATCAAGGCATAGAGATTCAGGACTCGTACACTGCTGAGAAGGGAATAGTACATCAGGAATCTTGTTGAGGAGGTTCAAAGCCATTTCTTATTAAATTACTTTCCAACCTGATAAAACTGAACTCCAATCCTCCCTTACAGATCTCCTCAGTGGATGAATGGATCATTTCAGATCTTGGAGTATTTTGAGCAGCTGTATTAGTTAGACCCTCCAGCAGTTATATTGGACACAAGTGATATCACAATCCCTGTGCCAATCCACCCATCAGCAAATAACCTCCTTCACTGACCAATTTTTTTTTTTTTTTGGGGGGTGGGATCTCTAAGCTAAAGGGTGTGAAAGCTGCAGGCATATGAGCCTACAGTCTGGTACCTTTTCCCCACTGAGGGGCATAGTCATCTCTTTTAGGAAGGGGAAAGGGAGGGGGTTCTTTGGGACTGATTGGCCTGGCAGCATTAGCCATGAACTCAGTCAATAGAGGCCAAAGTTAAGGCCCTGTCAATAAATGATTAATTAATTGAACTCCACTTTAGTTTTTCTATGGGGGTGGGGGCTCTTTGAATATTAGAAGTTTCAAAATGCTAAAACATTAAAAAAATAATTTTCATAACTGACATGCCATCTTTAAGAAAAAAAACAAAAACAATATTGACAAGAATAAAGCTCTTACATGACAAAACTCTTTCAAACGGCATAAAATTGATTTAAAAAATTATGAGCTGCATGAATGAAGTAAGGATGTAAATTGAAAACCCAGAATATGAGTGAGAGAGAGGGAGGGAGAGAGAGAGGGAGGGAGAGAGAGAGAGAGAGAGAGAGAGAGAGAGAGAGAGAGAGAGAGAGAGAGAGAGAGAGAGAGAGAGAGAGAGAGAGAGAGAGAGAGAGAGAGAGAGAGAGAGAGGGAGAGGGAGAGGGAGAGGGAGAGGGAGAGGGAGAGAGAAGGGGAGAGAGAGGGAGAGAGAAGGGGAGAGAGAGGGAGAGAGAAGGGGAGAGAGAGAGAGAGAGAAGGGGAGAGAGAGAGAGAGAGAAGGGGAGAGAGAGAGAGAGAGAGAAGGGGAGAGAGAGAGAGAGAGAGAAGGGGAGAGAGAGAGAGAGAGAAGGGGAGAGAGAGAGAGAGAGAAGGGGAGAGAGAGAGAGAGAGAAGGGGAGAGAGAGAGAGAGAGAAGGGGAGAGAGAGAGAGAGAGAAGGGGAGAGAGAGAGAGAGAGAAGGGGAGAGAGAGAGAGAGAGAAGGGGAGAAAGAGAGAGAGAGAAGGGGAGAAAGAGAGAGAGAGAAGGGGAGAAAGAGAGAGAGAGAAGGGGAGAAAGAGAGAGAGAGAGAGAGAGAGAGGGAGAGAGAGAGAGAGAGAGAGAGATAGAGAGACAGGGAGAGGGAGAGGGAGAGGGAGAGGGAGAGGGAGAGGGAGAGGGAGAGGGAGAGGGAGAGGGAGAGGGGGAGGGAGAGGGAGGGAGGGAGGGAGGGAGGGAGGGAGAGAGGGAGGGAGAGAGAGAGGGAGAGAGAGAGGGAGAGAGAGAGGGAGAGAGAGAGAGAGAGAGAGAGAGAGAGAGAGAGAGAGAGAGAGAGAGAGAGAGAGAGAGAGAGAGAGAGAGAGAGAGAGAGAGAGAGAGAGAGAGAGAGAGAAGGGGAGAGAGAGAGAGATGGATGGATGGATGGATGGATGGATGGATGGATGGATGGATGGGGGAGGGATAAGGAGAAGAGAGAGAGAGAGAGATGGATGGATGGATGGATGGGGGAGGGATAAGGAGAAGAGAGAGAGAGTAGGAGGGAGGGATAATGAAAAAAGAGGGGAGGAGAGAGTTGACAAGGGGGGAAATGAGATAGGAGGAGGAGAGAAAAGACAAAATACAAAAATAAAGCAAGAGATACAATGTTGGTGAGAAAGAGAATTTAAAGTTATTGCACATGAGATAGAATGAGATTGCTTCAGTGGCAAAAATGTTATGTACATGTATATCCATAATAATTTTTGTTTGTGGATGGGAATATAATTTCAGATACTTTATCTTAAAGATAAATGGATATAGATACAAGTTATTATGAAATCCATAGATGCAGATCTGTATAGTTGTGGATATGTATATCCATTACATCACTACTACATGTGCATCTGAGGCACTAAGTTGAATTCATAAAAGATTATGTAATTAGACCCTTCATTTGTCATTATTAATATTTTTACTTTTTCCTTTTTTTTCTACCTTTTTCTATCTTTCTTTACAAAGTTCAAAATAAAAAATACAGATCTGACAGAATTCTAATACATTGTTTTCTGGTAATTATATTCTTTATTTTCAGAAATGAAGGGCTACAGAAAAAGATCCCCTTTATTGAATTTCCCAGTCTGAGAGATTCACTGTCATGTCCACCAAGGATTATAGATGCTTCCCTAAATAAGTTAGTATTTGGGAAAAAAAATGTATATGTAATTTAAATTATATATAATTAAACAGGTATATGATAATGGTTATTATATTTCTTTTTAATTTTTACTTATATCCACTAGTCGAATGGGAAAGACATCACAGAAACAGTCAAAAAAAAATTTTTCAAGTGGAACTGCTCTGGAAAAAGGAAAAGACCCAAAGCAGAAAAAGCACAAGGGCAGTTCACCATGGGGTCAGTCATCACCTCCAGCCTGGGGTTAGTGTGACTTGTTTATTTACTTGTCCATTTTTTCACAATCCTGTCAGTGGTTGATTTAATGTACTATTTTATGAATCAAATCCAAACAACCTTACATGCTTCTTCACAGGGGTAGACAGTGATGTGACTGGAATCATCAATGATGTCAAAGGTATGCAAACATTATCAGATATAATGAAAGCTGAGGAGGCATCACTAAAGGAAAGAACTCTGCAGGCAACCACTCCTATACCTATCCAGAAAAGCAAAACTTCTCAAACTATGAAAAAGTGGTAAGAATTTTGTTAATGAGATATAATCATTGTAATTAACCTAATTAATTCATGAAAAAAAATGAAAGTTATTCTATTTCCTTTCATATATACCAATTCATTCAATACTGAGAGGATATTCAGGTAAAAAAGAAATATATCTAAATATGTGTATATACATACACATACATATATGTATATATGTATATGTGTATATTTCTAAGTATTTATATAATTATATATATATGTAAACATTATGTATGTATATATATATATATATATATATATATATATGTAAACATTATGTATGCATATATATATATATATATATATTATATGTATATGTATATGTATATATATGTATATATGTATATATATGTATATATATGTATATATGTATATATATGTATATGTATTTATGTATATATATGTATATGTATATATGTATATATATGTATATATGTATATATATATGTATATGTATATATGTGTATATATATATATATATGTATATATATATATATGTATATGTATATATGTATATATATGTATATATATATATGTATATATGTATATATACATGTATGTCATGCATACATATATAAATATAAATTCATACATATATATGTATGTGCATATATGTAAATATATACATGTATGTATATGTATATATATGTATGAATATATTTATATATATGTATATTTATATATCTACATATACATCTACTTACCTATCTAACTATATGTGTGTGTGTGTGTGTATGTGTATATATACACATTTGTGTGTATGTAGGTATGTATATGTATGTAAATATGTGTGTGTGTGTGTGTGTGTGTATGTGTGTGTGTGTGTGTGTGTGTGTGTGTGTGTGTGTGTGTGTGTGTGTGTTTGTGTGTTTCTCATGTAAATATAATCGAAACCAGTCAAATACATCTTTTCTGTACCTTTTCTAGATATATAAATATATATGTATATTCATAGTATATATATTACATGTATATTTTGTATATTATATATGTGTTGTGCTATATATATATATACACATGTTTTTTGTTTATCTGGCAACAATATCGATGTAAACATAAAATAGATAGTATTTTATGAATGAAGCAAAAACCCTAGGCTGTTTGTAAATGACCAAGAGTATTAGTATCTATTTTTGGAAACTACGGAGGCCATTTCATCTTTCGTTTTCTCCTAAGAAGTGATAACAAAAGATTTATTATCTATCAGTAGTAACAGCTATCATTGACTTTGTTGTGGGATATTTTTTTAAATGCGATTTCCTGGAAATGTTGTTTTATCGAAATGGCAACACCTATGGAGGTGAGGCAGTATGTCTGCCTTCTTTCAACAATAATTTTCAATTGTAGCTGCATATTTCTTGGAACATGAAAGTGCTTCATTCTTTAAATGTCTATGTATGGCAGCTAAGTCAAATAAATATCTCTGCAAAAATCATTGATACCTTTGTAAATGCTTCTCATGGGCTACACCATCTAGTAGTAGTAGTAGTAGGTTTTTTTTTTTTTTTTTTTTTTTTCTTTGCCACATAACACTTATTAAATAAACAGAAAATATGCTATATATTCCTCAGTATAGAACAGAATTTGGATGTAAAACTGCAGTAGTGTGTGTGTGTGTATGTGTGTGTGTGTGTGTGTGTGTGTGTGTGTGTGTGTGTGTGTGTGTGTGTACGTATGTGTGTGTGTGTGTGTACGTATGTGTGTGTATGTACGTATGTGTGTGTGTGTGTGTGTGTGTGTGTGTGTGTGTGTGTGTGTGTGTGTTTGTGTGTTTGTGTGTCGGCAACGCGCCGACTCTGAGCGCGTGAATTCGGTACATCAAGCTGAATCAGCCAGCCGCACGCCACATTTCGGGCATATTGTTATGACGCCTATAGGCGTGACCCGACGCCATTGGGTTAAAACTAAAGTGGCTTCAATACTGCGTCGACATTTGTTATGATCCTCGCTAGCAACACCCTGAAAATATCAATTTAAATTCTCTCGGAGAAAACTCCCACAAATATGAATTGATATTGACAGCCAATCCCTTGCCCGTGGTTGTCGTGCTTTTTCGTTTTTTTCCCTTCTCCAACCTCTTCTACTATCTACTTCCTAAGGTGTGAGAACTGTGCTGAAAGGATGAAAGGCTGACTTTGTGTCAGTCCTGAACAGCCAGAGGGAGCCATGGGCATTGTTTCCCTGTTTTAGTTGTCTAACCCATACCCCTCAAGGGGACCCTAAGGGGTAGACTGTTTCTCTCCCCAACATACACCAGGTTTACCATGGCCAATAATGAAGATGTTATACCCTTATTAGGGGCAATGAGGCTTGCCCCTTTATCAAATAGCCCCACCAATTCCTGATTCCCAACCCCAGGCTCTCCTTTGACCACGGCTCCTCAATGCCTACTAGTACATTATCCATCCAAGTAAACACTTGGTCTCCAGGAGACATTCCTACTCTCCCAGTATGCTCAACTTCATCACCTCTACCCCTACAACCTTCTTCATCAACAACCCCATTCTCCTTTATTACTATACAGCCTTATTGTTCATCTCTCCATAATACTACCTACTAGCCCAGCCAAATGGGACTGATTTTTCATGATCCCTCCCACAGCCCCCTACTCTGACAACACTCTTCTCTTCCACCAAAAACAAGTAGGCAAAGTCTCTTTCCGTAGCCGACACGATCATTCCCGTCTTGTCACAGTAACATCAGAAAACCAAGCTATAGCATTATCAACTCTATCAACTTCCTCTACCTATCCCTCCTACATCTTACTTCCCTGCTTCTACCTCCTACCCTCCTACATCTTACTTCCCTGCTTCTACCTCCTACCCTCCTACATCTTACTTCCCTGCTTCTTCCTCCTACCCTCCCAAGTCAAATTCTTTTGCCACTTTAAAACCAGACACACCAATCTCTACTGCAGCCCCAAACACCTTCCCCTCTCCCTCCCCACACTACCAGTAGCAGACAGACTAAATGTTCTATCCTTTCTCCTCCTACCACACACTCACCTCCACTTACCTTTGCCTCTACTCCTCTAGCACCAGTCTTCTCTTTCCCCCTCATACAAAAACCATTGTTTCACAAAACTCCCTAACCAACTCCTTTACGGAAACTCTTGAAGATATTCAAAACTATCTACTCGAGTCCCAAACTGACACCGAAACCCCTCATTCACCCTCAAATTCCACAACTCCCTCTCCCTCCACATTCAAAGTGACTGCTGGTGTTCATCCTCCTCCTACTCATATTCCTCCTACATCCCTTCCTCCTACTCCCTCCCAACACAACCCATCCCCCCCCCAGATCCAGATCTAGCTCCACCTACATTAACCCTCCCTTATCCCTTCCACTCCCTCCTGGATACACATGTGAATCCCTTATGTCACAACTATGCCCTTCCCCAGATCTTCCACCTCCTGATACAACACCATCTCCCCCATCTCATTCCTTATCCCCTAGCTCCTTCCCCTTCAAATTCTCCAACACGCAATATAACCGTTATTGCTCCTCGATCAACTACACCTACATTGGAATATTCGCGGTTTCCGTTCTCACAGACCTTATTTTTGTCATATCCTTTCTTCTTAAAACCCATCCATTATCTGCCTTCAAGAGACTTTTATATCCCATTTTCTGCTTTGACAACCTGTTCTTCCTCAGATGCATACATATCCTTCACTTTACCTAATCCGACCTAAACCCATTCACTCATCAACTCCAATGCCCAGCTTTAACCTTTTCAATGTTAATCTAAATAGCTGACGTACATAGATTTTTAAACCATATAGCATTTTCAAGTCTCAAGAAATATGCAGCTAAAATTGATACTTGCTGTGTTGCAAGAAGGGGGAAATTCTGCTTGCCTCCATAGGTGTTGCTATTTCTTTAAACAAACAATTCTAGGAAATTGCATTTAAAAAATATCCCAAAACAAAGACAGTGATAGCTAATACTACATGATTTGTTACCACTTGTTTGAAGAAAACAAAAGATGAAATGGTTTACGTGGTTTCCAAAAATAGATACTAATACACTTGTTGGTCATTTATGTTCTACCAATCACACTCTTTCTTACAAACAACCAAGGGTTTTATCCTCATTCATAAAGATACTATTTACTCTATGTTTTCATCAAAGTGGCTGCCATATGAACTAAAGTGGGACCCAAGTGTACTGAAATATAATTGCACAACTGTATATACTCAGGTATGTGGGCATGTACACACATACACTTGTATGTATTTATATGTGCACATTTGTTTGTGTATATGCATGTATCCATGTACATTTGCCTGTATACATTTGTGCATGTACACTTGTATGTATGCATGTGTGCAACTACACTTGAATGAAGCATACATGGCAACATCTATACATACATCATCATTTGGGAGCTAATGCCAGGAGGGGAACATAGCTGCATCCACCCTTCATTTCCACCTATGAGACTCTCTCATGCTGAGCCACCAGGCAAGGGCCCGGTCCATCTCTAGCTCTTCACGACAGGTTTGATCAATCTACCCAAGCCTCAACTTTTTCTAGGTCGTCCCACAGGCATCTTCCACCCAGGGTTGCCTCGAAGAGAGACAACCTGGTGGGCAGGATCATTATGTGGGAAATGAGCCAGGTGGCCATATATCCTGACTTGGCAATCACAGATTGTACCAGTCTCCAACTGTACCTGATGATCAGGTGCTAGGATCTATTACAAAAGGCATCAAGACTAGATTCCAAACCACAAGATAGCATCCAACTTTCCCTACTGTATAGTAAATCTGGCAGCATGCATCATGGCCTTGAAGACACATAGCTTGGTCCTTCTGCACAGTTATCGGCATCTCCAAATGTTCTTGTTGAGAGATTTCATACCCTCTGCTGCCAGGCCAATCCGTCTACTGACTTCCTGATCTGACAACCCAGAGTCGTGAACTGCACTCCTGAGGTATATATTGCTCTGTATGACCAATGTTCTCACCACAATCATGTACCAATTGAACAGGATGTCCTAGCAGGCCCCCAAAATCCTTGATCTTGGTCCTGGAGACCTCTAACCCCCGGGGTTTCGCTTCATTGCTAAATGCATCAAGAGCTGCCATTAGGGTTTCCAGTGATTCAGAAAGAACAACATTATCAGCAAAGTCAAGGTCTGTAACCTTAATTTTGCCAGAGTTGCTCCACAGAGACTTTGGACAGTAGCTTTACCCAGTATCCAGTCCATGCAAGTGTTGGAAAGTGTTGGTGCAAGAACACAGCCTTGCCTCATTCTTGAACTAATAGGGAAGAAGCTCAACAGGCCCCCACCACACTTTACAGCACTTTCAGTACCAGCATACAGGCTTGCTATTAATCCAACAATCCTTGTTAGAATTCCTTTTTTGTCTCAGAATCTCCCAGAGTGATTCAAGATAAACAAACAATTCCAGGAAATCCCATCTAATAAATATCCCAAAACAAAGTCAGTAATAGCTAATACTACATGATTTGTTACCACTTGTTTGAAGAAAACAAAAGATGAAACGCCTTCTTGAGGTCAGTGTAAGCTGCAAGCAGCCCACGTCCACGTCAGCGCTATAAAATGACTCGAAGTGCCAGGATATGGTCTATTGTGGACTTACCAGGAGTGAATCCAGATTTCTCTGCCCTCTGGTTCCTCAGGTGGTGGTCTCTAATACATCTCAGAAGGATGTGAGCAACAACCCTGCCTGGTATAGTGAGTATTGAGTATCATCAGTGATTGCTGCAGTCCCACCGATCCCCATTCCCCTTCCAACGAGGAATGACCACACCCCTCAGCAGGTCGGGGGGAATGGTACCTGTCTGCCAGACACCCCAACAGGATCTGAGATTATCTGGCCACTTGCTGAGTGGACTGCAATCATCTGTCTGGAGGGCTTGGAATTCAGCTTTCTCAGGGCATGGTAAGCAGGACAAAGGTCATCTACTAGGAAATGGCTTTCAACCTCCTCTGTAAGATTCCTGATAAACTGTTCCTTGTCCCTTCTCACCAGTGACCTAGTTCTGCTCACCAGGGAATGATGCAAGTTGCGATCCCCTGACAGACAAGCCTCGCAACAATCGTCTGTGGCTTCAAATGTCTCCTGCGAGATGAAATTCTGTCTTGCTCTTGGGCATTTACCAATCAATTCTTGGGCTGCATCAAGCGTTCCACGCTTGAAGGTGTACTACAAAAGAACAGGGTCTGTCAGGCCCCCGAGTGCTACCAGAGATAGCTTCAGCAAATCCCCAAGCACACTCCCCCTCCCTCAATCTGTCCACATGAAACACCCAAAGGTGTTCATTGTTGAGATGGGGGGTTCTGAAATGAACTCAGATAGTAGCTACAACTACTCTGTGATCAGTTCCACAGAACTTGGCACTCCAATACATCCTGCAGTTCTGGAGGATCCTCTAGTAAGTGCTAACAAGGATGTGGTTGACCTCCTTGGCCACATCACCTGTATCACTGAACCAAGGCCAATGATGCAGGTCAGAATGCTGATACCAAGACCCAGAAAACCTCAATTTCTGGGACCTGGAAAAGGAGACTATTCTCACTGCTAGCATCAGCTCCTGAGCCATGAGGACCAACAGAGATCTCATAGCCAGTTCAGTCACAGCCAGATACCGCAATGAAGTCACCCAGGTATGAATATTTCACCAAGGACAGCTGAATGTTACAGATGCAAGTTTGGCGTAAAACAACTATTTTGCATCAAGTCCACAAACATCAGTAGGAGCATACACAGCAATAAAAGACATGAAGCCAAATGTAAGATTGTCTCAGTACCATTATATGCTCATCAACTGGAGTGACCTCTACTATTGAAGGTTGAAGTCTGCTTTAGATGGCCATGGCTTCTCCCTGGAGACCAGGTGACCATTGCTGCGGCCCGACCAGTAATAAGTATAGCCACTCACACTAATCGTGCTGCTACCAGGTCTTCTCACCTTTGAGAGAGCAGTCACCTTAATTCTCAGCTGCTTCAGCTCCCTCAACAGTAGTTCCAAGCCCCCACCTCAGGCAGTCACTCAGGGTGGATGCCACCTCTGCCACCCCCACCAATTCTGCCCCATATAGTGAGGGTTGGCTGGCTGCAGGCCCCACAATCCACATGTGGGGATCTCATGGGCTTTGCCCCACAAGCCTCATGAAAGGTTGGTGGCTGCCAGACATAAATGGGACAGCGGGTAACCCCCACTCCCAGACCAAGTCCCAGTGGTCGCCATCCCACAGCCTGCCTTACTTGCTATGGAAGAGGGACGTTTGCCCTCACTCTAGCACCAACAACTATGTGATTTGCTGCCAGTTGGTTATCTTTGGGAAACAGACTGCCTGCCTGCCTCCCCACAGCCACCCATTAACCCCAGGGGGCACGGAGGCAGGAGTTAGTACGAAGCCAGGGTGTAGCCATGACTGCACCTGTGGAGGCTCCAAGAGCCTCCACAGTTCAGCCAAGGACCACAAGGTACCAAGTTTCCATGGGTGGCCACTAGGAGGCACTGCAAAGTCTTGATGATGGAGAGGCTATGCGCTTGTGTATGTATTTGCACACATACACTTCAGTGTTTGCATGTGTGCACTTACACTTGTTTGTTTGCATACAATTTTGTAAATATGTACTCTTATATGTTTATGTGTATGTATGTACACATGTATGATTGTGTATACACATACATTTGTATATATAAGTGAATAGACTTATACATGTACATATATGTTTATATGTATACATTTACACGTGTGTATGTGTATACACGTATGTTTGTGCGTATGTGTGTATATATATACATATACATACACATAAGTTTGTATATATTCATATGCCTGTGTTTATACATATATGTATACTCACATGTTGGTATATGTATACTTTTGCATGTATGTTTGAGTATATTTCTATGTACATGTACATTTGTGTATATATGCATGCACATATATTTGTCTCTATATGCTTACACGTATGTTTGTGTGTGTGTGTGTGTGTATATATATATATGTTTACATGTGTGAGCGACACGAGAGATGGACTTAAGGTAGATAATGAAGGTGGCCTTGGCTTTTGGCTTTATTCGCGACAAGGTGAGTGGATGCAAGCTGAGCTCCTTCTGCCAAGGTATGGAGAATGTCTCCCTTTTATTCAGCGGCTACATCCTGGGCGGTGCTTGCTTCCGCTGGCTAGAGTGTCAGGTTTATTAGGCCATGACAGGGGGTGAGTCACTGGGCTTGCTCGAGGGGAACATGTAGGTCACCTAGGAGGTCCTTGGGTGAACCAGGCTCAGGAGTGGAAGGTGCAAAGTGTCTGCTTCCTGTGATAAGGTGTACTCAGGAGGCAGCGACGGGAAGGCGCAGCCTTTGTTCAGCCAGGGACAGATGTGTGGTGCACCACCATCCGGATGTTGTTTATAACATGTAAATTTATGTATATTAGGTATGTTTGTGTAAATTTGTGTACATGTTTACTATATATATATATATATATATATATATATATATATAAATATATATATAAATATGTATATATATATATGTATATGTATATACATATACATATACATACATATATATACACACAAATACAATCATAGATATTTGTATGTTTCTGTTTATATGTACACACTATTTTTGCTATTTGTATTTGCTATTTGTATTTGATTACAGTTGGATGATTGAAACTCTTCCTGATTGTCAAAGAGTCAGAGGTAGTGAAGGAAG
>NC_061827.1:25281020-25286020 GCF_019202785.1 Penaeus chinensis | reverse complement strand
TTTCACCTTAATGTGATTTCCCTGAGCCTACCGGAGTTCCTCGTGAACTCCCGTATTCGCTTGGGGGGTGGGCATTAAATTACCGTCCTTCGCCTAGGCAAGTTCGGCGGTAAGGAAGTGTCCCACACATAACTCGATCCCTCTGTGGTACTGGTACAGGCTTCCACTGGGGGGGGGGGGGGTAGAGGACGGAAAACTGCCTTACTCTCTTAGCTATTGCTGTTAGGTTGATAACAAAGTTAAGAGGTTTTTGTCCCTTCAGGACTACGTTTTTGAGAAAGGGGGTCGGACCTGGTCCGATACCCAGGATGAGTGATACTCCGGCTACCCCTTTTCCTCCTCAAGGAGGAGGGGCGACTAATGACCCTTCTAAGACTAATCTGATGACGAACAACGGAACCCCCACTTTTTAAAATCCCCGCCCAGAATGCAAGGTTCGCGAATGTAAAATGCGTGAATGAAAATCAGTCGCTTTTGAACGTGAACCCCTTTATCATCAAAAAGGTCCTTGATGGTCAAGTGGACGGCGATTTTGAGAGCATGAAGGACCCAGACGTAGTGGACGTTCATTGTATGACCAAGAAGGATGGGAATGTGCGAACGAAAACTGAACGTGTTCAAGTAAGACCTTATGTCCAAAAGCCAATGCATTGTAATAGATGCCAAAAAATCGGACACAACTCATTAAGATGTATTGACAAAGATTCAACTAAATTTATTTGCCGGAAATGTGCTGAAGCCCATGACACCATCACATGTACTAGCAAAATTTCCAAATGTGCTAACTGTGGAGGTCCCCATCATTCAGGATCTGCTGAGTGCAGCATCCTAAAGAAGGAGACTGAGACATTGGCATATATGAGAAAACATGAAGTTAGTTATACTGAAGCTAAGAGGAAAGTGGAAAGTTTGACACACAAACCCGATACTTCCTATGCTGCAGCAGTAACTAACAACATGTATGTCAACAGCTTGCAGCCAAGGATAAGGAAATTGCCGAACTCAAACAAACCGTTAAATATTTAAATATAAATTGGTCGATGAAATGGCTGCATCAACCCAGCATAAAAATCTTAAGGAAGCTGATACCGATTCACAGTCCGAAGCACACCTCCTCGTCCGGGCTACTCCTGTGAGGACTTCGTCTGGCTCGCGATCGGCTTCTCGAGAGAGAAGCAAGTCGCAGTCTGTCAGTCGTCTCCCTCGCCAGGAGGTGCAGGACATGGAGGCTTCTGTCTCCAAACCATCCCGTGAGAGGTCCCCGGGAAGCGAGGGAGAGGAGGCGCCTCCCTCCCATAAAAAGAAAATTAAAACTGGTGGACAAGGCATTTCCAAACCCCATAATACGTAATCATCGCGTCGACCATTATACAATGGAACTGTCGAAGTCTTAGATCTAAAGTCCTATGCTCCCGATATTATAGTTCTCCAAGAAACTCATTTAACAAACCTCGTCTCTGACGAGGTCGTATCGCTCAGGAATTACTATTTATGTCGGAAGGATCGTGAGGGTAGGGGTGGAGGCGGAGTCGCCATGTACATCCACCAAAGCCTCCCTTTTACAGAAGTGACTATTGATTCTACTTTGGAGTTTGTCGCATGCAAAGTAAAAATTAATGGCACGTATCTGGTTATATGTTCAGTTTATTGTCCACCTGATAAAGTGATAATCTATGATGAGCTCTTTGCTCTTCAGGAACGTCTGCCACAAAATAAAGTAATTTTAGGTGATTTCAATGCTCATCATACGTTATGGGGTACCCTACGGGTGGATGGTAGAGGTGAGCATGTAGTTAAGCTGATTAACGAGTCTGATTTAGTCCTTCTGAATGATGGTAGTCCCACGCGGGTGGACGATAATACCGGGAATTTGAGCTTTATAAACATATCACTGGTCTCTTCATCAATAGCAGCCAAGTGCCTGTGGCACACCATTGACGACTCGTTGGGAAGCGATCATCTTCCTATTTTGATTGAATATTCATGCGACACAGTGAGAACGCCTTCAGTGCCTAAATTTAACGTAAAAAGAGCAGACTGGGTCGCCTTCACAAGGAGCGTCAAGCTCGAACTTGTTGGAGAAACCATTGATTATAAAGTAAACAATATTCAGAATTCGATTTTAGAAGCTGCTTTGCTATCCATTCCTAAAACTTCGACATATAACGTTAAGCATAGAGTTCCATGGTGGACACAAGATTGCCACAGGGCGCTGTGCCGACGCAATAAGGCCTACAGGCTTTTCAAAATAACATCACAAATGAGAACTTTTGCAACTATAAACAAGTAAGAGCTAGGGCTCGTAGAGTAATAAGACAAGCAAAAAGAGACTCCTGGTGGAGCTTTGTCTCTACAATAAACAGCAATACCAAAATATCAGAGGTTTGGTCCGCTATCAATAAAATCAATAAGAAAAAAACATCTTTCAAAATCAATAACATCATTGAAGAGGGAAATAATATCGATTCACCTAGAGACATTGCTAATGCACTCGCCAGGCAGTTCTCTCATACAAGCAGCTCAGCAAACTACCATCACGCATTCCTGCCCATCAAGGAAGCGGCTGAACTGTGTAAACAATTCACTTTGCCACAGGAGATGACTTTGATTACAACCAAGATCTTACAATGGATGAGCTTGTCCGAGCCCTAGAAGCCTGTAGAGGAACATCCCCAGGCCCCGATGAGATTCGATATGAGATGATAAAGCATCTTAATCATGATGACATGATTAAGTTGCTAGAAGTGTACAATGAAATTTGGGAAAGCCACACTTTTCCAAACTCATGGCACTTCGCCCACATCATTCCCATATTGAAAGGTGGGGGTAATCCCAGATTTGCCATCTCCTACCGCCCAATTGCGTTGACAAGTTGCTTATGCAAGGTCATGGAACGAATTGTTAACAGTAGAGTATTGCATTTTTTAAATTCCAGTAATTTACTAGTTGACGAGCAGTGCGGCTTTCGAAAGGAACGCCAAACTCTCGATCAACTAGTAAAGCTGGACAGTCATATTCAAGAGGCAACTGCCAAAAAAGATTTTTTGATTTCAGTATTTTTAGATATAGAAAAAGCCTACGACATGACATGACGATATGACCTACTCAAAAAACTTTATGCTTTTGGATTACGTGGAAACTTGCCTTGTTTTATTTAAAATTTCATTTCAGACAGAACTTTTTCTGTCAACATTATTTCTATGTATGATAAATGACATCTTACCAGCTCCTCCTCGGAATCTTAAATACTCACTGTACACTGATGATTGTGCATTATGGCATTCCAGTAATAATGCAGAATTCTCAGCAAATCGCATCCAATTGGCACTGGATATGATTCATAACTGGGGCCTTCAGTGGGGTTTTAAGTTTTCCATTAGAAAGAGTATTGGGGTAATTTTTTCACATAGGAGGAAGCCGAACATCAGGCTAACTCTAGACAACCACCCAATACCTATTCAAAATTCTGCTAGATTTCTTGGGCTACTTTTTGATAGTAGACTCAATTGGCAAGACCACATTGGTCAGTTAAAGAATAAATGTCAAAGAGCACTAAATTTATTAAAGTGCATTTCTGGTAATACATGGGGAGCTGATAGACAGTCTTTGCTAATGGTATATAAAGCCCTGGTTAGGTCTAAAGTAGATTATGGGTCAATCGTGTATGGCTCGGCATCGAAAACAAGTTTGAAAGGTTTGGATGCTGTGCATGATACTTGTTTGCGTGTGTGTCTTGGAGCCCTAAAGTGTACTCGGATCGAGCGTCTTGAGGTGGAGTCAGGAGTACCTCCCCTCCGACTCAGACGCGGCTAGTTAGCACTGACCTATGCCGCAAAGGTGGCTCGAGACCCGAGCCACCCTAATGGCAATGGAGGCACTAGGCCCTTTGCCACGAGACTCCACGACCACGTCGAGCGCCATGGGAAACCCCAAGTTTTTCTATCATGGAAGCCTGGCTTCCATCAGGCAAGACCATGGCGCCGGAGGGTGAGGTACGCTAGAGGTTCAGAGAGATCCTTATTAAACATCTCAATTTTTTCATATATATACCGACGGCTCCAAGACAGATGAGTGTGTAGGTGCGGGTGTATGGTCGACTAAATGTGAACTAAAGTTTAGACTGCCGAATCATACATCGATTTTTCTTGCTGAACTCTTTGCCATTAATAAAGACATTGATTTTGCACTATCAACGATCCACGATAGAATAGTCATTTTTTCCGATTCATTAAGTTCACTTAAAGCTATTAAATCCTTAGAAACCGCTAAAAATGAACTGCTGGGTAATATCATTCGTAAGTTACATGGTGCCAACAAATCAATCAAACTAATGAGTACCAGGCCACTCTGGTATTCATGTCAATGAACAGGCTGACAAACTAGCCGGGTCAACTGGCGATCTTGACACTACTATAGTTCGTACAGATCTCAGGTGTTTTGTGTCTCTTATAAAAGCAAAAATACATCTCCTGTGGCAAAGTGAGTGGACCAACCTCCAACTCACACACAAAATCAAGCAAACTATAGAACTGTGGGGGACTTCCCACAGAAAAGAGAGAAGGGAGGAGGTGATGTTGGCCCGACTCAGGGTCAATGCTACAGGATTCACCCACCTCACTCCCTATGTTGAAAAAGGATATCCACCACAATGTCCCCTCTGCAACACCAACCTTACCCTAAATCACACCATCACAATATGCAACCTCTACAACAACCAGAGACAAAAACTGAAAAATTATTTTCGACACTAAAATAAAGATTTCACATTATTAAATATATTATCAGATAACAAAGAAACATCAGTAAAGTAATCACTTTTTTAAGGGAGACAAAACTTTATGCCCTTATATAGATTTATAAAATAAATAGGATCCATTGGCTTAATAACATTGGCCACATGCCGCTGGTTGATAGTCACGAAATCCAACAAAGAAAGAAAGAAAGAAAAGATGCTGTTATTATTGTTATTGATGTTATGATTATTAAATTGTTATTAGAAT
>NC_061827.1:25268520-25276020 GCF_019202785.1 Penaeus chinensis | reverse complement strand
CTGTTGATGAGCGCATTCTGCTTGTGAGAATGAAGCACACTTTGGGCTTCATATCTCTAGTGGCAGATTACGCTCCTACTGAGGGAAGTGGGCTCGAACAGAGAGATATGTTGGTGGTGGTTTGGTTTGCGAAGTTCTAGCTTCGCCCGGGCCTTCTAGATATGGCCCGGCCTGTGTCAGCTTTTTACGGCTATCTCATTAAGTTGTCTGACACTCGGTGCTTACCGTGGCGGCGGGATTGCCAGCAAGCGCTCCTGCCGCCATGGTGTAAGCATTTCGCATAGCCTCTTTACCAGCACGGCGGCTGTTGTGGGCGGTCCATGTCTCAGGAATTGTGTATGGTCACAATTTTCTAGGTAGTGGACTAGTGTGGCGTTCGGCTCGCCGCAGTGCTTGCAGCACCATTCATCGCGTTCGATTGTTGGGATAATCTGCCATGTACAGTGGTAACCTAGGCGCATTCTGTGAAGAATGACTTCGGTACCTCTGTTGCTTACTTCAGAGAGTGCCAGTGGTTCATAGCCTGTGGCGTCTGAGTACCAGCTGGCCGAGGGGGAGGTTCTCGTTTCCTCTCTGTGGAGCTGCCGTAGGAAGGTACGACCGACCAAGGCACACTTCTCCATAAGTAATTTTCGGCTCGGTTTTATCGTCATGGGATTTGGGGGCATACCTTTGCCAGCGACGGCTAGTCTGTCAGCAAGCTCGTTCCCTCTGATGCCGATGTGGCTTGGGACCCAGTTGATGATAATTCTTCTACCCTGAGCAAGAATTCTCTGTGCCATTGTGAGAATCGTGGTCAGTAGGTAGATGTTGTCTGTGGGTGAGCTGTGCTGAAGACAGTCAATGGCTGCCCTGGAGTCTGTGTGTATGACCACGTGTCCTTCCCTTAGGGACGCGTGGCCTAGGGCTCCCATGATTGCAACTGCCTCTGCCTGTAGCGAGGAGGCGTTGTCTGTTACCCTCATGGATCGCGTGGCATCCCTAGCTGCAAAGCCGGCGCCTGCAGTGTGGCTCAAGGGATCGACCGATCCATCCGTGTAGTATGTTCTACTACCCGGAGGAGTGATGGCTGCAATGACCCTGTGGGCTTCTGCCTTTAGGCTAGGCATGGGGTATAGGCTCTTTTTCATTGACAGGCTCATTATGTTGAACTCTATCAGGCTCAGTGCCCACGGCGGGGCTTCGGCAAAGTCGGGGTGGGGGGAGTCCATGCCCTTAGCAAGAAGCTGTTCTTTGAGCTGATGGCGTATCAACACCCTGGCTGTATGAGACAGCCAGGAGTTGTTTGCAACGAGCTCTTTGTCTTGTTCGAGGCATCTGACCAATTTTTGTCTTAGGCTTGTGTTCCTGGGAGCCTGGATGACCTTTGACAGGAATTGTGTTGCCGTTAGATCGATTCGTGAGTCCAGGGGGAGAAGGTTTGCCTCCATCAGGAGGTTGAGGACCTTCGTCCACCTCGGGGCACCCAGAATGATCCTGGCAGCTTCATTTTGGACTGTTTCTAATTTGTCTGTGTGCTTTTTCTTTGCAGCAATTAGAGCGACTGAGGCATAGTCCACAATGGGCCGGACAGCATGTCCAAAGAATGATCTTAGTACTTTGTGTCTGGCCCCTATGCGTCTCCCAGTCATTGCTCTCATGACGGACAGTCTTGCTTTGGTTCGGTCAACCAGGTACTGGACCTCCTTATGGAAGGAGAGGGTCCGGTCTATCCTTACCCCAAGGTATAGGTAGTCCTTGACCCATTCTAATTCCACTCCCTGGATTTTCAGTCTTGTGCCTCGAACTCTCTGTCTCAGAGCCATGGCTTTGGATTTGGCAGCAGAGATCTTTAGTCCTGTCCTACAACACTCCTCTGACACGAGGTCCAGACAACGCTAGGCTTTATTCTGGCTGCGTGGTCCAGTGGAGGTGATAGCGAGATCGTCTGCATACGAGATGATCTGGCACCCCACTGGGAGGTTTATGTTGAGGATGCAGGACATTAAAGTATTAAATAGGGCTGGACTGAGAACCCCACCCTGTGACGTTCCATTTTCGAGCGGCATGTGCTGCGATAGGTGACCCTGGAATTTGACATTGGCAGTCCTGTTCCTGAAGTAGTCACCTATCCAAGCCAAGAGCTTTCCTCTGATTCCCTTCTGGATCAGGCTTTCCTGAATGGCAAGCGGACTTGCCAGTTCAAAAGCCTTCTCCAGGTCAAGGAATACCACCACAGCTGGGCCCTTGCTGATTGTGCTTAAGAGCGTGGCTATGCTGTGTGCTGTGCCCATGCCCCTTGTGAACCCGTGGAGGTGTTCGTGCGGGGGTCCCGTTTTCCATTGAAGCCGGTTTAGTACCATCCTCTCAGCCGTCTTGGCCAGGCAGCTGAGCAGAGAGATGGGGCGGTACTTCCCCGGCTCCTTTGGTTTTGGGACGGGAACTATGGTAGCCCTCTTCCAACTCTGGGGTAGAGTGGAAGTTTCCCAGGACTTGTTGATGAGTTGCACGAGTGCACGCTCACCTGCTAGTCCTAGGTGGGAGATAATGGGGTACGAGATCCCATCAGAGCCCGGGGCTGTGTTGGAACTGGTTTTATAGGCTTTCCTTAGTTCCCTCAGAGAAAAGATAACGTCTGAGTTATCGGGTTCGGCTGCCCTTTCTCTGATCTGAGCGTGTCTGTCTGGCTGTAGACGCTCTTGTCTTGCCCTCAGCTCGGCTGGCAGACTGTTGCTGCTCGTTCTCGCAGAGAACTCGTGCGCCAGTCTGTTAGCCTCTGCTTGGGGGTCGTGATGGGTGCACCTCGGGGCTGAGTGGCTGGTAGCTCGCTTGACCCGTTGCCATAGCTCTGAGAGGGTGGTTTGGTGGTCGAAGGACTCACACCATTCCAGCCACTTTTCCTGCCTGACTCTGTTGGCAGTTTCCTTGGCATCCGTGACAGCTTCCCTTAGGAGGGATAAGTTGTCAGGGGTTCTTTGCCTTCGGAATAGTTTTCGGCACATGTTCACCCTGTGGTTGACCTCCCTGATCTCGTCATTGAAGTACCAGGCGTCTTTGTGACTTCTGGACCCAGGCCGAGTTTTGGGTATGGTCTGTGAGGCTGCTTCATTAATGGCGTTTAGCAGGCTAGCTTCGAACACTTCCACATTTTTGCTTTCTGGGGGATCGTTGCATCTCAGACAGAGGGCCAAGGCGTTTTGAAACGCCTGCCAGTTGGCCTTGTCTGTTTTCCATCTTGGATTCGGTCTTAGGATTTCGGCTGGGCCAGCATCCATGAGGGTAGTTATAGTGCCGTAATGGTCACTTGTGACGGTCTCATCGACACGCCAGCCAATCCTCCCCACCAGAGTTGCAGTGGCCAGGGTGAGGTCTAGGACCCCTCCTCTGACATGCGTTGGCTCTTTGGTGTTGAGAAGAGCGATCTCAGGGAATGTCTCTAGCACGTCGGCTATGTGATAGCCGGCCGCATCCGGTGCCCGGCAGGGAGCCAGGATGGGGTGGTGTGCATTGAAGTCTCCCCCTATGATCACTCGGTCGTGTGCAGCAGAAGCACAGACCTGGCTAATGTCTAAGCTTCTACAACGTGGCCGGCTGTACACATTGTACAGTTTGAGGGGCCCCCCGGCCAGGTGAACCTCGACGGCAAAGGATTCAACATCGTCTCCACAGTGCGATGCATCGGCTATTGCGGAGCAGGGGATTGTTGCTCTCACAAGGGTGATCAAGCCTCTCTTGCCAGGTGTTCGTGGCAGTGTGAAGGCATGGTACCCTGAGAAGCGAACAGTGTCCACTGTTAATGTCTCCTGGAGCATGACAATGTCAATGTTCCTTGATCGCACTACTGCTTGGAGAAAAGCGTTCTTTGCAGAGAAGCTATTGATGTTCCACTGTAGGATGCTTAGATGGTGTGTCATGATGTTACTCAGTGATAGTTACATCAGAGACATCGTCAGAGTCTGACAACTCCATTGCGAGGTCCTCGCTGGTTGAGGGCTCCTCGTCTATTGTCAGGCTATCCTTGGGTCCACTGGGGGGTGGAGAGCCTTTGGTAGCTCTAACTTTGGTTGGTTCGGCTTTTCTCTCAGGCTTTTTCTTGGCTGGCCTTGCTGGCCTTGCCTGGGCAAGGTCAGCGTGATCTGACTCTGGCTGCACAGATTCAGCCTGTTTTGGCTCTGTCTGTGAAGGCATGGCCTGGTTTGGAGTGGGGAGGGGAGTCTCGTCCTGGGTTGAGGGTGTGGCTGGTTTTGCTCTAACCAGCTTTCTTCCCTTCAGGGCTGCGACAGTCTGGGTCATTGCCGTCATGGCGACCGAAACTGCCTTCTCGGCCTCCTCACTCGACCTCCCCAGGGCTGTTGCTACTGCTGTGACAACAGCAGTTAACAGGAGAGTCATATCGTCCTCGTCAAAGAGGAGATGATCATCTGTTGGGGAGGTTTTTGTGGTGCTCTTAGAAACTTTTTTCTTTAGTTTCTTTTTCTGCACCTTTGGCATTGTCGGAAACTCCTTTTTGTTGGAGACATCCGGTGTCGGCTGGGGGGCGGCTTCCTTCCTCTTAGGAGGTCGGGAGGCCTTTTCGCTTTTGTTCCTTCCCCAGACATGGGTGCCCGGTGGGGCAGGAACAAAGTCTGATCGGTTTTGAGCAACCTCTTGTCGCCTGAGGGCCGCCTTTTTCCTGACAGAGCAAGTCAGGCTCCAGGCATGATGCTTCTTGGCACAGTTGGGACATTTGGCTGTTGTGTCCCTCTTTTCTTCTTTGTATGCCTTGAGGCATACCTCTGTGTTGTGTGCCTTGCTACAGACACCACATTTAGGCTTGGCTGTACAGTTAGCCTGGTGGTGACCGTATTTCTGGCACTTGAAACACCGAAGTGGTTCTGGCACATACGTTCGAAGGTTGTAGGTGCCCCAGTTACCCAGATCAAGGGTAGTGGTTGGGGCACCATTTATGGTCACCAGGACTTGCCTGGTTGGGGTCTTCCCCTTCGACATTCGGGAAGCCTGCACGACCTGTGGGTGTGAAGTGATCAGCTCCACATCGTACGAGACTGAGAAGCCAAGTAGCACCATCTTGGTTCTCTTTTCCTCGGGACTTAGTGGGGAAAGACTCACTTTCCTCCCATCGGTTAGCTCCTTCGTTTCCCGGAGGAAATTCAAGGTAGCTTGATCTTTGGGCATTATGATCATGCCCTGATCTCGGGCGACCCGGATCGACAACCGGATTTTCCGTTGCAACTCCAATGCCCTGACCAATTGGTAGGCATTGTCGAAGCCTTCGGGTTTAGCTGGCACTTTGAACTGGGCGAAGCGTTTAGATGGTCCCGACTCTTCATCAGAGTCGGTCTCCGGCCTCGGACGCTTCGGCCCGCCCTTTCGGCTTTCGGGCTTGTTTGTGGAGGCAGCAGCTGATGCAGCTGGTTCAGCCTGCTCTCCCCTCTCAATCGGGGAGGCCGTCTGTGAACTCAGGGGCCTCCCTGGCTTAGCTGCTGGCCTGGAGAGGCCAGCTCGCGAGTCAAGATCTTTGACTATTCGGTGGACAGACCCATTGGCTTCGGTCTTGTCCACCTTAGCAGCAGGGGTGACAGTGTCATCCTGTGCATGGGGCTTTCTTTTGCCACCGGAAGGCACATATGCCTTCATGGTGACTACCGTGGTCTGGGCCTTGCGCGGTTCGTCAACTTTAAGTTCAGTCTGTGGGGGGGTTTGATTATTTTTTCCATGAATTGGTAAGTGCTTCATCCTCTCACGCCCCCACCCACCACGGAGTCCAACAAGGGGAAGCTGAGTGTCAGAACCAGTGTCTAACAGCAACAGGAGTGATGAGAGGATATACGCAGCCAATAGCCATTGTGACGGCACTCACGGACCATTGTGAGTGCCAATGGCGGCATGACTGCTTGACCCTAGCCTCCCGGGGGAGACCAGCCGATTGACCGTGACCGGGCCGGGATCAGGCCGCCTGTCTTGCTGGAATAGAGGACCAAAGAGGCGTGTTGCTAGCCGCAGGGCGTACTCGTTCACGGCATCGCTCAACCTCCAGGACTCCCATCTCCACAGCGCACAAGGCTGCCACGCACGGCAAACGCGTGGGTAGGTGTAAACCCCTGGGGAGAGACCAGAGGGGATGCCCTTCCACCTACGAGACATCATTGTTTGGAGCCCTTTTGCTCAGCCCTCTGAGGCAGCCACCCAAAGGTTGCTTCACCGCAGTGAGGGAAGAGGAGTCTTGCACTTTTACCAGGCAGTTCCTTTCATCCCTCTGAAGCAACCACCCAAAGGTTGTTTCACCTCAGTGAGGAAGGAAAGGACCTATGTCTTTTCAAAGTAGTTCCCCCTTCCCTCTAAAACAGCCACCCAAAGGCTGTTTCACCTCAGAGAGGGAAGGGAGGTTTTGCGTTCTTGTCAGGCACTTCCTTTCGTTCCCCTGAAGCAACCACCCAAAGGTTGTTTCACCTCAGTGGGGAAGGAAAGGACCTGTGTCTTTTCAGAGGGATTCCTCCTTCCCTCTGAGACAGTCATCCAAAGGCTGCCTCGCCTCAGTGAGGGAAAGGAGGTTTTGCACTTTTGCCAGCTGGTTCCTTTCATCCCTCAGAAGCAACCACCCAAAGGTTGTTTCACCTCAGTGAGGAAGGAAAAGACCTGTGTCTTTTCAAAGTAGTTCACCCTTCCCTCTAAAACAGCCACCCAAAGGCTGTTTTACCTCAGTGAGGGAAGAGAGGTTTTGCGTTCTTGCCAGGCAGTTCCTTACATTCCTCTGAAGCAACCACCCAAAGGTTGTTTCACCTCAGTGAGGAAGGAAAGGACCTGTGTCTTTTCAAAGTGTTTCCCCCTTCCCTCTGAAGCAGCCATCCAAAGGCTGTTTCACCTCAGTGAGGGAAGGGGGGTTTTGTCCTTTTGCCAGCTGGTTCCTTTCATCCCTCTGAAGCAACCATCCAAAGGTTGTTTCACCTCAGTGAGGGGGGGGGGGGGGCGGTACTCGGAAACCATTCCGGACGTCTAGACGGGAGCGGGCGCCTGTGTGAAGGGCAGGGCCACAAACCGACCGAGAAGCGGGGCGGCACGGGGAATGGTTACCCCGGCGGCCCCCGGCCGGCTGCGTGGCGCGAGCCCGCGACCTTTGCCGTAGAGATATGTTTTACACCAAACTTGGCTCTGTAGTGGATCAATGTCCACAGGGGAAGGATACGAGCTATGCATCGGTCCCTATGGCTCTGATACTAGGAACATCAATAGCTCATACCTCTTAGACTTTGCAAGATCTAGGAAGCTGAAGATTGCGGGTTCGTGGTACCAGAGACGAGATATACACCGCCGAACTAGGTATTCAAATATTGGCGTTGTTGCTAAAGAGAACGACCATATTCTAGTGGATATTCGCTGGAAGGTCCATCAGAACTGTAGAGCTTTCAGGAGTGCTGAGTTCTTTGCTAGCGACCACAGACTTCTTGTTGCAACACTAAGGCTCCGCCTCAGATCGAGACGCATCCCGAGATCTCACCAGCTGAACTGTGGGATACCTTTAAG
>NC_061827.1:25243520-25246020 GCF_019202785.1 Penaeus chinensis | reverse complement strand
ACCCACCAAAATATTTAATTGTGCTGTCCTGAGAAACACTGATATGAAAAACAAATGTTGTGAACTCTAATATGAAAAACTGCATACCAGAAAACTTGAAAATAAAGATCCTGACACCACATGGAAAAATAAGTTTCATCCTGTTCCAAGAAGCAGCAGAAGAGATCATTGGATTTAAAGCCTCATGTAAACTGGTTCGAGAACTCGGAACCAATTTATATATTGCTTGAGCAGAAGCAAAAGGCACATGATGCCTTTGTCACCAACCCTCTCTCCCTCATCCTTGTTGAAAGATGGAGGGTTCTTCATGGAGTAGTGCAAAAGCTCATGGTCATAAAACTCATTGAAAACTCAAGGTCATAAAAGCTGAGGAAATAAAAACCAATGCTTATAAAAACGATGTCTAAGGCTTTTCTAACATTGTTAATTCTATTTATAGACCACAAAGAAACCCCTATAACATAATTAAAGAGAGAAATATAACAATAAGCACTTACTGAACAATCGCAGATTTTTTTATCATTAGGCCAACAACTTCCGTGTCCTACTGAATTGCAGAAACCCTGTTGATAAGTCAGTCCTTGCAATGCTACCCAATCTTCCTAAAAAATGGACTTGAAATCCAGTGGAATTCCATGAACTGAGCACCATGTTCAAAATTATAAAAGAAAGTAAAAACAGTGGCCTAGATAATATCCCAGTGGAACTGCTGAATCATGGGGATATGTGATAAAAAGACTACTGTTCAATTATATCTCTGCCCTATGGCATGGAGAATAGAACCCTAAAATATTGATGAAATCTAAAATATGTATTGTGGATATTGAATCGACAACTTTACCAGTGGAAGTAGGGGTAAAGCAGAGTGAAGCCTTGGCTTCTGTTCTATGCAACCTCTTCATCTCTACTATCACTACCCTAGTGAACAAATTCAGCATAGATGATGGGACACATATTGAATTAAGACTTAACGGCAGTTCAACAACAGACGCCTACAAGCACACACAAAGACCACAACACAACTAGTAGACCTTCAGTATGCTGATAATGCAACTATTCTAGCACACACTGTAGCATCCATGCAATGGACTCAAGATGTTCTTACCAACATCTATTGCATCTTGGGACTACAAGTAAATATGAGAAAAACAGAATTCCTGATTTATCAATGTATCCCCAAGTATCCCGTAACTCAACACTGATAGCACCCAGATACAAGTTGTGCCAGCTTTCAAATACTTCGTAAGTATCGTTAGCCTTAGTAACAGTATCAACAAAGATTTAATTGAAAGAATTAACAAAGTCTAATGTTCCTTTTGCTGCCTAAGTAAAATGGTATTCTAAACCAAGCACCTCAAACTAGACAATAAAATTCAGTGTAAAATGCAGCAGCGGAAATCATAGGTAAAATTCGCAAAAGTGTCTTAGAACGTTTGTGAATACTTCCCCGACTCCCTAGGTAGGTCCTATATGGTCAGCTCAAAAAAGAGGTTCAAGGATCAGGCAAAGACAACCTTACAACAATGCAAAATTCCTCCAACTAGTTTAGAAGTCTTTGTAAATAAAAATTTGCAACTTGTGTCATTTTGCCTTAGAAGAAGACGGTTGAAGAAGAGGCCGGTCTTTAACTCCAGCGTGAAGCTAGTACTGACAGTGGAGTCTATGGAGAGAGGCTGATCAAGCATAAACATAGGAACTTGCAATTCTAGAGCGCGCGCGCGCGCGCGTGTGTGTGTGTGTGTGTGTGTGTGTGTGTGTGTGTGTGTGTGTGTGTGTGTGTGTGTTTGTTTTATATAGCTTAGGTAAATTATGATATACGCATACACATTGTTCGGTAATAGTAAATAATAGCAAATAATAATGGTGATAATGAAATAATAATAATAAAATACTAGAGATAATGATATTGATGATAGTAATAAAAAAATTGATAAAAATTGTATGAACAATAATAACAATAATAAGTATTATAATAATGAAAATACCGATAATAATATAAAAAATATTGATAATGATAATGATAATGTTAATAATGATGAAAATGATAATAGGAATAACAATAATATAATAATAATATTGATTATAGTAATAATAACAATAATGATAATCATAATGATGATAATGATAATATTAATGATAATCATAATCATAATAGTAATAATGATAATGCTGGCATTAATGATAATAAACATGTATATTATTATTATCAGTACCAATAATGATAACAGCAATAAAGATAATAATATGATAATGATAATAATAGTAATGCTAATGATAATAATAGCAACGATAAGGATGATGATACTAATGATAAAGACAATTAATATTGATAATAATAATCATAATCATGACAATGATAATAACAATGGTAATAATAATAATAATAATAGTTATTATAATCATAATAATAATAAAAAAATATTTATAATATCAATGATAATAACGATAATAATGGTAATGTTACCAGTAATGATATTAATAGAGATAACAGCAATATTGA
>NC_061827.1:25236020-25238520 GCF_019202785.1 Penaeus chinensis | reverse complement strand
CAAA
Source organism: Penaeus chinensis (assembly GCF_019202785.1). Classification (NCBI taxonomy): domain Eukaryota; kingdom Metazoa; phylum Arthropoda; class Malacostraca; order Decapoda; family Penaeidae; genus Penaeus; species Penaeus chinensis. The sequence goes on along the minus strand of NC_061827.1, from coordinate 25,238,516 downwards.
CAGAGTGTGTATATGTATATAAATACACATTTACATAGTGTTTATTTATATGTATATAAATTTATATGTATGTATATACACATATAAATATATATACATATATACATGTACATGTTTATATATGTATGTCAAAACTAATATGTTATTTAACACAAACCTCTTGTTAGATACCATCGCTTGGCATTAAGCCAAGCGATGGTCTGCAGGAATTGCCTTTCTCATCTGAGTATCCCTCTTCTCAATGTGAAGTTTAATAAGCTGCAACTAATCATGATTAAATCACTTCGATATTCGAAATATGTAAAACCTGCGATCGTCCTCCAGTGCCGGTTCCTTCCCAAGCATTATTATGCCACTCTGGCCTTTTTTTTTCTATCCCTTAACCCAGGATCACTTTGGTATTCTTTCCTCATTCTTCACAAAGTTAAAAGCCATAATACACAAAACTACGGCAAAATAGAGAAAACTATCTTTGTGCTCCGTGCGACCGCGTAGTCAATTTTTGGGTATGTTTGGGCTGGCACGGAGGCTGATTCCGCAGTTGAAACAGTACGTTTGGCAGGGCGGACAGAAAAAGGTCGGGGCCCGCACGTAAAGAAAGCCAGTTGAACCTCGCCTGTAGCTTGCTGGTTTATTGTTGAAGATAGATATGGGACCCCAAGAGACACCCGTGTCCCCGGGTCAAGGACACGGTAGTGGAGCTGGACCCTGTGTGGTTTAGCCTGTTTGCTGTGTCCTCCCCTCTCTATTACGAACGTGTCCTTTTATGAGGCGGTTCTCTTCGAGAGCGGATGTCTACTCCCGTGTGAAAAGAGAAAGCCGGGCGGCACTTGTGTGTTAAGTGTACCATCCGGTCTTGCTACCTATTGTTGACATCGCTAGGCCACGCACAAGGCTCGTACTCGAGCTGTCTGCAACGCTTGAACCATTGCAGTAACCCACAGGATTATAGGTTCAGTTCGGTATCTACAGATGGTTCCTGGTGATCCAATGGTCGCTAGGGTCGTCGCGTGCTAGGGTAATGGGTGTGGAGGTGGTTTCGCACTGAGGTGCAACATTCAGTAGCGAGGAGGGTTACATCATCTTCAGATGTTGAAATATAAGTATACCAGGCCAGTAAAAGGGCTAAGGAGTAAGATAATAATATGTTTGTCAATCACCTTACGAAGTTGCAAGAAAAATAAGAGTATAATAAGAACAATTTGCCACAAGAAGGGTAATGTGTCAAGTGAGGGGTTAATTACTTTAGATTTGTTAGGATTAGCGAGTTCAGTAGAGTACCATCATATTGAAGAGAGGAAAATTGTTTGAATAAGAATTCCATATCTTTGGGCTAAATAGGTAAGTACTTATGCTTTGGACAAGGTAGTTGGGCCTGAACTTAATTCTAACAGTGCGCGTCTCGGGTGCTTCAATCGTATGACTGTAAGTGTGCGTAATATCTCGGTGCGTTGGGTGCAAGAATCCTTCGTTTACGGCCATGATAATAAAGCATGTTGTCTGCAATGTATTGTCATTAATTGCAACTGGAGACTCTACCATCAGTACCTATTCACCAAACCTTAAAACTAAAGAAGCAAAAATTCCACCATTATTGAGGACAAGATATTGAACTTCAAGAGGACGTCATGAAAGTAATTTGGGTTCATTTATAAGTCATAGGGATGGCACTTAGTAAAATTCAAAATCCTAGAGTGAAATCCGTGTAAAGTGGGCAGGTAGGTGGGTTTGGGATTAGACCAGGTAATTGATATGTATCTTAAAATTATGTGTGAATAAGCGAATGATCAGCGAGAGTAGTATAAGAAAATAAAGGTGTTGTGAAAGACAGAATGATATACACCCATTCATTGAGGAAGTAGTAATGAAGCACTTACTGGTAGGGCACAAAAGCAGGTGAAAACAATAATATTACAAAGAAAATCATAGCAGTAAATATGAATAACATAACGGGGGACAATCGAACTTATTAATACATAATTATTTGTTCTGGGAGAAAATAAATATAATGAACTGCAATATGAGGACAACAATAATGAACATTAGATAAAACAACAGCAATAGCAGAAAAATATGATGAAAAATATGGTTATGGCAGGGGAATGAGGTGTGACAGGAATGTCGTGTGTGTTTGATCTCATTGTGTTACTTCATTTATTGTTGTGTTGTAAAACAATGATAGACAGCAAGAAGTTATAGATATAGAGTTAGTTGTGTGTGTACTTTGAATTTGAAAGACGACAACTGGTATGTATGGTGTGGGTAGGTATAGAGAGGGCAATCGTTAATCTGATGCTAATAGGCACACTTACTTTTAATCCAATTTCAGCGAGTTGATTTACTGTCCCCTTTAGATTTTAGTGAGTGTTGTTACATACAGATGGCTCCATGTGAACTCAGCAGCAAGGAGTCCATCAGTTGGCCATAGTGACAGATCCTGATTTTCCCATAGCTTGAATTGGCGGGAAAATGCGGTTTTCTTTCCAATACTACTAA
>NC_061827.1:25213520-25216020 GCF_019202785.1 Penaeus chinensis | reverse complement strand
AAGTACGGCGGGCTGTGGGTCCCTCTGGGTTGGCGACCGCTTGGACTCGGTTGGGGATGGGTGGTTACCCCCCATCCCAGCTGGGTCCCAGCAGCCGCCAACCTGGCGTGATGCTTGTGGGGGAAAGCCCCAGGGAGCCTTGCAGGATTATGGGACCTGCAGCCAGCCAACCTCCTCTATATGGGGTTGCGTCGGTAGGGGTGGCTGAGGTGGCGCCCACCCAGAGTGACTGCCCGAGGTTAGACCTCAGACGGACTGTCAGGGTGGGGGCTTGGAACGTCCGTTCATTGCGACAGGACGATCGGTTACCACTACTTTCGAGGGAATTGAAGCAGCTGAGAGTTGAGGTGGCTGCTCTCTCGGAGGTGAGAAGACCTGGCAGTGGCGCGATTAGTGTGGGTGGCTACACTTACTACTAGTCGGGCCGCAGTGATGGCCACCATCTCCAGGGAGTAGCCATAGCCATCTCCAGCAGACTTCAACCCTCGGTAGTTGAGGTCACTCCAGTCGATGAGTGTATCATGGTATTGAGACTGAAGCTATCATTTGGCTTCATGTCTCTTGTTGCTGTATATGCTCCTACGGATGTTTATAAACTTGAGGTGAAAGAGATGTTTTATGCCAAACTTGCATCTGTGGCAGACAGATGTATTGTTCTGGGCAACTTCAATGCGGTATCTGGCTGTGATCGAGCTGGCTACGAGATGTCTGTCGGTCCTCATGGCTCAGGAGCGGATGCTGGCAGCGAGAATAGCCTCCTTTTCCGTGACTTTGCTAGATCCCAGAAATTTAGGATTTCTGGCTCCTGGTATCAGTGTTCTGACCTGCATCGTTGGATTTGGTACAGCGGTACGGGTATAGTGGCCAAGGAGATCGACCACATCCTCGTTAGCACTCAGTGGAGGATCCTTCAGAACTGCAGAGTGTATCGAAGCGCTGAGTTCTGTATAACTGATCATAGATTAGTTGTGGCTACTCTCCGGGTCCACTTTAGAACCCCCCGTTGCCCAAATGAACACCCTATAGTGTTTCATTTGCACAGATTGAGGGAGGACGAGTGTACCCGGGGGTTTGCTGAGGCTATCTCTGGTCGTCTCAAAGCACTCGAGGGCCTGACAGACCCTGTTCTTATGTGGGATACCTTCAAGTGTGAAACGCTTGATGCAGCTCAGGAATCCATTGGTGAACGCCCAAGAACAAGACAGAATTCCATCTCGCAGGAGACACTGGAAACCACAGATGCTTGTCGTGCGGCTCGATTGTCAGGGGATCGCAACTTGCACCATTCTCTGGTGCGCAGGACTAGGTCACTGTTAAGAAGGGATAAGGAACAGTTTATCAGTAGTCTTGCAGAGGAGGTCGAAAGCCATTTCCTAGTAAATGACCTTCGTCCTGCCTACAAAGCTCTGAGAAAGCTGAACTCCAAGCCCTCCTCACAGATGACTGCAGTCCGCTCAGCAAGTGGCCAGATAATCTCAGATCCTGATGGGCTGCGTGTGCATTGAGCTGAGTATTTTGAGCAGTTGTATGAGGTTGATCCACCAACAGTTAACATAAATGCGGGTAATGTTAAGTCTCCTTTGCCAGACCCACCCATCAGTGAGGATCCACCCTCCATGACCGAAATCAGGGGGGCGATCTCCAAGCTGAAGAGTGGTAAAGCAGCAGGTGTTTGTGGCATCCCAGCCGAATTGTTAAAGGCTGGTGGAGAACCTATGGCAAGGGGCTTGCATGCAGTCCTGTCTGCCATCTGGCAGACTTGTACCTTTCCACCTGACCTGCTGAGGGATGTGGTCATCCCTCTCTGGAAGAGGAAAGGGGATCGGTGGGACTGCAGCAATCACCGAGGCATTACACTACTCAGTGTACCAGGCAAGGTACTCGCGTACATCTTACTGAGACGTATCAGGGACCACCTGTTGAGGCACCAAAGGCTGGAGCGATCTGGATTCACTCATGGTAAGTCCACAATAGACCGCATCTTGGTGCTTCGAATCATTATAGAGCGCCGTCGTGAGTTCGGACATGGGCTGCTCGCAGCCTATATCGATCTCAAGAAGGCGTTTGACACGGTGCAACGCGAGTCTCTATGAGAGATCCTGAGACTAAGAGGAATTCCATCAAGGATTATTGGACTAACAGCAAACCTGTATACAGGCACTGAAAGTGCTGTTAAGTGTGTTTGGGGCCTGTCGAGCTTCTTCCCTGTTAGTTCAGGTGTGAGGCAAGGCTGTGTTCTTGCACCAACACTTTTCAACACTTGCATGGATTGGATACTGGGTAGAGCTACTGTCCAAAGTCGCTGTGGAGCAACTCTGGGCAATATCAAGGTTACAGACCTTGACTTTGCTGATGTTGCCATGCTCTCTGAATCTCTGGAAACCCTAGTGGCAGCTCTTGATGCATTTAGCAATGAAGCGAAGCCCCTGGAGCTAGAGGTCTCCTGGACAAAGACCAAGATCCAGGATTTTGGGGGCCTGCTAGGAGACCCTGTATGTGC
>NC_061827.1:25201020-25203520 GCF_019202785.1 Penaeus chinensis | reverse complement strand
TTACTGCTGTGGCTGGGTACCACGGCGGGTAAGGACAAAGCCGAGTCAGCACCAGCTGACACACGTTAGCGAGTCGACATTAGTCGACACAGGCCGGGTTCCCCTCATGGGCATAGCCCGGGCGAGGCTCAGCTTCGCATATCGGACTTATCCTTATCCAGGGGTAGATAGATTAGAAGTTGATCCGGGATACTGCCATTCGCATAAGTACCAGAGATCTGGATTAAACTTAAATATAACTGTTATGGCACGCACAGAAGACACTATTGGTACCTGTAATATACCATCAGGTCAAGATTTTCAGCTTGTAACGTCAGATCATAGAGATACAGAATGATTTTGAAGACATTCATTCCATCAAAGTCAATACCACGTTATATTACTCGGATATTTGGAAATTCTACCCATGTCGTTCCAGCGACATGGTTAGACTTCAGATTTTAGCCATTTACATAAACTTTATTGGCTGGCCGGAGTGTGTCATATTGTATCAAGATAAAGGCATACAAACTGCTACAAACCGAAAAGGTATTTCAACAGGTTCCAATGATGTTCGCGTAAAAAACAAATATGTAGGTATAAAACTGTTAGGGGTTCGGAGGTGCTACAAAAAAGGTTTCTCTCTCTCTCTCTCTCTCTCTCTCTCTCTCTATATATATATATATATATATATATATATATATATATATGCGTGTGTGTGTGTGTATATATATATATATATATATATATATATATATATATATATATATATGCGTGTGTGTGTGTGTGTATATATATATATATATATATATATATATATATATATATATATATATATATATATATGCGTGTGTGTGTGTGTGTATATATATATATGTGTGTGTATATATATATATATATATATATATATATATATATATAGTTTAATTCCCCGCCGCGGCGATCGTAAAAATGCCTATGCCCCGACTGCTGGTTTGAGCCATATCGCCTTGCGAAGTCAAACGCAGTTGTCGTAGGGGACGTGTTAGCGTGCCGAACCGCACTTGTTTAGGAAGGGCATCCAATCAGGCCAGGGTGGCACTGCCAAATAAACTCTCATTAGTGAACTGAGAGAGGCCTATATCCACAGTGGAATGAATGACTGTTAAAAAAAAAAAAATATATATATATATATATATATATATATATATATATTTACACAACGCACACACAGCAATGGGCATCAATATACAGAATTATATAAGCCGATACATCATCGCCAATACTTTATTGTAAGAAAATATCCTAATTGATATTATAGTTAGATGCATGGTGCACTGTAAACAATGATTGAAGCAAAAAGAGTTTTTCAAACATATGTATCATGTGTGGATATCTTGATGTTAGTAATTTCATCAGACACACATGCAGTTGTGTGTTTGTATATATCTGTGTGTGTGTGTGTGTGTGTGTGTGTGTGTGTGTGTGTGTGTGTGTGTGTGTGTATATATAGAGAGAGAGAGGGAGAGAGAGAGAGAGAGAGAGAGAGAGAGAGAGAGAGAGAGAGAGAGAGAGAGAGAGAGAGAGAGAGAGAGAGAGAGAGAGAGAGATGCTGTGAGATAATTTGAGATGTCACTGCATAAAATCAGACTATTAAACAGCCGTTCCGTTATGACCAAGTAAAAAAGATGGTCTCCTGCCTTTTTACACACACACACACACTTTAAGAGTACTACAAAGTGAAGGGAACACACGAAACGAGTCTTGGATAAGCACTGAGTACGGGGGTCGCGTGTCCGCCCGCCAGTCCTGAGGGCAGGGGTTAGACCTTATCACGTCAACCGCTGGGCACGAACTGAGAGAAAAGGTCATCCTCGGGCATAAATAGCGAGTATCCACCGGAAACGTGGTATGGGACACCAGCTGCAGGAAATGTGGGGGGAGCGAGGCGAGGTCACTGTGACAGCTGATTAATGATATGCCATATTGCTCGGTCACCTTTGGCTGGTCCTGATATGCCGGTCATCTCTTTCTCGCGTGCGTTGTCCCTGGCGCATCTTCGTGGCTGCTCGTCTTTGTCCTTTTCTTCCTGCCTGGTCCTTGCTGTAGTCCAACCGTCTTTGATGTCCACACGTCCTTGAAGATCTTGCACAGGTCCTCCTTGATTTCGGATTCGTCTAGACTTCCTCTTAGTCCTCGTCCAGGTCTAACTAGGCGGCGTACTCGTCCACACATCCTCGCAGATCTCGTCCAGGTCTTTCTCGGCTGCGTGCTCGTCCAGACGTCCTCGTAATCTTCGTCAGGATCTACGGGCGTTCGGGCAGGAGGCGTCCTCTTCGGCATCTCAGGGCGGCTGATACCTGCATTGACGAGTTCCTGGAATTTGACTGGATCTACGAGCGTCCCGGCAGGCGGCGCCCTTCCACATCCTGGGGCGGTTTAATACCTGCTCTGACGAACATCCTGGTCCGCAGGCTTCTGGCGATCTTCTGGTGACATCCTTTCCACAGCATCCTAAGGTGTCCGTTTCTGCAGCAGGGTC
>NC_061827.1:25181020-25191020 GCF_019202785.1 Penaeus chinensis | reverse complement strand
TCCTCTTGTGGTTTAAGGTAAACATACGGTAGTCAAATTCACTCTTTATTTAAGGAGTCTTCAGCGGGTGTGTTGCGGTCAGAGTCAAGCCGATAAGTGTGTCGTTACTCTTGATTCCGCGGCTTAAATGGAGCAGGCACGATATTTACCTCTTGGTCAGGTCCGGAGAGCTAAGCGGTGATTGGCTGTAATTGGCCAAACGGAATAGGTCAGGTCCTACGGTGTGCCGAAGCTTGTCGCGAGTTGGTCACCACAGCACTCCCCTTCCAGTGTAGCGGTCACGAAACGAACCTTCGAAACCGTGCACGGTTCTTGGAGGTGTGTAGGTTTCGCACGGTCGTTGCAAACGATGTCCTCTCCTCGCGGACGCCGGATGGTAATGGTCTTACCGTCCCGCTTGACGACAGGAAAAGGTCCCTCGTAAGGCGGGCACAGAGGTGGCTTGGTGGGTCGCCTGATGAAGACGTGTGAGCAGTCGTGAAGGTCGCGTGGTAAGTAAATGTCTCGCTGCCGTGAAGGTCGCGTAGGACGAGAGCGGATACGGGCCATGCGGTTGCGAAGCTGCTTTCCGAAAGCTCCCGGGTCCTGACTTCCGGAGCTAACTACGAGGTCGGCAAAGAGGGCTATGGTGGTTCCATAAACCATCTCATCTGCGGTGCATTGAAGGTCCTGCTTGAACGAGGTCCGTATGTGCAGTAGCGCCAAGGGTAATTGGTCCACCCATTGACGTGTGGAGGATGAGGCTGTGAGAGCCTCCTTCAATTGTCGATGTAGGCGTTCTACCATGCCGTTGGCACTGGGATGGTATGCCGTGGTCCAGATGCGCTTCGAGCCGAGAAGAATCATCAGTTGCCCCCAGAGCTCGGACTCAAACTGAGACCCGCGATCGGTCGTGATCGTCGCAGGAGTTCCATAGCGCGATATCCAGGTCCTGATGAAGGTCTTGGCAATGGTGGCGGCAGTGATATCCTGGATGGGGGTGGCTTCAGGCCACCTGGTAAACCGGTCAATCATCGTCAGGACGTAACTGTAACCCTGGTCGGCTGGGAGAGGGCCAACCACGTCCAGGTGTATGTGTTCGAAGTGGCCGTCTGGTACCAGGAACACCTGCGGAGGAGTCTTAGTATGTCGGTGAACCTTACTGCGCTGGCACTCGACGCAGGTGCGGCTCCATTCCCGGACGTCTCTATTGATGCCCAGCCAGACAACTTTGCTGTGGATGAGATCCTGGGTTGCACGTATTCCCCGATGGGCATGGTAAGCTTCAAAAAACTGCCGGCGGAGTGATGGGGGAATGTAAGGACGAGGTCGGCCCAGCAAGGTGTCGCAGAGGATGGTGTCATGCGAGTTCTGAAGTTGTACCTGCTCCAGCTGAAGAGAGGTATCTCCATCAATAAGTCTGGGAAGGAAAGGGTCTTGTTGCTGTTCCCTGCGAACTAGATGATAGTCGATGGGGTTATTGCTGGCACTTACCATGGCTATCGATACCCTGGATAGGGCATCCGCGGCCTTGTTGTCGGAGCCTTGGATGTGCCGTATGTCCGTGGGGAACTGGGCCACGAAATCCAGGTGCCTCTCCTCTCGTGGGGACTGACGACGGCTCCTGTTGTGCAGGGCAAAGGTGATGGGCGTGTGATCGGTCAAGATGTGGAACTCTTTCCCCTCGACATATGTCCGGAAGTGTTTGATGGCAGTGTAGACGGCAAGGAGCTCCTTGCCAAAGGCGCTGTAACGGCTTTGCTGTCGGCTGAGAGTCAGCGAAAAGAAAGCCATGGGCTGCCAACCATTACCTGGATCTTGTTGCAGGACGGCTCCCATGGCGGTGTCTGAGGCATCTACGGAGATGTTAAGCCTCGCCCCCTGCTGCGGGTGGTTGAGGAGCGTCACCGAGACGAAGGCATCTTTGCTGGTCTCGAAAGCCTCGGTCGCCTCAGGGGTCCATGTAATGTTTCTGCTGCGCCCTGACCGGGATGAGTTGAGGAGGGCCTGTAGGGGAGCCAGAAGAGGAGCACACCTGGGAATGAACCTCCTGAAGAAGTTTATCATACCGAGGTACTTCCGAAGCTCTCTCGCGGTTGTTAGTCTAGGGAATTGCCTAATGCTGCTGACCTTCTCCTGCGCCGGGGTGATGCCATCGGCGGTAATTGTGTGGCTTAAGAAAGTAAGAGAGGGGACTCCGAAGAGACTCTTACCGGGGTTGATGATGATTCTGGCTTTCTGTAAGCGGTCAAACAGTGTGAAGAGGTGTTGTTTGTGCCTCTCACTACTGCGGCTAGCAATAAGAATGTCGTCGATGTAGACGAAGAAACCATGTAGTCCATGGGTGACATCGTTCATGAAGCGCTGGAAGGTCTGGGCTGCATTGCGGAGGCCGAACGGCATATGTAGGAATTCGTATAGACCGAAGGGGGTGGTCACAGCCGTCTTTGGAATGTCCTCTTCGGCGATGGGGATCTGATGGTACGCTTTGACGAGGTCAATTTTCGAGAAAATGGTGCACCCTGAAAGTTCACATGTGAAGGAGTGGAGGTGCGGAAGGGGGCAGCGATCTGACGCGGTAGCTGTGTTGAGATGACAATAATCACCACAAGGGCGCCAATCACTGTCCTTTTTCTGTACGAGGTGCAGAGGAGATGCCCACTGGCTACTGGAAGGGCGTATGATTCCAAGGTCTCTCATGTGCTCGAACTCTGCCTTGGCGATGCGGAAACGGTCTGGTGCGAGGGGTCTGCAACGGGAGTGGACCGGACGGCCAGCCCTGATGATGTGGTGTGTGACAGTGTGTGGCGGTGTTGTTGTCACGTTGATGGGTTTCATCAGTGCTGGAAAGTCACGGAGCAGGGCTCTGTAGGTGCATTGGTTGGGTAGCACCGTGTGGGTGCCGGCTCCTGAATTGTGTACAAGGGCCTCCCGCTTAAGGTCCACCATGAATCCATAATGTGCGAGGAAGTCTGCTCCGTGGATTGGCTGCTGTACATCGACGACCAGGAACACCCACGTCAGCTTCAGGTGGGGGGCGCAGCTGAAAAGGAGTGTCATGGAGCGCTCACCGTATACATTAATGGGAGAATTGTTGGTGGCCCTCAGCGTGCGAGATGCGGGCGAGGTCCTGTCGTTGTGGGATGCAGGGATAAGGCTGACCTCAGCACCTGTCTACCAGGAACCGTAGGTGTGAGTTGGTGTCACGGACGTAGAGCAGGCGCCATCTGGGGCCGCGGGAAACCGGCGCTATTAGTTCCCGCGGTGCCCGTTTCCCGGCCAGGAGCAAGGGGGGTCGCACCGACGCGCCCGGGTGCCGTATCTGGAATGATAGAAACAATAGCTACCCGAAGTCGGGGAGCGGCGGCGACTGTAGTTTTGACGGTGCTGAGGCGCGTAGTTTGGTCCGCTGTCGCGGTAGGCACCGGGCGATGCAGGGCTGCGATGGCGGGACCTGAGACGCGGTGAAGGCTCGAACGGCGGTTGTGAGTTCAGCGACCTGTGTAGCGAGGGACTCCAGGGTTAAAGACGGTGTAGTAGAGACGGATGAGACTTGTGGGCTGGTTTGTATTGCAAGGATTTCGTCTGCTTTCAAGGCTAGTTGCTCGATGGGGAGTTCTGAGGCTAAAAGGACGATATGAACTGCCGCCGGCAGACGTTGGAGCGCAGAATATCGGGAGGCAGGTGTGTGTCGGCACGGGCGAGGGTGTGTTGCATGAGTCGTAGTATTTCTGAGGGCGTACGGCCGTCCGGTGACTTTGACGTGAAGAGAGCGCGCAACGCGTGTCGTGGGGAAGGCGCCGCTCGCTGTAGGATTGCTGCCTTGAGGAGTTCATAAGAATTGTACTCGGGGCTGTTGATGAGGTCGCCGACGGAGAGTAGGAGTTCCGGTGAGAGATTTGTCACCAGTATCCGATATTTAGTGAGTGGAGAGGTGACGTGGCGAAGGGGGAACTCCTGTTCCACCTGCAGAAACCATTCCGGAAGGCAGGCAATGGTGCAGGTGGGCAGTGGCTTTAAAGTAGTTGACAGGCTCATGGCTAAAATAGACTCTTAACTCCTGAGGTCACCAGTGTGGTTTAAGGTAAACACACGGTAGTCAAATTCACTCTTTATTTAAGGAGTCTACAGCGGGTGTGTTGCGGTCAGAGTCAAGCCGATGAGTGTGTCGTTACTCTTCTTCTTTATGGTTTGCGAAGTTCTAGCTTCGCCCGGGCCTTCTAAATATGGCCCGGCCAGTCGTTACTCTTGATTCCACGGCTTAAATGGACCAGGCACAATATTTACCCCTTGGTCAGGTCCGGAGAGTTAAGCGGTGATTGGCTGTAATTGGCGGGAACCTAAGTCGCCAAACGGAATAGGTCAGGTCCTACGGTGTGCTGAAGCTTGTCACGAGTTGGTCACCACACTCTGAACTAGTAATGAAAGCTTGCACATATAGAAATATAAGCAATAATCGTGCATATAGTGAATAAACACGTGTCTGTTAAATATTAGGAATCTACCATAAAGATGGGAAGTTGCTCTGGAAACAAAAATTCAGGTACCATGAATGATGGGCCAATGGCTATGTGTGAGAAACATATAATCAGGTACTTCCCCTTCCATTTAGCCTGTTGAACCTAGATATGAAACCGACTTTTTCCTAAGTGTATTCTGACAGCTGTTAATGGTAAGGAACTCTTCGTTATAATAAATTAAAGAGGGGAATTGTGGTTCAGGTAATTATAACAATACTGAGTAAATTATACAAATAATTATGTAGCTAGTTGTATCATTGTCTAAACGTGATGAAGTCATTAGCTCTGCCCCTTTTTGACCTGGTCAATCTGTGCAATATTTATGGTATATGCTATTTTAGTACAATTTCTTTGGAAATGGTTGAATAATAACAATGGCACTAACATAATCAAAAGCAAAACCAAAATATATATATATATTTGAAGTTTGCTATGAATAAAGGCAAAGGGGCAGGGCTTAGCTTGGAAGTTGTCAACTAGGATATTTATCAAGATGGAGTGGGGCTACCAGTGTCAGACTATCTTGGCTACGTGCAAAGAGTTCTCGGTAAAACGCTGGGCGCTGCCACAAAGCTGCGTACGTCTTGCATGTAAATCAAACGTTTCTGGAAAGAAACCATACTAGGATAGAAAGTTTAATCTTGTGAGATGCGATTGTCTAATGCTTGCAAATGTAAAAATTAGTTTCAGAAATGAGGAGTAGTTTAGATCATACATGATATAGCACAGCAACTAATATTATGTTCATCCTTTCCTCAACTATGACGTTTTTGATATGGCAGTAATAATTCTTTGCAAGGATTTGAAAATATCCGAGCTACTACGTGGGCCTACGAAAGTATTGTAGACAATACCTGATTATTTCTTTCTAAAGATACTGAAAATACTAAAGTGAGTATGGTAAACTAAGTGCCATCTAGCAAAAAGGTGGTGTTTAAAAATATATATTTAGTTTTCCGCGTAATTTTCCAATAGAGCATGTACAGTTGCTAAAAATAAAGTATCTTAACTCGGGAGTAGATGAAACCGAAACGAGGAGTTGATTCGGAAATCTTGGTAATTGTTATCAAAGCTCGAAACAGATGAAGCTTCATAAGGTGTTCAAATAGTGTTTCAGAGTTGATATGGCAAGGGCGTTGTATCATGCCAATATTAGCAATGGGGACCTCATAGACCATTTGTAGCATCATAATTACACTTATTTTGAGGGACTATCAAGAGCTAAAATATCAAGAGTAGGTATTTTGAAGCCAACTGTCCCCTTGTGGATCCAGCAACAACACCAAGCAATTGGATCCACCAGAAGTGAGCACATTAGATGAAAGAAGATGATCAATTAAATGCTATTCAAAACTATAAAGGAATGTGCTATATTGTCAGGGTTCGTTTTAAGGAATCAGAGCGGTCAGGTCAACGGAAACACACCAGAGGAAAACATACAAAAGGTTTAATGCTAAAGGGCACTATTTACATTACACAACAGGATATTTAAAAAACAGACAGGAGAAGGATCCAGCGGAGCAGGCGAGGTCACATGGCGGAAGGAAGCACACACGTCAAAGTCACGGGACAACTACTGAATTTCTGACATGTGCTCCTTTTATGTGTCCCGCCGATGTTTAGGCTGATACCCTCGTTCCCACACACGGCGAACGAGCCAATCGCGAGAGGCCTAAACCCGCCGCCCAGAGTGAGGTAAACACCGCCGACGGTCCAGAGCAATCTCGCAGTTGTGCCATATCTCCCTTCTCTCCCTTCAAAATAATCTTCCAAGAAATGAAGATTATTTTGCGAGAGCCACAACTGCGAGATGTCTACACCGAGGCTCCGAGGCCCTCAATCCAGCGGTGATGTGGCCCCAGGGCCTGCCCTTCCGTCAGCCACACTCTTCCGGCGATCGCGATTCTGCCGTCTGTCAGACTGGCTGCACCATCGCTCCTCCAGCTTTCCCTCTCTACTCCCGGCAGCTCCTCCAGGGTATCCTCGGACGGCAGCTCCTCCAACCAGTCCTCGGTAGGCAGCTCCACCGGTGCGTCCTCGGGGGGCAGCTCCTCCAGAGTGCCTTTGCACAGATGCTCCTCTGGCACGTCCTGGACAGGTAGCTCCTCCACGCCAACTGGTCGTTCGGGTGCGCATCCCGCACCCACCAGTTGCTCCTCCGGTGCGTCTTCTGCAGGCAGCTTCTCCGGCAGACCGGTACCCACCAGATCCTTGGGCGAGTATCCCAAGCTAGCTGGTCGTTCGGGCGCACATCCTGCACCCACCAGCTGTTCCTCCGGCGTGTACCTGGCAGACAGCTCCTCTGGCGCGTCCTCGGCAGGCAGCTCCTCCGGCATGTCCTCGGCAGGCAGCTCCTCCGGCATGTCCTCGGCAGGCAGCTCCTCCGGCATGTCCTCGGCAGGCAGCTCCTCCGGCATCTCCTCGGCAGGCAGCTCCTCCGGCATCTCCTCCGGCATGTCCTCGGCAGGCAGCTCCTCCGGCGCGTCCTCGGCAGGCAGTTCCTCCGGTACGTCCTCGGCAGGCAGCTCCTCCAGCAGACCGGTACCCACCAGATCCTTGGGCGGGACTCCCAAGCTAGCTGGTCGTTCGGGCGCAAATCCTGCACCCACCAGCTGTTCCTCCGGCGCGTCTGTGGCAGACAGCTTTTCCGGCGCGTCCACGGCAGGCAGCTCCTCCGGTGGACCGATACCCTTGGGCGGGCATCCCACGCCAACTGGTCGTTCGGGTGCACATCCCGCACCCACCAGTTGCACAAGCGGACAGGCAAGGGTGGTCAGCTCCTCTGACTTCAGTGCCGCTGCAGTCGCTTCCTCTGGCGTGTATTTCGCCGGCGGCCGAGGCTTCCTCGACCGTGCCTGTTTCTTCCGACGGCCGTTCCCCGGGAGTCTCCCCCGCTTTCGTCCGTCTTGCCGGCAGGTATCCCGCTGCGACGGTTCCTTGGGCAGATGGATCGTGTCCATAGGGGACTCCGTGATCAGTCGCTCCTCTGGCCAGCGTTCTACTCCCGGGAGTTTTGCTTGAGTAGCCCGGACGACGTGCTCCATTGAACAAGGTGGGTCAGAGCAAGGCCAAAATAGAGGATCCACGTTCCTCCACAGGGCATGCTCTGCTTTCCGGCGTCTTTCCTCCTCGCGGTTCCTCCGACGCTGCTCTTCCCACAGCTGCCTCTGCTCCTCCCGTTTCCGGTAGTAGAGAGCCAGCTGCTCGCGTCTAATCCTCTCCTGCTCCATGATGTAGTGTAAGAAGGCCATGCCTTCAAGGCCCAGCATCTCACCTTCCTGCACGTAGTTCCTCATGGTGCCGTTTTCCAGACCGTCTGATCCTGGCAAGGTCGCCAATGTCAGGGTTCGTTTTAAGGAATCAGAGCGGTCAGGTCAACGGAAACACACCAGAGGAAAACATACATAAGGTTTAATGCTAAAGGGCACTATTTACATTACACAACAGGATATTTAAAAAACAGACAGGAGAAGGATCCAGCGGAGCAGGCGAGGTCACATGGCGGAAGGAAGCACACACGTCAAAGTCACGGGACAACTACTGAATTTCTGACATGTGCTCCTTTTATGTGTCCCGCCGATGTTTAGGCTGATACCCTCGTTCCCACACACGGCGAACGAGCCAATCGCGAGAGGCCTAAACCCGCCGCCCAGAGTGAGGTAAACACCGCCGACGGTCCAGAGCAATCTCGCAGTTGTGACATATATGAAAGACAAATAGGGAGCTTGAATTGAAATACATGAATATCATGAACTAATAAAAACTGGATTTGAGAAGGGGGCGTGTTTGGTAGTTAGTTGTCACATGTCCTTACCATGAGTCATCTTCTTAGTTATTTATTTTCATTATTTATTTTTTCTTTAACAATCCATAACTACTACAAGGGATGCAAACCTCTCGTTCTGCTGGCAAAAACACATAGACTGTTTGAAATCTCTGGGAAGTTCGAGTAGATGCACAGCAGTGGTCAAGGCGAGTTGACGGATATTGGGCCCGGCAGATTTACAGGGTATACCTATGTGGAAATCCTGGATGAGATGTTTCTACCATCGGTGAGGACCATGGTAGAAACCAGGATAACAGCCCCATCCACACGAGCAGCGTCATGTAGGCGTGATTTCGGCAACACCCTGAGATTATGCTGTGCCACATCCACCTAAGTCACCAGATCTCAGTCTCATTGAGAATGTTTGAGCAGCCATGGACAAAGACTTCTCCAAAGATCATACTAGAATCGCCTTATTGTTGCCCAAGCAATTACAGCATGCGAGCGATTGCGTTCTACAATTGGACGCCAGTTAACGGCGGCGTTAGTGGCATCTATACCTCTAGACTTGGCAGCGTTGGCCAAGCCGGAGGCGGTAACACAACATATTAATACTATTATATTTATCAAAACCATGTATTTTTTTAATGTAGCCGAGCGAAGAGAACAAAATGTAGAAAAAAAATATATTCTAGGGGCATTTTAAGCTATAACCGAATATATAGGTGTAATCAGTATGAAAGTTAAAATTGTAGTCCTAAGGGGGAAGGAAACAGTCTGGGGGGGGGGGGACAAATAACACCCCTGTGACCCCCCTAACCCAAATGACGCCCCTCTCAGGGATACCAATATCAGGTCGAGTTCACAGCAGTTTTCCAAACGTTTTCGTTGTCGTATCATATATTTAAGTCAGAAAAAGTAATTATTATTATTTTTTTTTTAGCAAGTATACATCGTTTTTGTATTGCAACAAACTCTGTTATTCATAATATGACATTTTCGTCTGGTTAGGCACTATTTTAGGGCAAACAATACATTATTTAAAAATAATTGTTTATAATGCACTGAAACATTATCTCTACATTTGACGTGAAAATGTCTCGTGCATTTTGTCAGCCACCATTATCTGGTATTACAGCTTAGGCTCCTATGACCCGTGGCTGGTCTCGGATTTAAATATATCAAAAAATCAAATTGTGCCTAACTGCCACTAGTATGATGGTTTTAGTTGATCATACATGTGTGACCCTGTCTGCTAAAATAGCTGCCTGCCAACCCCAGGCTTGTTTCCCGCCCTTTGTCGCCCACTTAAGGTCTGTTACTTGCAGAGACCTTGGTCAGCCAGGAGAGAGGAACCGAAATCGACCGCACTAAAGAAAATGGGTATCGGAAATAAAATATTTTTTTGTTTTTCTTCAAAAGTATTTGTTTATTGGATCTGTTCTCTATTCTTCGTGCTATTAACGTAACTTTATTATATTGTGATTATCACTGAATCGTCCACTTATATGTATATATATATATATATATATATATATATGTATATGTATATATATATGTATATGTATGTATATGTATATATACAAATATGTATGTGTGTGTGTGTGTGTGTGTGTGTGTGTGTGTGTGTGTGTGTGTGTGTGTGTGTGTGTGTGTGTGTGTGTGTATGTATGTTCGGTATGTGTGCATACAGTATACATATATATATATATATATATATATATATATATATATA
>NC_061827.1:25113520-25116020 GCF_019202785.1 Penaeus chinensis | reverse complement strand
TTATAGCTATAGATAGTTATAGTTACTATTACAATTAGTAATAATAATGATAATGATAATTATTATAATAACAATAACAATAATGATTTTGATAATCATAATGATTATGACTAATAACAGCAATGATAAAAAATATCATCCATAATAATAATAACAGTAACAATGATGATAATAATGATGATAATTACAATAGTTACAATGATAATGATAATTGTAAGTATAATAATGATAGTAATAATAATACCAACAATAATAATAATGATAACAAATGTTAATAATAATGATAATAATGATAATGATAATATTGTTATTAATAGTAATAATGATAATGGTAATATTAGTAGTAGTAGTAATGACTATAATAATAATATTAATGATATGATGATGATAATACTAAGAATTTTTCTTATTATTATTATGATAATAATAATAATAATAATAATAATAATAATGATAATAATAATAATAATATTGATAATAATAATAATAATAATGATGATAATGATAGTAGTAGTAATAATAATAATGATAATGATAAGCATTATAAGAAACATAATAATGATAATAGTAACATTAGTAATGATGATAATATCAATAATTATTATTATTATTATTAGAAGAACTATAATAATAATAATAATAGGAATGATGATAATAGGAATAATGATGATAAATATTGTAACAATAATAAAGAGAATAATAATGATGATAATAACGACGATAATGATAATAATAATGATAATAATGATTACAGTAATAATAGTATTTATAATGCTGATGTTTATAATAATGAAAATGGTAATGGTAATGACGATGATTTTGAAAAATATTAATGTAAATTATAATATCGATGATAAAAGCAGTGGTGAAAATAAGCATAAAAGTATGAATAAAAATGTAAAAAATAATGAGACCAGTAAACATTACAATGCAAATGAAATGTGCATAAAAACATTTCATCAAAATTTACAGTGATGATGATAGTAATGATAATGATAATAATAATAATAATGGCAATAAAGTAACTTTAATAAAGATAGCAATGCAAAGATGATGCCAACAATAAAAAATTTAATAACGTTAATAAAGATAATTGCAACAAAAATAATGATAACCATAACAATGATAATGATAATAAGGATTGTAATGATAATACAGATAATAATGATTATTATTGATAGTAATAATAATAATGATAATAATAATAATGATATGATGATGATAATACTAATAATTGTTATTATCATTATTATTTTATTATTATTATTATTATTATTATTATTATTATTATTATTATTGTTGTTAGTATAACAATAATAATAATAATAATGATAATAATGATTATGAAAATAATAATGATGATGATTGTAATAAAATTAATGATGATTGTGATAATATTAATGATAATGATAATAATAATTATGATAATGAACAGTAGAGATTATGAATATAACACTGATATAAAACAACAATGAGGCTAATAATAATAATAATGGTGATAATAATAATAATAATAATAAAAAGAAGAAGAGAAAGAAGTAGAGGCGAGGTTGATAGTGGTAGTAGTTGTAATTATGATGGTAATGATAATAATGATAATATGATAATATGCAACATGTCCAAAGAAATCATTATTGTAGTAATAGTAATAAAGCTAGTGTAGCCCAGTGATAAAGTACTGGCTGTGTAATCACAAGGTCCTGGGTTCACGGACTGTCACTCCTCTCCACTGTGAGTGAGGACTGACGTGATGACATCAGTATACTGGGGTTAGAATTGGGGGAAGTATTCAGCCGCCATACCGAATCACCTACACGTTAGTACTCTTGATCCCCTAAGAACATGAGCCCAAATTTCGAAATGGTGATAATAATGATGATAATAATAACGATACAAATAATGATGATAACGATACAGATAATGGTAATAGGGGTAACAATAATAAGAGTAATGGTAATAATAATAATAATAATAATGATAAATTGATAATAATGATATTGATAGTAATAATAATACTCATTATAATGATGATGATGATAATGATGATAATAAAAATCATCATAATAACAAAAGAACAACAACAATGACATAATAACAATAACAGTAATGAAAGTGATGTTAATAATGATTATAAATAAATAGTAATGACCATGATTTTAATGATAATAATTATAATGATAATAACAATAATAAGGATGATGATAATTATATGGATGATAATAATAAGAACAACAATATTGGAAATAGCAATAAAAATGATGACAATGATCTTAACAATAACACTAGTGTCAATAGTAATCATGATAAGGATGATCACGATAATAACAAAACCTTGAGGATAATGATAATGATGACAAAGATGATGGTAAAAATGATAGTTATAATTATAGTAGTAATATTAATGATGATGATGATAACTATTAGTATTGTTATTCTCATTATTATTATCATAATGGTAAAGATAACATAAAACAAACAGCAATAATGATAATGGTAATGA
>NC_061827.1:25106020-25108520 GCF_019202785.1 Penaeus chinensis | reverse complement strand
AACTAAGGAAGTAGATACAGGTTTTGTGATATCCCTTTATAAATGGCATGATATGACACAGTGATGCTTACCGGAATTTTATGATTGAGGGGTTATGATTATGTAAAATATCCATTGACATTTTCCGCTCTTTGTGACAAAGTGAGATTTTGCATTTAACCCCCTTGCGCTTCTCCCCACCCAGAGTCTGCATAGTGTCTCCCTCCCCCTTTCCTTCCAGCACCAGTATTATTAGAATTATTTTTCTGAGCTTGTACTTTGGATGAGTGTTTAGTATTGAGGTTTAATATAAAACTGGATTTATACAGGCAGTCAGGGTTATTGTTGCCAGTTAGCGTAGGTCAGTAGCTCAGCTGTCAACCTGCAGAACAATCTTTAGATGTAGGCCAGTGTTAGATTCCCTAACACAAAATTCTGACGGCCGTGACTCTGCCTGTGGTAGCTTCAAGAGTTCAGCGTGATGGTCCGCCATGGCCCCGAAGGAACTTGATTTGTTTTTTAACACGCAGGTCTCGCGCTCATAAGTCTCGCACTGACAGGGACATTGTACCCATTCACTGCTCCTTTCTGTGAAAGGCAACGTGAACTTTGCTGTGTTATTTTGTGTAAGAATTTGACAGAATATTTGTGTGATATCCTTATCCCTTCTAGTTTGTAATAGTTGTTTCATGTTTGTTATAATTCTGTTGAGTGGCCGGAAATGTTACTTGTGTGTACGGCCGCTACGACTACTACTTCCACAGCCACTGGCACCTCCTAAATAACCATTAACCCTTCTTGCGCAGATCACATATATAACTCCATCACCTCTCGCCTTGACATACGGACAGTTAGTCTTACCAGTGAGTGTATAAATGAGCGCCAAAGGAACCAATGAAGGGGTTGCACATCATATCAAAATAACAGTTGTACAATCTGTATATATATTCTGAGTTTATGATAGGTTCTGTGTTATTGATTTTTAACATTACATATGAGTTCCGCCTGGTTACACAGGCATATTCACAATTCACTGGGTAAATAGTGATATGTACTGTGCGTATAATCGTCAGTACTTCATGGGTCTGCTGCGAAATATGTCTTGTTTGAGGAGTGCTTGATATTGTCACGTAGGATCAATTAAACTAATATAGCATAATACTTGAATCATGAAAATAATAGAACACGTGAGCAGTATACTATACAGTGACACCAGTGCAATCAAAGTCAACATGTTATAGTTAATGTGAGAAAGAATCAGGAATAAGAAAGACTGCAAGATAAGAATACATATAATGGCAAATAAAGTGTTCGTGCAAACTTAATGCTAGACTAACCAATTATATATTTTCTAAAAAAGCAGAGCAAATACCTTGTCATGAAGACGAAGGTCGGGGCTCCTTCTGCAGGATAATGTGAAGGCCTCTTTCAAGGAGGGACATACATCATAATATTTGCCTGATCTTAAGGAGAAGAGTACAGGGTATTGAGTTCATACCTTCAATCAGAGATGAAATCATATGAATCTCGCACACAAGTGGCAAGTTCGAGAACCAGGGTGCATTCATTAAAAACTCATCTTTATGATTAGTGTTCACTTTCATGAATTTACTCCGAAGAATAAGGTATGTTACTTCATTGTAAAGGAACAGTGTATTAATATGGTCTTAAGTCAGAGACTAAAAGTACCCTATATTAATTTCATCTTTCTGGATGGGAACTTACCTCAAGGAGCACGTTGTTTTATATATAAAAACAAATAATTAAATAATACCTCTGAGGTCATAATTTGGCTGAACATAATCTTAATGATGTATCCTAGTTCTCATAGAAGTGGGAAATGACAAGAACCTCAAGGGCTATGATATCTATTCATACCACAAACAGATTGACCAGGAAGATGTAAAATGGTATCACAATAGGTATTTTAATGGATCATCCATTGCATTGACTGAATATCTTGTGGAAACTTCAATTTTACATTGTGCTATGTGACACGTGCCTCACTCTTAGGAACATATTTGTATACTCTTTGGCTAATGGATGTAACCACAGTTATCAAATAAAAACGTAAGATTCTGAAAATATTCGGTATGAGGTTATGTCACAACTGTTCGAACCTTACGTTTGTGTTAATCAGTGGATTATCATGTATATAACATCTATCATATTCATTTTCAGCTGCAAGTTGATATTCCCAGTCGTTGTTTGCACAGTTGTCATATCTCGTGTCTACATAGTTTAGTTTAGTGTTTCATGTTAATCCCCTTTTATGCAAGTGAGTGCCAAATATCGGGCGGCCTAACAATATCTTCAGATCCAAAGGTCTTCTGTTGAAAACCAAGAGTATTTTTTTTCAATGTTTTCTTAGAAAATGGACAGTTCTGATTACGATTTAACGTTGTTTCACGACCATAGAACCCTGCTGCGCATACTATCCAAAGTATACACATACAGTATATGGTGCAAAGTTTACATGGCAGTATGAACGTCGAGAGTGTCAAGGGAATACGTCTTTCCC
>NC_061827.1:25091020-25098520 GCF_019202785.1 Penaeus chinensis | reverse complement strand
GTTTTATGACGTGTGGACAGGAAGAACAACCAGTTCTGGATCTTACAAACAAGGGGGTTGGTCGTGTGTATTGACTTTATGAGAGTTAATGAGTTACGGGAGTCAGTAAAAATTGTATAAGAGGAAGAGGGGAGTGAGTATATGTGTTTTAAGGCAAAAAGGAGTGCATACAGTTCTGTAGTAAGGACACTGGATTAAGGAGGGAGGGGGTATTTGAAAGTACGAGTTGGGAAGATTACTGCAAAACCAGCACCGGAGGTGGTTTTGGAGCCGTCAGTGTAGACGGGAATACTGGAAGAATGAGTGGAGGCATGGTCAAGGAAATGGGTGAGAAGGATAGTAGGAGGAATATTTGACTTTGGTGGGTCAGAGTAGACAGAGGAGCAAATATGGGGGCAAGGTAAAAGCCATGGAGGGACTGAATGGACAGAGAATGAGAGGGGTCAGAGATGGGGAAAAGGGGAATGGGAGAGGAGGGTATCCATGCGAGTGGAGAAAGGAGTAGGTAAACGTGGAGAAGAAGCAAAGGTAGGAAGTAGGGATCGTGGGATAGTTAGTTTAGTGAGGGGAAGTTGGTGGAATCGAGCATAACATCGGAGAGAGAGGAGGGCACGGCGTCGAGAGAGAGATGGTATGCCTGATTCAGTGTACAGGCTCTCAACTGGAGAGGAGCGGAAGGCACCTAGGGCTAAGCAAAGACCACAGTGATGGATTGTATCAAGATGGGCAAGGAGAGAAATTGAGGCAGAGGAGTAGATATGGCATCCATAATCTAGAGTGGAGAGGATTAAGGTGACATGAAGATGAAAGAGTGTTTTTCGATCTGAGCCCCAGGATAAATGAGATAGGGTTTGTAAAATTCGGAAACGGCGGCGAGCTTTTTCTTTGATGTAAAGAATATGGTCTCGCCAGGATAGTTTGGAGTCAAAAATGACGCCTAGGAATTTACCAGAGGAACGGTGTTGGAGAGGAGTGTCATATAAGAAGAGTGAAGGTAGAGGACCTACACGTGTGCGAGAGAAAAGGATGGAGAAAGCTTTGGAGGTAGAAAAGCGGAAGCCATGGTTTGTGGCCCAGGAGGAAACTGATGATATTGCAGATTGAAGAAATTGGTAGAGATTTGGTATGGATGTGCCAGAGGCATAGATGGTTAAATCATCAACATATAGTGATGACCGGGCTCCTAGTGGTAGAACTGAGGCAATGTCATTTACACTGCCTTGTGGGACACCTTCAGTTTGAGGAAAGAAAGATGATGTGGCAGAGGCAATTTTGACCTGGAAACTGCGTTGGGAGAGGAAATACTTTATGAAGACACCCATGTTTCCACGTATGCCTAGACAATTGTTAGAGAATATGGTACCTCCATGTCGTATCATATGCTTTTTCTAGGTAAAAAAATATAGGTAGTACGGATTCATGGCGTGCAAATGCGGATGTAATATATGTCTCAAAATGAGCAAGGGGGTCAGCTGTGCTTCGGGCACGGCGAAAACCAAACTGGGAAGGAGAGATAAGATTGTGGAATTCAAGATACCACATTAAGCGGAAGTTAACCATTCGCTCTAGTAGTTTGCATAAGCAGCTAGTTAGTGCGATGGGGCGATAGTCTTGAGGGAGGGTACCCGATTTATTGGGTTTCAGGAAGGGGAGGATAAGAGCTTCTCGCCAATGAGAAGGAAAATTTCCTGATGTCCATATGTGGTTGTAAGTTGTTAATAGGAAGGATAATGAGGAATATGGGAGTTTTCGGAGCATACGGTTGTGAATACCGTCAGGGCCTTCATGAGTTCAAAGGAAGAAAAGGGAGCATTATAGGACTCAGCAAAGGATAGGGTGAAGATAATGGGGGTACGTTCCCTGATGGTTTTAATAGAAGAGAAGTTTGGAGAAAGGTGAGAGCCACTACTGACCTGGCTGAAATAATCACCCAGTTCATTAGCGACTTCGGGAGGATCAGAGATAAGGGTATCTCGAATATGGAGGACGGGGGCTGGATGGGGGGGGGATGTTTGCCTGATAGTTTATGTATCCGGCGCCAAACATTTGAGATAGATGTAGAGGATGTAATTGAGGAAACATAATTTCGCCAGCTATTTGTTTTACTATTTCGGATTGTACGACGAAAACAGGCAGATGCTCTTTTAAAGGAGATAAGAGCTTATAGTTGATGAGGGGTACCTCGTTTGTAGCGGTAACTGTTCCAGGCTGCACGTTTTACACGGAGTGCTTTAGTGCAATCATAATTCCACCATGGAACACATTTGGAGGTATAGGGTCTTGAGGTTCGAGGGATAGCTGTATGGGCAGCTCTTAGGACTGTAGTTGTGAAAAATTGTATAATATCTGATACGGATGAAAGGGAAGATGGAGGGGTATGAATAGTAGAGAGTGAAGTGAAAGTATGCCAGTCAGCTCTATCAAAGCACCAGCGTGGGGAGTTAGGAAGTGGTACATATGAAGTTGGAGAAAGGAGAACTGGAAAGTGGTCACTATAGGGAAAGTGATCTAGAACTGACCAGTGGAAATCTAAATGAAGAGAAGGGGAGCATAGAGAGAGGTCAATGCATGAAAAAGACTGCGTGCGTGTATCAAAGTGTGTGGGGCGATCTGTATTTAGAATAAGAAGATCAGCTGTGGAGAGGAAGAGTGTGGCGGCAGTTAAAATCACCTACTATGAGGAAAGGTGATTGAAGTTGGGAAATTAGGTTTTCAAAAGCGACAAAGTTAATGGGGTGGGAAGGGGAGAAGTAGACTGAAATCACTGTGATTCAGCGGCGAAGAAAGATACGAATAACTGTACAAGGGATAGTGGTTTGAAAGAGAGGTATGGCATAAGATGTTTTCTGGTTGATAAGTATGGACGAGACATAAAGGGAGTGTGGGGAAGAAACAAAATGGTAATTGGGGATTGGTATTGGAGAATGTGTAAGAAAAGTTTCTTGAAGGCATATAATGGATGGGTTATAAGAGGAGAGGATATGTCGGAGGTCAGGTCTGTGAGAGCGGAAACCGCGAATGTTCCAATGAAGGATAGTTATACTTTCGTTGATTTAGCGATAACGATTGTAGTACGTTTTGGAGAATTTGAAGGGGAAGGTGCTAGAGGGTGGGATAAAGAATGAGGTTGGGGAGGTGGTATTGTATCAGGAGGGGTGTTGGAAGGTAGAGGGTCTGGGGAAGAGGGTACTTATGACATGAGGGATTCACGTGTGTATTCAGGAGGGAGTGGAAGGGATAAAGGGGATGGTGGGAGGGTTAATATAGGTGGGGGTGGAGTCGGGGGGGGGGGGTTTGTTGGGATGGGGTAGGAGGATTGGGTGTAGGGAGAATGAGTAGGAGGATTGGGTGTAGGGGGAATATGAGTAGGAGGAGGATGGATATCGGCAGTCACTTTGAGTGTGGAGGGATCGGGAATTGTAGAAATTGAAGGTGGATGAGTATCAGTTTGGGACTCTATTATGTAGTTCTGGATATCTTCAAGAGTTTCTGTAATGGGGTTGGTTGCGGAGTTTTGTGAGATAAAGGTTTTCTTGTGAGGGGGGGATGAGAAGTCTGATGTCTGAAAAATAGGGGCAAAGGAAGGTGGAGGTGATTGTGAGGTAGGGGAAGAGGGGGCGGAACGTTTATTCCGTCTGCTGCGGGTAGTGCGGGGAGGGAGAGGGGAAGGTGTTGGGGCTGTAGTAGAGATTGGGGTGTCTGGATTTAGGATGGCAAAAGAATTTGATTGGGTAGAGATTGGAGTGTCTGGGTTTAGGATGGCAAAATAATTTGACTGGGGAAGGTAGGAGGTAGAAGAGGGGAAGTTAGATGGAGGGTGGTTGGGTTTAGGAGAGGGTGTAGGAGCTTGGGAGGTAGGGGGATTGGTAGAGTGAGCGACATTACTGGAGTAGGGGGTAATAGAAAAACCTCTTCGACGTGCTTCCTGTCTGGCTTCACGTCTGAATCTGAGAGTTACTACCTCAGACTCAAATTTGTAGGTGGGGCAACCTCTATAAAATACATTATGGGGGCCGCTACAGTTTGCAGAGCAGTTTGATCGAGTATGGCCAGGTTGGGCACATAGCGGGCATCTGGCTGTGGAATGGCAGTGTTTGGCTGGGTGTCCTAAACGCCAACAATTTTGGCACTGACGAGGAGGAGGTTGATATGGTCGGACAGGTAGGGATTCCCCACCTATGTAAACATTAAAGGGAAGGTCATGTCTACGGAAAGTAATTTTGCCAATGTTAATGGATTTCTTACGATTTCCTCTGGGAGGAATGGAGTAGCATTGTACATATGTTGCATCATAGTCTGTGAGACAGGCGAGTAAGACCTCTCCACAGTCTGACCATTCTTTGTCATAGATTGGGCAATCTTTTGGGGAGATAGAGACAGTTCTGGTGCAAGTATTGAGGGTTGGATGAGGTTCTGTAGGGATGGGATTACCACATAGATAAGATAGTTTTGTTAATGCTATAGCTTGATTTTCAGTTGTTACTGTGACGAGACGGGAGTGGTCGGGTCGGCTACGGAAAGAGACTTTGCCTACTTGTTTTTGGAGGCATTGCTGGAAGAGGAGGTGTTTTTAGAGTAGGGAGCTGTGGGAGGGATCACGAAAAATCGGTCCCATTTGGCTTGGCTAAATAGAGTATTTAGGATTCTTGTAGAGGTGGGGGTAGTAGAAGTGCGAGGAGGGAGTAGTGTTGAGGGGGGTAGTGTTATGGGGAGGTGGGCAATAAGGTTGTAAGGTAGTAATAAGGGGAGATGGGGTGGTTGATGAAGAAGGTTGTGGGAGTTAAGGTGTTGGAGTTGAGCATGTTGGGAGAGTAGAAATGTCTCCTGGGGGTTGGTTGTTGAT
Source organism: Penaeus chinensis (assembly GCF_019202785.1). Classification (NCBI taxonomy): domain Eukaryota; kingdom Metazoa; phylum Arthropoda; class Malacostraca; order Decapoda; family Penaeidae; genus Penaeus; species Penaeus chinensis. The sequence goes on along the minus strand of NC_061827.1, from coordinate 25,093,677 downwards.
TAGGGTTGATACTGTACTAATATGCATTGATGATGGGGTAGTTGTTGCAGTGTTCGGAGCCGTGGTCAAAGGAGAGCCGGGATTGGGGCTATTTGATAAAGGGGCAAGCCTCATTGCTCCTAAAAGTGGGGTTACATCTTCATTATTGGCCATGATAAGCCTGGAGTATGTTGGGAAAAAAAAAACAGTCCACCCCTCAGGGTCCCCTTGAGGGGTAAGGGCCAGGTATGGCAGGGGAATACCGTGCCCATGGTTCCCTCAGGCCGTTCAGGACTGACATAAAGTCAGCCTTTCATCCTTTCAGCACGGCTCTCACACCTTAGGAGGTGGATAGTAGAAGGGATTGGTGAAGAAACTGAAACGAAAAGTATGAGTGGGAAAAAAGACCATGCAAAATTAGTTGAGTCGATAGCTGAGTCCCAAGGTTGAGGAGTTCCCCATCATTGGGTCTCAGTCTCCGTCTCCTAAGCCCCCCCCCCCCCCACGACAACAACGGGCAAAGGATTGGGGGGGGGGGTGTACTACAGCAGGAAGATCAAGCTCTGCGAGTCAAACACAAGGCAAAATTACATCGTATATGTAGCATAAGCATATGGACAAAAGCTGATCTTCTCAGAAACATGTCTTCAAAACACCTGACTCCCTTGGAAAAAGAAGCCCTCTCCCTTGGCCTGAACTTCAGCACCGGGCAGGAAAGCAAGGACCCACCGCTGGGCTGATAGTGAAGTCGACAAAGGGTTCGTTTAAGGGATTGCTGCATGCTGCATGGCTGATGCGTCGTCACGCCCCCCGGTGATCCCACGCAGATATATCACCGCGCTGAAGGGCCTCCGCGACGACGAGACCATCGTCAGGCTGATAAAGTTAGGGCTATTGTTGTTATGGACAAAAGTGATTATATACTTAAAATTAATAATTTACTTTCCGAGGGGAAGATGGAAGCTGCCAGATTCAAGGAGAAGGCGAGGGATTTACTCCTGTGTTCAGCTGAAGGTAAAGGCCTTCTTCACCTGCTGGAAGAGGCTCCCCGCAACCCGTCCATGAGAGGTCTCCCTAAGGTACACAAGCCAGGCGTACCGACGAGTCCGATCACCTCTGGTATTGGCAGCGCTCCCCATCGTTGGCTGAGTATTTGGCTAAACCCCTCTCCGGCGCTATGGGGGTCATCAGCGATTCCCACCTGAAGAATTCCGGGGACCTCATCAGACGCCTTCAGAGTTCCGGATGCAAAAATAAAAAGCTTGCCAGTTTTGATGTAAAATCCTTCTTCACCAGTGTACCCACAGACGGAGCAGTCAGAGCAGCCGAGAGTGTCACCAGCTCCATGCTGAACTTCCGCTGCCGAGACATCACTTCGTTCGCCCAGTTAAGTTATGCGTGGACTTCGGTTACTTCGAATTTGCTGGGGAAGAATACTAGCACATTAGTGTGGTCTTGCCATCGGCTCCCCCCTGAGTGCAGTCATGGCCTGCCTGCTGTTCACTGAGACGCTAGAGAGGGATAATTACAAGGATAAAATCGGCAGACATTCAACTTAGCTTCGATACATAGATGATGTCTTCGTCATTGTCCCCAGAAGGTCGTGGTTACAACATACACTTGTAATGAGCACAAGGGAGGTGAAGTTAGAATGACCCAAAAGTTCGTCCAGAAACCACCCTGTATATACCTCACTTGGTGTTTTTGTATATGTATTACTTATACTTATATATGACTAGGAAATTGTAAAATATAGTCTACCCTACAAAGTACAAAGTTTTTTTTCGTTACCCCATCATACATTCTCTTTATTTAAAGGGTACACTGTTATATGTCAATAGTATTGTTATATAAAGGTTGTATAATTGATATTTTGATAAAAAAAACAATATGTACTATTTTTGTTATTGGAAAAATTCATTTGAGTTCTGAAAATTATGCAAGTATAGGTTAAGAAGAACTATGTTTGTACTATATGTGATCTGAGTAGTCTTTAAATTTTGAAATATATACAGTACTAAAGCCTGATACTATTGCTATAATCATAGAGAGAGAGAGAGAGAGATCAGAGAAGAGTGCCATACAACAGCCTGAAAGTCTTTTAGATTATCGTGAAATATCCGAGGTAAGAAAGAAGATTCAACTGTAATTATATAATTAATAAAATCATAAGATACTATATATTTGATTTATAGAACAAAAGAAAGTAAATATTTGAGATCAAACTAGAAATTAGAGATAAATAGTATGTCTTCTTCACAGCTCGAGGCTGGCACATGGCACTTGAGCAACATCCCGATGTGTCTCTCACATTATTATTAAGAATTTAAAACCCATTCAAAGCTTAAGTGTTCTTAACATTTATAACTGTATACTATTAAAATGATGTTTAGTCAAAAATTACTATAATGTGCATACAATTACTCAGATCATATATAATAACATAAATGCTATACATAATTTGTTTGTTTGCAAGAAATATTTTGTTCTTTCAAGAAATTATTTGTTTAGATTTATAACTTTATATTGTTTTATCATTCCTAAACTAGAATATTGTTTCTTTTCTAGGAATGGGTTAATTTGTTTAGTTTTTATTGTTTTAGTTTTTTATGTTTTTGTTTTGTTTTTATTTGGGTTTGCTGAAGATTGGATTTATTGGTCCCTGGTGCTATGCACAA
>NC_061827.1:25076020-25086020 GCF_019202785.1 Penaeus chinensis | reverse complement strand
AATGGATGCCAGGAAGTGCCAACTAGGAATGCTAGGCCTCATCAACGTGCTAAATAAGTTCATAAGATCCCACTGTTCACCGAGTGCTACAGCAGATAGAATCAGCGGTAAAAAGATAAAAAAATCAACAACCTTTGGGTGGTTGCTTCAGAGGGATGAAAGGAACTGCCTGGCAAAAGTGCAAAACCTCCCTTCCCTCACTGAGGTGAAGCAGCCTTTGGATGGCTGTCTCAGAGGGAAGGAGGAATCCTTTGAAAAGACAAAGGTCCTTTCCTTCCCCTCTGAGGTGAAACAACCTTTGGGTGGTTGCTTCAGGGGAACGAAAGGAAGTGCCTGACAAGAACGCAAAACCTCCCTTCCCTCACTGAGGTGAAACAGCCTTTGGGTGGCTGTTTCAGAAGGAAAGGGGAACTACTTTGAAAAGACACAGGTCCTTTCCTTCCTCACTGAGGTGCAACAACCTTTGGGTGGTTGCTTCAGAAGGATGAAAGGAACTGCCTGGTAAAAGTGCAAGACTCCTCTTCCCTCACTGCGGTGAAGCAACCTTTGGGTGGCTGCCTCAGAGACCTGAGCAAAAGGGCTCCAAACAATGATGTCTCGTAGGTGGAAGGGCATCCCCTCTGGTCTCTCCCCAGGGGTTTACACCTACCCACACGTTTGCCGTGCGTGGCAGCCTTGTGCGCTGTGGAGACGGGAGTCCTGGAGGTTGAGCGATGCCGTGAACGAATACGCCCTGCGGCTAGCAACACGCCTCTTTGGTCCTCTATTCCAGCAAGACAGGCGGCCTGATCCCGGCCCGGTCACGGTCAATCGGCTGGTCTCCCCCGGAAGGCTAGGGTCAAGCAGTCACGCCGCCATTGGCACTCACAATGGTCCGTGAGCGCCGTCACAATGGCTATTGGCTGCGTATATCCTCTCATCACTCCTGTTGCTGTTAGACACTGGTCCTGACACTCAGCTTCCCCTTGTTGGACTCCGTGGTGGGTTGGGGCGTGAGAGGATGAAGCACTTACCAATTTATGGAAAAAATTATAAAACACCCCCCACAGACTGATAAAAATGTTGACGAACCGCGCAAGGCCCAGACCACGGCAGTCACCATGAAGGCATATGTGCCTTCCGGTGGCAAAAGTAAGCCCCATGCACAGGATGACACTGTCACCCCTGCTGCTAAGGTGGACAAGACCGAAGCCAATGGGTCTGTCCACCGAATAGTCAAACATCTTGACTCGCGAGCTGGCTGCTCCAGGCCAACAGCTAAGCCAGGGAGGCCCCTGAGTTCTCAGACGGCCTCCCCGATTGAGAGGGGAGAGCAGGCTGAACCAGCCGCATCAGCTGCTGCCTCCACAAACAAGCCCGAAAGCCGAAAGGGCGGGCCGAAGCGTCCGAGGCCGGAGACCGACTCTGATGAAGAGTCGGGACCCCCTAAATGCTTCGCCCAGTTCAAAGTGCCAGCTAAACCCGAAGGCTTCGACAATGCCTACCAATTGGTCAGGCCATTGGAGTTGCAACGGAAAATCCGGTTGTCAATCCGGGTCGCCCGAGATCAGGGCATGATCATAATGCCCAAAGATCAAGCTACCTTGAATTTCCCCGGGAAACGAAGGAGCTAGCCGATGGGAGGAAAGTGAGTCTTTCCCCACTAAGTCCCGAAGAAAAGAGAACCAAGATGGTGCTACTTGGCTTCTCAGTCTCGTACGATGGGGAGCTGATCACTTCACACCCACAGGTCGTGCAGGCTTCCCGAATGTCGAAGGGGAAGACCCCAACCAGGCAAGTCCTGGTGACCATGAAAGGTGCCCCAACCACTACCCTTGATCTGGGTAACTGGGGCACCTACAACCTTCGAATGTATGTGCTAGAACCACTTCGGTGTTTCAAGTGCCAGAAATACGGTCACCACCAGGCTAACTGTACAGCCAAGCCTAAATGTGGTGTCTGTAGCAAGGCACACAACAGCCAAATGTCCCAACCGTGCCGAGAAGCATCATGCCTGGAGCCTGACTTGCTCTGTCAGGAAAGAGGCGGCCCTCAGGCGACAAGAGGTTGCTCAAAACCGACCAGACTTTGTTCCTGCCGCACCGGGCACCCATGTCTGGGGAAGGAACAAAAGCGAAAAGGCCTCCCGACCTCCTAAGAGGAAGGAAGCCGCCTCCCAGCCGACACCGGATGTCTCCAACAAAAACGAGTTTCTGACAATGCCAAAGGTGCATAAAAAGAAACGAAAGAAAAAAGGTTCTAAGAGCATCACAAAAACCTCCCCAACAGATGATCATCTCCTCTTTGACGAAGACGATATGACTCTCCTGTTAACTGCTGTTGTCTCAGTAGTAGCAACAGCCCTGGGGAGGTCGAGTGAGGAGGCCGAGAAGGCAGTTTCGGTCGCCATGACGGCAATGACCCAGACTGTCGCAGCCTTGAAGGGGAGAAAGCTGGTTAGAGCAAAACCAGCCTCACCCTCACCCCAGGACGAGACTCCCCTCCCCACTTCAAACCAGGCCATGCCTTCACAGGCAGTGCCAAAACAGGCTGAATCTGTACAGCCAGAGCCAGATCACGCTGACCTTGCCCAGGCAAGGCCAGCAAGGCCAACCAAGAAAAAGCCTGAGAGAAAAGCCGAACCAACCAAAGTCAGAGCTACCAAAGGCTCTCTACCCCCCAGTGGACCCAAGGATAGCCTGACAACAGACGAGGAGCCCTCAACCAGCGAGGACCTCGCAATGGAGTTGTCAGACTCCGACGATGTCTCTGATGTAACTATCACTGAGTAACATCATGACACACCATCTAAGCATCTTACAGTGGAACATCAATAGCTTTTCTGCAAAGAACGCTTTTCTCCAAGCAGTAGTGCGATCAAGGAACATTGACATTGTCATGCTCCAGGAGACATTAACAGTGGACACTGTTCGCTTCTCAGGGTACCATGCCTTCACACTGCAACGAACACCTGGCAAGAGAGGCTTGATCACCCTTGTGAGAGCAACAATCCCCTGCTCCGCAATAGCCGATGCATCGCACTGTGGAGACGATGTTGAATCCCTTGCCGTCGAGGTTCACCTGGCCGGGGGGCCCCTCAAACTGTACAACGTGTACAGCCGGCCACGCTGTAGAAGCTTAGACATCAGCCAGATCTGTGCTTCTGCTGCACATGACCGAGTGATCATAGGGGGAGACTTCAATGCACACCACCCCATCCTGGCTCCCTGCCTGGCACCGGATGCGGCCGGCTATTACATAGCCGACGTGCTAGAGACATTCCCTGAGATCGCTCTCCTCAACACCCAAGAGCCAACGCATGTCAGAGGAGGGGTCCTAGACCTCACCCTGGCCACTGCGACTCTGGTGGGGAGGATTGGCTGGCGTGTCGATGAGACCGTCACAAGTGACCATTACGGCACTATAACTACCCTCATGGATGCTGGCCCAGCCGAAATCCTAAGACCAAATCCAAGATGGAAAACAGACAAGGCCAACTGGCAGGCATTTCAAAACGCCTTGGCCCTCTGTCTGAGATGCAACGATCCCCCACAAAGTGAAAATGTGGAAGTGCTCGAAGCTAGCCTGCTAAACGCCATTAATGAAGCAGCCTCACAGACCATACCCAAAACTTGGCCTGGGTCCAGAAGTCACAAAGGCGCCTGGTACTTCAATGACGAGATCAGGGAGGTCATCCACAGGGTGAACATGTGCCGAAAACTATTCCGAAGGCAAAGAACCCCTGACAACTTATCCCTCCTAAGGGAGGCTGTCACGGATGCCAAGGAAACTGCCAACAGAGTCAGGCAGGAAAAGTGGCTGGAATGGTGTGAGTCCTTCGACCACCAAACCACCTTTTCAGAGCTCTGGCAACGGGTCAAGCGAGTTACCAGCCGCTCAGCCCCGAGGTGCACCCATCACGACCCCCAAGCAGAGGCTAACAGACTGGCTCATGAGTTCTCTGCGAGAACGAGCAGCAACAGTCTGCCAGCCGAGCTGAGGGCAAGACAAGAGCGTCTACAGCCAGACAGACACGCTCAGATCAGAGAAAGGGCAGCCGAACCCGATAACTCAGACATTATCTTTTCTCTGAGGGAACTAAGGAAAGCCTATAAAACCAGTTCCAACACAGCCCCGGGCTCTGATGGGATCTCGTACCCCATTATCTCCCACCTAGGACTAGCAGGTGAGCGTGCACTCTTGCAACTCATCAACAAGTCCTGGAAAACTTCCACTCTACCCCAGAGTTGGAAGAGGGCTACCATAGTTCCCGTCCCAAAACCAAAGGAGCCGGGGAAGTACCGCCTCATCTCTCTGCTCAGCTGCCTGGCCAAGACGGCTGAGAGGATGGTACTAAACCGGCTTCAATGGAAAACGGGACCCCCGCACGAACACCTCCACGGGTTCACAAGGGGCATGGGCACAGCACACAGCATAGCCACGCTCTTAAGCACAATCAGCAAGGGCCCAGCTGTGGTGGTATTCCTTGACCTGGAGAAGGCTTTTGAACTGGCAAGTCTGCTTGCCATTCAGGAAAGCCTGATCCAGAAGGGAATCAGAGGAAAGCTCTTGGCTTGGATAGGTGACTACTTCAGGAACAGGACTGCCAATGTCAAATTCCAGGGTCACCTATCGCAGCACATGCCACTCGAAAATGGAACGCCACAGGGTGGGGTTCTCAGTCCAGCCCTATTCAACACTTTAATGTCCTGCATCCTCAACATAAACCTCCCAGTGGGGTGCAAAATCATCTCGTATGCAGACGATCTCGTTATCACCTCCACTGGACCACGGAGCCAGAATAAAACCCAGCGTTGTCTGGACCTCGTGTCAGAGGAGTGTTGTAGGACAGGACTAAAGATCTCTGCAGCCAAATCCAAAGCCATGGCTCTGAGACAGAGAGTTCGAGGCACAAGACTGAAAATCCAGGGAGTGGAATTAGAATGGGTCCAGGACTACTATACCTTGGGGTAAGGATAGACCGGACCCTCTCCTTCCATAAGGAGGTCCAGTACCTGGTTGACCGAACCAAAGCAAGACTGTCCGTCATGAGAGCAATGACTGGGAGACGCATAGGGGCCAGACACAAAGTACTAAGATCATTCTATGTACATGCTGTCCGGCCCATTGTGGACTATGCCTCAGTCGCTCTAATTGCTGCAAAGAAAAAGCACACAGACAAATTAGAAACGGTCCAAAATGAAGCTGCAAGGATCATTCTGGGTGCCCCGAGGTGGACGAAGGTCCTCAACCTCCTGATGGAGGCAAACCTTCTCCCCCTGGACTCACGAATCGATCTAATGGCAACACAATTCTTGTCAAAGGTCATCCAGGCTCCCAGGAACACAAGCCTAAGACAAAAATTAGTCAGATGCCTCGAACAAGACAACGAGCTCGTTGCAAACAACTCGTGGCTGTCTCATACAGCCAGGGTGTTGATACGCCATCAGCTCAAAGAACAGCTTCTTCCTAAGGGCATGGACTCCCCCCACCTCGACTTTGCCGAATCCCCGCCGTGGGCACTGAGCCTGATAGAGTTCAACATAATGAGCCTGTCAATGAAAAAGAGCCTATACCCCATGCCTAGCCTAAAGGCAGAAGCCCACAGGGTCATTGCAGCCATCACTCCTCCGGGTAGTAGAACATACTACACGGATGGATCGGTCGATCCCTTGAGCCACACTGCAGGCGCCGGCTTTGCAGCAAGGGATGCCACGCGATCCATGAGGGTAACAGACAACGCCTCCTCGCTACAGGCAGAGGCAGTTGCAATCATGGGAGCCCTAGGCCCCGCGTCCCTAAGGGAAGGACACGTGGTTATACACACAGACTCCAGGGCAGCCATTGACTGTCTTCAGCACAGCTCACCCACAGACAACATCTACCTACTGACCACGATTCTCACAATGGCACAGATAATTCTTGCTCAGGGTAGAAGAATTATCATCGACTGGGTCCCAAGCCACATCGGCATCAGAGGGAACGAGCTTGCTGACAGACTAGCCGTCGCTGGCAGGGGTATGCCCCCAAATCCCATTACGATAAAACCGAGCCGAAAATTACTTATGGAGAAGTGTGCCTTGGTCGGTCGTACCTTCCCACGGCAGCTCCACAGAGAGGAAACGAGAACCTCCCCCTCGGCCAGCTGGTACTCAGACGCCACAGGCTATGAACCACTGGCATTCTCTGAAGTAAGCAACAGAGGTACCGAAGTCATTCTTCACAGAATGCGTCTAGGTTACCACTGTGCATGGCAAATTATCCCAACAATCGAACGCGATGAAAGGTGCTGCAAGCACTGCGGCGAGCCGAACGCCACACTAGTCCACTACCTAGAAAATTGTGACCATACACAATTCCTGAGACAAGGACCGCCCACAACAGCCGCCGTGCTGGTAAAGAGGCTATGCGAAATGCTAACACCATGGCGGCAGGAGTGCCTGCTGGCAATCCCGCCGCCACGGTAAGCACCGAGTGTCAGACAACTCAATGAGACAGCCGTAAAAAGCTGACGCAGGCCGGGCCATATTTAGAAGGCCCGGGCGAAGCTAGAACTTCGCAAACCATAAAGAAGAAGAAGTGGTCGGCCGAGGACGCAAGCCGGTAGGCTTAACAACCGCCAAGGAATGCGACACCTCTCCGGAAAACTGCCAGATACAAAATCACCTTTCTAACTTCCTCTAACCCCAAGACCCATTTTTATCCATTCCAACATCGTTTTAAATCCTCCTCTCCCATATCATCCCCCCAGCCTCTATGCTGCAAGCATATTATAATGCATGGGCTCATTATAATGGAGTGCGTATGTGCGCTCATGCAGACGCTGTTCAAACGTGCGTATACACGGTAGTGCGCAGGTGTATGCATATTTGTGTGTACGTGTCCATCTGTGTGTGTGTGTGTGCAAGAGAAGCAATATATAAGTAGATGTGTATATATGTGCGTGTAAGGATATTATGCCAAAAGGTCTAATTTAGCAGATATCCTCGGTTCTGGACGTTCTCTGTATATACACAGGAATATATAGGTATGGTTGGGAAGATTGGGGGTCAATTAAACAATATAAACATTTAACCATTTATTTTCCAACTTCAATATTAATTAAAATACACACAAAAAAAAAAAAAAAAAAAAAAAAACAATAACAATGTCGTTTCCCAAAATTCCTTTCGTTCATGTACTACAAGTCATATCACCAAGTTAAGTTCACTTCCGTTCACGTTCACTTTCACTTTCACTTTCACTCTCTGATATTGTTTTCGACGATGTTCATGAATGTTGCCTGCAACGTCCAAGCCACTGACGAAGCTGCATGATTCCGACACGTCTGTATCTCCCGTCTCGGTCTGTCTCTGTCTCTTTCTCTTTGCATACGTTCTTTAGGAAAGGATATCACACCATTAATATCTCATTCATATTAACAATGAGAAAAACATTCTTATGTGGTCTCGCAATGCGCTGAGGCCGCATTACACTTAAATTAATTTGACAATAAGAAAATAAACAAACTAAACAAACTCCTTATTCATCTTTAGGGGTAGTCGGTTTACCGATTAAGGAAAATGCGCTGTTACTGCTATTGTGACCTCGCACAAGCGCCACCAGTTGAGCTATCCACAGCTATTCCCTTCCAAGCACCTCGTCACCTTTCACCCGCGCTTTTCACACCACATACACACATACGCACACAGATCCAAACAACCACAGGCAGGTCGTCCAAGCTTAAAGCTGTGGTTGTGTTCCTGACAGTGGGTATATGTGTATATATTTATAAATGCGTGTGTATGTGTGTATATGGGCATGTGGTGTGCTTATGTATATGAGTATGTATGTGTGTATATGTATGTGTAAATATGTGTACGTGTGTGTATGTGTATGTATATATGTAGGTATATATATATGCACATTATAATGCATGCACATTATAATGCATGGGCTCATTATAATGGAGTGTGTATGTGCGCTCATGCAAACACTATTCAAGCGTGCGTATACACGGTAGTGGGCAGGTGTATGTATATTTGTGTGTGTGTGTGTGTGTGTGTGTGTGTGTGTGTGTGTGTGTGTGTGTGTGTGTGTGTGTGTGTGTGTGTGTGTGTGCAAGAGAAGCAATGTATAAGTAGATGTGTATATATGTGCGTATATGTGTATATATTTATATATGCGTGTGTGTGTGTGTGTGTGTGTGCATATGGGCATGTGGTGTGCGTATTTATATGAGTATGTATGTGTGTATATGTATGTGTAAATATGTGTACGTGTGTGTATGTGTATGTATACATGTAGGTATATATATATATATATATATATATATATATATATATGTGTGTGTGTGTGTGTGTGTGTGTGTGTGTGTGTGTGTGTGTGTGTGTTTGTATGTATCTACAGGTATATACATATATATGTGGGTGAGTACTAGTGTGTACTCATAAACGCGTGTGCTTCAGAATGTATATGGCTATATTCGTTAGGGTATTCATAGTCATAAGTACGTATACAAGCGACAGAATTTAGCATTAACATCCAAAACAGATATTCACTTCTCAGCGACGAAGATCTCAACATCGACCAAATCAACAAACATTTCAATGACATAATAAAGGAAGCTGCACTTGAACTAGGCGGTACGAACGTCAAACAAAGCTCCAGTAACTAGAAACTAAAGAACTTATGCAAAAACGTAGGGTCGTATCGTCAAACAGGAACAACATGAAATTAGCCGAACTAATAAAGACTATAAATAAAAAGAAGAGAGAAGGTGTCAGGAAATTCAGTACTCAAATAATAAATGAAACCGCGATCTTCAGGTATCAGCATGAAAGGAGACTCGAAATAGGGAGAAATCAATTGTATGCAATAAAGAAACCAGACGGAGAAGTGACATATAATAAGAATGAAATCATAAGGGTAGTGGAAAACTTTTACAGGGACCTAAACAACGCAAATGAAGAGCCACGGACAGAAGCAAATGCGGTAACTAGAGAAGTACCTAACATCACAACAGAAGAAATAAAGAGAGTGCTTAAAGGCATGGAGGGGTGAAAACATGAGATGAAGACGGTATTAGTTGGTATAGACCTTATAAAAGATGCAGGAGAAATTGCAACCGTGAAACTAGCCAACCTTTTTAACAATTGCCTTCTCAACAAAAACTCCGAAAGCCTGGGAAAATGCAACACTTATTTTGATACATAAAAAAGGGATAGAAAGGATCTTAAAAAACGACCCATAAGCCTCCTTTCAGTTATTTACAAACTGTTCACTAAAAACACAACTCGCATCTCTGACAGTCTGGATTCTAAGCGGCCTATAGAACAGGCAGGCTTCCGCAGTGGATTCTCAACAACAGACCACATCCACACGCTCACCCAAAAAAAAAAAAAAAAAAAATAATATAGGAAACCCCTGTGTATTGCATTCATTGATTACGAAAAGGCATTTGACTCTTTACAAATATCAGCAGTACTAGAAGTTATTAAACGACAGGGAGTAGAGTAGGTAAATTGTAAAATATTGGAAGATATATACAAAGACCGGACAGCAACCATCAAGCTCCACAAGGAAACCGATAAAATACCAGTTAAAAAAGGTGTTAGACAGGGCGATACCAACTCAGCAAAACTGTTAACAGCTTACCTTGAGGAAATATCCAAGAAGCTAGAATGGACCGGAAAGGGTATCAAAATAGTTGACGAAAACCTAAACAATCTAAGATTTGCAGATGATATTGTTCTCTTCAGTGGATCACTAAATGAAATGCAGCAACTAATAAATGTTCTGAATAGAGAAAGGCTAGAATGTCGGACTTAGGATGAACAAGAAAAAGACTAAGATCCTGTTCAAAAGTAGAGTTCAATTCGAACAGATGCATGTTCAAGGCAAAGTGCTAGAGGTGGTATATAATAAGGGTAACTCATACAGACAAACACATCTAGCGAAGAGGAATTTAAGTGACGCATCAGTCTAGGCTTGAGCGCCTTCGGCAGACATAGTAGCATAATAAGGGGTTCCCTGCCATTAT
>NC_061827.1:25066020-25071020 GCF_019202785.1 Penaeus chinensis | reverse complement strand
TTTTTTAAATACCTGTTTCATAAAGTCCAATTAGTTAGTCCTGATAAATGTTTGATAACTGTTTCGAATATCTATATGGAATGAGTTATAATTTACTTACAACTATTTTAATCTCCTTGTTTTCAGATGTAAAATAATAAAGATAATGCCAAGTTAAGTGGATGAGGCAGTGACACACAATGGCCCTTTTATGGAGCAATGGATGAGGTTCTTTGACGTGATCCTAGTGAAAAACCACTTGCAACAGAATCATCATTAAGGATAGGGAAGCTATTTTACAATATATATCAGAAAGCGATGTAATGATGAATTGATTATTAGTATATAGTATATGAGAGACACTAAAAGTAAATTGAAATAAATTATTGAGCATTAATGAAACTGTCATAACCAGGTCAACCTTTGACTAGTGATGGGTCATCTGAAGTTGCGGAACTTCCAGTGCCATTACCATCACCATCACAGTCGGAGTCTGTGACTGTGATGTGACACTCTCCAGCTTTGACAGCATCATCCTTTCAACCACCAAGATCTGGTAAACGGGGTATTCCGAAGAACAAGAGACACCACATAGGAGAGAACATGTCATCTCGGTACTAGACAAATTAGCTGATATTGCTGTCGAGTTTCATAAAGAGTTATGCAGTCTTAAAGTAACCAGCATGACCAGTACTTGGAGTATCAGTCAGTCAGATAAAAACTAGAACACAACAAAGAAATGGTGTAGCTCTAAGATCATCGTCGACGAGAGCGTAAAGAAGAAAAGGACAAACTGAATAGGCAATATGAACAGACTCGGCACCAATTAATTCAGATATTACTAGAACACCACAAAGAAACTAGGGCAATTCAGCAATAAATGTTACATAATCTAGAAGAGCAACAAAGTATGCAGCAAACAATCAACAAATAATAGAACTACAGCAAAATTTAAAGATTGCTTCAAAATGATGATAGTCAGCCAGGAGTAGACCAACTAAGCAGATCAGACACATCAAATGGTGTTCAATATACATTAAAGTTTTATGTTTTGTTATAAGTTTATGTTTGTAAATGATCATTTAATTCTCTTTTTTTTTTTGTAGAAAAGGTATAAAGACAAACTCAAAACTTTATAACACGTCTTTTAAAGCTGCTGAAGTTTTAATTGAAGTGGATAAATTACATTTCTTGATTTGTAACGTTTTTCATTCTCATTTGTACCTTTTTTATGCAGTTGCTTTTCATAGTTTATTTGTTCATACTCTTATTTTATTTTTTTAAAAGATAACTTTTTCTTTTTATCTACATTCATTTGTTTTATAAAAGTCAGGTATAGGCGAATTGCATTTAAGTTAGTTATTTTCCTTTAGATGATCAAAGTTCAAATATATATATATATATATATATATATATGCATGTTTTTTTTTTTTTTTTTTTCCTTTTTTCGTTTTACTGTAGTCTTTAAGGTTTTATGATTTCGTTGCTTTACCGTCCTGCCTTGAAATGGAAATCTTTATCTGTTAATGTTTTGCATGTAATGACATTTGTTTTGTAAATGCTAAGTACAGGTGAGTTGCATTCAAGTTATTATTGCTTCTGGTCATTTGTTTTGTAAACCTTAGGTAAAGCCAAGTGACATTTAAAGTTTATAGTTAGAAGTGAATGTTTCCTCTATGTTAGTTTATATATATATATATATATATATATATATATATATATCTGTGTGTGTGTATATATATATATATTTGACTTTATTTTTTAAAGTTTTATTATTTCGTTTGATTTACCTTCATACCTTGAAATGGAAGGCTTTATTTGTTAAGTCTTTGCATGTAATGGCATTTTTTTTGTAAATATAAAGTGCGAGTTGCATTTAAGTTGTTATTATTGCTTTAGCTCAGTTGTTTTGTAAACGTCAGGTAAAGGCAAGTAACATTTAAGTTTCTTCGTTATAAGTACTTTTTTATTGTTAGATTTTTTTCAAAATGGAAATATATATATATTTTTTTTTAATTGTAGTCTTTAAGGTCTATCATTTAACATATTATACCTCCATGCCTTGATTTTTTTTTTTTTTTTTTTAATGTAATGGCAGTTAAAGCAAATTATTTATCTTTAGCCTTCGGAAGATCCAGTACACTCTATTGCTCATGTGCTTAAATATCAGGATAAGTACTTATAAGTTTAGATGGTGATATAGTGTAAACAGAAGATTCAGATATTTTTAATAAATATCTTATAATATTTTTAGTAGATATTTCATTTAATTTGCCTCCAAATACAACGTGAAGTAAAAAAATGAAACAAAAAATCTTTCATTCGACATGGTCACTGTAATTATGACCTACAATTCACAATCATTAAAACATATATATGTAAATATACACACATCAATGCAAACAATAATGAAAGATATGTTATATGTACAAAAGAAACAGAAAAATCAAGTAGAATGAAAAAGAAAGAAACAGAATTGTGATCATAGGTACTTATGAAGGCACAGTATATATTTTCAAATATTTTATGAGTTATGAAAATAAGTATATCATATTCAAAAGAAAATAATAAAATAAAAAAGACAAATATACGGCGGCATTAGTTGTAAACATACAGTTTGATGGAAGAAACAAGTTAGATACTTTATGCAAGCAGACTTGCAAATTCATCTCGTTTTCCACTTCGGGAATACCTTCATATAGAACCTCTGGCTCAGGTTCCAAAACAACGCCTAGTGACTGCTTGAATATCCATTTTTCCCTTGAATGAAATAATATTATGTATTACGCAGATAACTATAATGATTATTGGAATTTTGTCAAGTCTAGTCATATCAAGATACTTAATCTTTACACTAGCAATGACAATCCTTGTAGAAGAGTGAATTTTATTGAAAGATATCTGTTCAGTGTTCTTGTAAGGAACAATTATGAATGGGAAAGAGGATAAGCAGAATCACCAAGCAAATGAAAATCTTGAGGCATCATGTACAGACCCTGCCCATCCTGAATATATGTAAAGAAATTATAAATTAGAATCACAAACTGTTTGCAATCGAATACTTGTAAACATTTTCCTGTTTATATAGGACACTCTGTATACAAGTTCTCCTGTAGGCCACACAACGTGTTCCATAACCATCTTCAGTGCTCAAGCTACCTCCATAAATACTTTGTGTAGTGTTGATTTACTTAAGTTGAATCTGCAAATGCATACATTCCATTCCGATTAGGTACAACGAATATAAAAAAAGTTATTGGTAAGCAATGAAATTACCAAAATATGTTGTAACTAACTAGAAATAATTGTTTTTTATACTTCCAACATTATCGACAAGCTACATCCAATTAAGCATAAAATTACTCCAGCAAAGATCAACAAACTTTGTTGTTGTAATTTCCTGGTGTGAATACATGGATAATTCATTGTCTTCCAGGGTGGGGGTCCCCGAGGTGGGAGGGGGGTTGTATTAGATAACATGGTGACATATTCTGTACATATTGTTATCATAGTGATGTATTTCGTGTATATTACTCACGATTTACCCAACAATTTCCCTGATAGCTTTCATACCCTCTCATGCTATTGGGACCAAGAAGGGGGGTTTCCACAGCATAATTCCTGCCTATGTGTTTACTAGGTGTCGTAATCGGTTATGCGAAGGTATTCTGACAATTACCAGCATATTTTGTTATACTATTAAGATGAATTGTTTTTATCATTCTTGACACAATCAGTATGTTATTATAGCACTAATAGTAATAGAAACGGTACAATTGTACAACAGGTGTGATAGGTTGAACTAGTAACTCTTTGGTGATCAAGTAATTGTTGCGCCATCTATGTGTAAACACACACTAAAATCATAAACAATATGGCATGTAATCCTCTCACAATATTAAAATTTTGAAAAATCTGTTGATTAGAATTGCTCTTTCATGTGTGCCCATATATCATATAATCATCTTATTGTGAAATTTATTTCATAATTTCTGTAGTTATATGTGTAACGATCCAAACCGTCGTTACAGTGCGCAACGAGTCGAAGGCGCTCGTTGACGGGGTTAAGACCTGTTTATATGTCCTTTTTACATTGGAATGGTAGCGTGGGAAAATTTAAGGTCTTATGGGAAAATCGACTTGATTATTATAAAGAGACGGTTATTACTTATTTGATGTTCGTAAAAGAAAGGCAGGCATTGCTTTGAAGGATCGTTAAGAATATCCACACAGGATAGAAGAAATATTCCCCTTTATTTGGTAAACCACACAGCTACGCAATACTGCAGAACTTAACTTAGATGAGGGTACTAAAGAAAAAGGCTGCCGATCCATTTGTCTGCTCTGCCGCCTGTCCTCTCGCTTTCCGAACTGCCTCTCCTCCGTTCACGATCGTTCACGTCTTCCGTCTGTTTTCCCCGACCTCTGCTCTCGCCAATCTTCCCCCGACCTTGCCTTGCCTGCCCTGCGCCTGAGGCTGTCACGGAATTCCAGGCGAACGATCTCGGACGGTAGTTAAGAGGGCAAAGTGATGGGAGAAGGGGTCGTTTGTCGGGTCAACGCTGTCAGATCTTCGTAACTGCAATCTATCTCGCTACATATGCACTGGCAATGGCAATGTTATAATATAGTATTAATACTAAAGTACGTGATGTATCACTTCTTACCATGAAAGTTGATCGACGCATTCTGAAGTGAAACTTGAGCTCCTCGTCGTGTATAGGGGTTCAATGGTCTCCGCGTAAGCTTCAACTCCGGACCCTATGTCGTTTCTGTGCAGCTTCCTCTGCTCCCCATACATCATTTTCTAAAGCACCTATTAAAGCTGTGTCTAAAATGGAATATATACTATATATATACATATATACACAGTATATACACATATAAGCATGTGTGTGTGTGTGTATATATATGTATATATATAATTATATATATAAAATTATATATATATACACATATGTATATACTATATATATACATATATATATATATATGTATATGTATATATAAACAGTATATAC
>NC_061827.1:25058520-25061020 GCF_019202785.1 Penaeus chinensis | reverse complement strand
ATTCTTAGATAAAAAAAAAAAAAAAAAAAAAAAAAAACTACGACATGACATGGTGATATGGCCTACTCAAAAAACTTTATGCTTTTGGAATACAGAGAGACGACTTGCTTTATTCGAAATTTCATTTCTGACAGAACTTTTGCTGTCAAATTGTTTTCTGACGTCACTTTTTCGGGCATTTTTGTCCAGGCAAACGGGGTCCCACAAGGAAGTGTCTTGTCACCAACATTATTTTTATGTATGATCAATGACATCTTACCAGCTCCCCCTCGGTATCGTAAATACTCACTGTACGCTTATGATTGTGCATTATGGCATTCCAGCAGAAATGCAGAATTCTCGGCAAATCGCATTCAACTGGCACTGGATGCGATTCATAACTGGGGCCTCCAATGGGGTTTTAAGTTTTCCACAAGATTCTGCTAAATTTCTTGGCCTACTCTTTGATCATAGACTCGTCAGTTAAATAATAAATGTCAAAGAGCACTAAATTTAAATGTGTAAAGCTCTTATCAGGTCTAAAGTAGATTATGGGTCAACGTATACGGCTTGGCATCTAACTCAATTTTGGAAGATTTGGATGCTGTGTAGAATGTTTGTGTACGAATGTGTCCTGGAGCCCTGAAATGCACTCGTATCGATCGTCTTGTGGGGTCCTTCCCTCCGACCCAGACGCGGCCAGTTAGCACTGACCTATGCCGCAAGTAAAGTCGGTATAGATCTCTCTATCATCGATACCCTGGTTCAGTCAAACATAGCGCCATGGGAAACACCCAACTTTTCCATCATGGAAGCCTGGCTTCCATCAGACAAGGCCATGATGCCGGAGGTGGAGGTACGCCAGAGGTTAAGAGAGATCCTTATTAAACATCTCCCTTTTTTCATTTATAACTAGATGGCTCCAAGACAGATGACTGTGTAGGTGCGGGTGTATGGTCAACTGAATGTGAAATGCAGTTCAGACTGCCGAATCATACATCGATTTTTCTTGCTAAACTTTTTGCTATTGATAAAGCTATAGATTTTGCACTATCGACGACCCGATTCACTAAGTTCACTTAAAGCCATAAAATCATTATAAACTACCAAAAATTAACTGCTGGGTAATATTCATAAGCTATATGGTGCCAACAAATCAATGAAGCTAATATGGGTACCAGGCCACTCTGGTATCCATGGTAATGAACAGGCTGACAAATTAGCAGGGTCAACAGGCGATCTGGACGTACAGATCTCAGGTGTTTTGTGTCTCTTATAATGAATATAGTGAATTCCGTCCCATTCGCAAAGGAGTCAGACAAGGATGTATAGCCTCACCAGACCTCTTCAATCTCTACAGTGAATACATACTGAGGGACATTGATGACATAGAAGGTGTAGTTGTAGTTGTCCAAAAAAGCGAAGAAATGGGCTTGGACCGCAACAACAACAAAACGTACCACCTATATGCCATCTTACCATCAATGGCACACCAATCAAACAGGCACAAAGTTTCAGATATCTGGACTTCCAATGGTTAGTGCAAAGATGAGATCGTGAAGAGAATTGTACTTGCAAAAGCCACTTTTTCAAAGCTTTGTTCCATACTCAATAACAGAAACATCACAATGGATACAAAGAAGAGAGTGCTAAAAACCTATGTCTGGTCAGTCATGCCATATGGCTGTGAGTGTTGGACCATCAGCGAAGAAACAGGAGGTAAACTGGGAGCAGCAGAGATGTGGTTCCTGAGAAGCTTGCACAAAATATCATGGAGAGAACATAGATCAAATGAAGAAGTATTTGCCGTAGCCAATACCAACAGGTCGTTATCAAAACAATCCGGCAAAGACAGATGCAATTTCTCGGACACGTTAATAAAAAGCAACAGCTGGAAAGATTAGCATTGCTCGGAAAGATCGAGGGCAAAAGAGCACGAGGACGACAGAGAATAACTTACCTGCAATCTCTTAACTCGTCGGCAACTAACAACAACATCAGTTGCAATGAACTCATCCATTTCTGTGATGATAGAATATCCTGGAGACGCATGATCGCCGATGCGTGTATCAGGTCTGGCACCTAACGAACGAACGATAATAGCAAAGATATATCTCCTGTGGCAAAGTGAGTGCACCAACCTAGACATAAACAACAAACATAAAACAATAATAGAAACGTGGAACACAGCAAATAACAGAAGATAAGAGGTAGTGTTGGAGCGCCTGAGAATAAACGCCATTAGAATCACACACCTAACACCATATAAAAAAAAAAAAAAAAAAAAAAAAAATCCACTACAGTACCCCATTATACAAATCACCTGACAATAATCTGCCATAAATACAAAAACAATAGACAAACCTTTAAAAAATATTGCAGAATTTAAAAAAAATACCATTTACAACATTGAACCTTTTATCAGACAATGAAAAAAAAAAAAAAAACATAAAGTAATCGTTTTTCTAAGGAAGACAAAACTTTATGACCGTATATAGATTGACATAATGAATAGGATCCA
>NC_061827.1:25031020-25033520 GCF_019202785.1 Penaeus chinensis | reverse complement strand
ACATATGACATGTACATAAGAACGATTTGTGTAAGCCATTGGACCAAAATACAACGTGAGTGTTTGCCACGTCAATCTGGAAACATCGCCTCAGCGAGGCCTCGATGACGATTTTATCTGACTTCGTCTGACCTCTTAGTTCCCTCCCAGAAGTCATCGTGCCCAGGTCATCCTCCCAGGCTGGCTGGCCGGACACGCGACTCCGCACTCAGCGCCTACCCTAAGTCAACGTCTCGTGTGTTCCCTTTACTGTGTTGTACTCTTCCTCAGTAAAGGGTCAATTCGTTTAACAACTATCACTGTCCAACCAGCCACAGCCATTGTACTAAGGTTATGTGCCTGTTACAAACTGGAACCACAATCTGTCAGGCACTTGATACCACTGCTGACCACCAATTTGTCAGGATTGTGTTGTAGACTTGCTATCGTTGTTCACCAGTATCGAAACAGGTTAAATACATATCTTGTATTGTGAAGATATTTATTCTCATTCATACTTTTTCTTCATTTGTCAACATGGATACGGTACATATATATATATAATATATATATGTATATATAATACATATATATGCATATATGTATATAAATGCATGTATGTATCAACGAGAGAGAATGGCCTTAGTGTATGACGAGACGTCTCTTTTATGTGATGGATCCCCTTGGGGTCAGGTGCTTGCTTCCGCCCACTGGAGTGTCAGATACATCCGGCAGTGGCAAAGGAGGGTGAGTTCGCAGGGCTTGCTTAAGGCATGCCTCTTGGGTCAACTAGGCTCAGGTGTGGAAGGTGCGAAGCAGCTGCCTCGTGTGGTGTAGACTAGGGAGGATGTTGACAAGAAGGTACAGCCTTTATTCTACAGGAAGGCACAGCCTTTCTGTAGAAGTCTGTTTCAGCCAGGAACAGGAGCAATATTGTGTACATCGCTCGGCCACGCATGAGGCTTGTCCTCGAGCCGTCTGTAGCATCTTAAGCACTGATGGCGCTTCGGGATACAGGCTCTGCTGAGCATCATCTACAGATGGTTCCTGGTGATCCAATGGTCACTTAGATCGACGTGTGCCAGAGTAGTGAGTGACGGAGGCTTTGCAGTGAGGTGCAACATTCAGTAGCAAATCTTCAGAGGCTGAAATATAAGTGTACTGGGCCAGTAAAAGGGCAAAGGAGGAGGATAATAACTTGAAAAATAAGAGCGTAATAAGAACAATTTGTCACGGAAGGGTAACTTGTCTTATGAGGTTTAAATTACTTAGCATTTGTTTGGATTAGCAAGTTTACTAGAGTATCTTCATT
Source organism: Penaeus chinensis (assembly GCF_019202785.1). Taxonomy (NCBI): domain Eukaryota; kingdom Metazoa; phylum Arthropoda; class Malacostraca; order Decapoda; family Penaeidae; genus Penaeus; species Penaeus chinensis. The sequence goes on along the minus strand of NC_061827.1, from coordinate 25,032,229 downwards.
GTAGAGAGAAAATATGAGCAAAAATTCCATACCATTTGGTTAAATAGGCAAGTACTGACTCAAGATTCCTTCATTTATGGCCGTAAGTGGGCTTCAAATTATCTTGTGGTGATAATAACTTTGTAAACCTATGTAAAGAATGGTGTCTGCAGTGTAGTATCATTATTTTCAACAGAATAGACTCCATCAGTTAGTTACATGTGACATATTCACCAATACCATAAAACTAAATCATAAATTCCAACATTAATGAGGAGAAGATACCGAACTTTGAGAGGGCGTCTTGAAAGCGAGTTGGGTTCGTTTATAGACAAAGTTATGGGGATGGTACTTATGACAGTACATAATCCTAGAGTAGAGTAAGTGGATTAAGAGTTAGAGCAAGTAATTGGCATGGGCATGTATGTGTGAATAAGCGCAGCAAGTATAAGGAAATACAAGTATAAGCTGTGAAAGATGCAACAATATGCACACATTCGTAGAAGTAGTAATGAAGCACTTACTAGTAGTGAAGCAATATGAAGGTGAAAACATGTTATTGTGAAAATCGCTAGTTAATATGAATAATGGATTGGGAACAACCGAACTTATATTTGCTCTGAGGAAAACACAAATAACACAATATTATACCAATACAAAAATTGTTAGGGTAGATAAATGGGGTGTGAGCTGATGGTGTGTGTCACTTGGGTCTGGTCTCAGGATGACTTCGTTTGCTTGTTCTGATGTTAAAACAATAATTGACAGCGAGAAATTTTGCAAAATGGAGTTGGTAGTGTGGTCGCTAGTAAAATGAGAAAGGTCATTCATATGTAAGGTGCTGATAAGGGTTCGTGAAGGATTGGCATGGCACGTGGGCTGTATTGGTGAGTGTGGCAGTAAAGAGTGCAAGTATGCATTTTCAGTGACTTCATCAAGAGGGTAGCACAGATGTGAATGGTTAGAACGAAGTAGTAGGGCAGACATGGTGTGAGTAAGCGTGGATCAGAAGAGGATTTGGTAGTGATGGCTTGGTGTTAAGTGAGGTGAGGGGGCACTTTGATAGGAAACGTATCTTGGCAACAGGTAACGAAAATCGGCAACAGAGCGTTGGTGAAATGTGAGGTTCGTTGTGAGATTTGACCACTATTTGCCACAAGAGATCTGTGAGAATGAGTGTCTTAGTGTAGGTGAATAAAAGGGGTCCTGGCTTGTGGATTTATTATAGAA
>NC_061827.1:25016020-25026020 GCF_019202785.1 Penaeus chinensis | reverse complement strand
ATGGCCCAACCTGAGTCAGCAATTAATGGCTGTCTCATTTTTTCTCTGACACTCCATGCTTACCGTGGTGGCGGGATTGCCAGCAGGGGGAGTGCTATGATTTAAGCATGATGCATAATTACTTTACCAGCTAAGTGGCTGTTGTGGGTGGTCCCTGTCTCTGTGTATGGCCTTAGTGTATGACGAGGCGTCTCCTTTTATGTGATCCCCTTGGGGTCAGGTGCTTGCTTCTGCCCGCTGGAGTGTCAGATACATCCGGCAGTGGCAAAGGAGGGTGAGTTCGCAGGGCTTGCTTAAGGGGGAAATGTGGGTCACCTGGCAGGCATTCCCCTTGGGTCAACTAGGCTTAGGTGTGGAAGGTGCGAAGCAGCTGCCTCGTGTGATGTAGACTCAAGAGGATGTTGACAGGAAGGTATAGCCTTTATTCTACAGGAAGGCACAGCCTTTCAGTAGAAGGCTGTTTCAGCCAGGAACATGAGCGATATTGTATACATCGCTCGGCCACGCATGAGGCTTGTCCTCGAGCCACCTGTAGCATCTTAAGCACTGATGGCACTTCGGGATACAGGCTCTGCTAGGCATCATTTACAGATGGTTCCTGGTGATCCAATGGTCACTCAGATCGAGGTGTACCAGAGTAGTGAGTGACGGAGGCTTTGCAGTGAGGTACAACATACAGTAGCAAATCTTTAGAGGCTGAAATATAAGTGTACTGGGCCAGTAAAAGGGCAAAGGAGGAAGATAATACCATGACTTATTAATCACTTTACTAAGATACCAGAAAAATGAGAGCATAATAAGAACAATTTGTCATGGAAGGGTAACTTGTCAAGTGAGGTTTAAATTACTGTGTCAGCTATTTAGGCCTGTCTCATTTTTTCTCTGACACTCGATGCTTACCATAGTGGCGGGATTGCCAGCTGGCACTCCTGCCCCTATGATGTAAGCACACCGCATAATCACTTTACCAGCTCGGTGGCTGTTGTGGGCGGTACCTGTCTCAGAAATTGTATGCTCAGAATTCTGTAAGTAGTAAGAATGGCCTTAGTATATGACGAGACGTCTCCTTTTATTGTGTGTGCTCACAATTCTGTAAGTAGTGTACCAGGGTGGCGTTTGGCTTGCCACATTGCATGCAACATCTGTCTGCATAGTTAACTGCCTCTATGATCTGCCATGCGCAATGGTAACCTAGTCTGATTCTGTGAAGAATGACTTAGGTTCCTCTGTTGATTGCTTCAGAGTGCCAGTGGGTCATACCCTGTGTCATCAGTACCATCTGGCCAAGGGGGAGGATCTCGTTTTCTCTTTGTGAAGCTGCAGGAGGAAGGCACAAGCTGTTGCAGTTGCAGATTTTTCAGCTCGGTTGTATGATCATGAGATTTGGTGGCATACCCCTGACAATGTCGGCTAGTCTATCAGCAAGCTCGTTCCCTCTGATGCCAATGTGGCTGGGGACCCAATTAATGATTATTATTCTTCCCTGAGTACGAATTCTCTGCACTATGGTAAGCACATTGGTCAGGATGTAGATGTTGTCTTTGGGTAAGCTGTGAAGACAGTGGCTGCCCAGGAGGCTGGATGTATGACTACGTGTCCTTCCCTCAGGGATGCATGGGCTAGGGCTTCCATGATTGCCACTGCCTCTGCCTGTACCAAGGCGTTGTCTGTTACCCACATAGATTTTGTGACATCCCTTGCTGCAAAGTCAGTGCCTGCATTGTGGCTCAAAGGATCGACTGATCTGTCTGTGAAATATGTTCTACAACCCGGAGTGATGGCTGCAATGACCCTCTCGGCTTCTGCCTTTAGACTAGGCATGGGGTATTGATTCTTTCTCATTGACAAGCTCATATAAGTGAATTCTATCTGGTTTGTGCCTACGGCGGGACTTCGATAAAGTCAGGGTGGGGGGAATCCATCCCCTTGGCAAGTAGCTTTTCTTTGAGCTGATAGCGTATCAACACCCTGGCTGTGTGAGACAGACAGGAGTTGTTTGCTAAGTGCCCGTGGTCTTGTTCTAGGTGTCTGGCTAGTTTTTGCCTTAGGCTTGTGTTTCTGGGAGTCTGGATGACCGTTAAAAGGAATTGTGCTGCCATTAGATCAATTTGTGAGTCCAGAGGGAGAAGGTTTGCCTCCAGTCTGAGGTTGAGGACCTTTGTCCACCTTGGGGCACCCAGAATGATCCTGGCAGCTTCATTTTGTACTGTATCCAAATTTTTCTCTGAGGTTTTCTTTGTGGCAATCAGGGCGACAGAGGCATAGTCCACAATGGGCCAGATGGCATGTACATATAATGCTCTTAGTACTTTGTGTCTGGCTCCTATGTGTCTCCCAGTCATTGCTCTCAGGTACTGGATCTCCTTATGAAAGGAGAGGGTCTGGTCAATCCTTACCCAAAGGTATTGGTAGTCCTGGACCCACTCTAAGTCCATTCCTTGGCTTTTCAGACTTGTATCTTGAACATTGTATCTCAGAGCCATGGTTTTTGATTTGGCTGCAGAGATCTTTAGTCCTGTCCTACAACATTCCTCAGATACAAGGTCCAGTGGAGATGATTGTAAGATCGCCTGCATATGAGATGATCTTGCACCCCACTGGGAGATTTATATTGAGGGTACAGGACATTAGGATGTTGAATATGGGGTGGACCGAGAACCCCACCCTGTGGTGTTCCATTTTCTAGTGGCATGTGCTGTGATTACTGAAATAGTCACCTATCCAAGCCAAGAGCTTTCCTATCCAAGCCAAGAGCTTTCCTCCGATTCCCATCTGGATCAGGGTCACCTGAATGGAAAGTGGACTTGCTTATTCAAAAGCCTTCTCCAGGTCTAGGAGTACTACCACAGATGTGCCAGTGCTAATTGTGCTTAAGAGCATAGCTATGCTGCATGATGTGCTCATGCCCATCTTGGTTCCGGATTCTGCGGCTTAAGTACATGTGCTGTGTAAGCGTGGAGTGAACGAGAGAGGATTCGCTGTCCAATGAGCGCGGACATGGCTCTGGACCTGGTGTGACCTAACCTGGGAAACTACGCTGAACTTCAGGTTGCGGGGTTGTGCTGCTACAATAAGTTTGTATATACATATGTATCTGTCTTCTATCTGTATATTCATACATATATGTGTATATATCCCTTTACCAGGCAAGGTAATCAGCAAGAGTTTAGCTTCACCGTATTCGCGGCCTTATGATTGGCTTAGGAACTCCTTCAGTCAGGATATTTTGCATTGCCCATCCCAAATTTTGCTGGCTCATTCTCTTCAGAATGTCAGTAAGTAATTTCAATAAATGTAATTTTCAGATGAATATTAGGCAATAAGTGTATTTGTCAACATATTTGGTACAGTGTTAGGAAATTTGTTAAAAGTCACTTAGAAAATATGGTTAGCCATATTTGAGCATGCGCCCAATCCATGAAACAAGCGCGTTATGGTCCAAGTGACCTAATCAGTTCAAATGGCAGCTCATAGGTTGAAGTACATATTTTGCGATGAGGATACATATAAACCAATGGAAGGTTAGGCATATTTTAATCACAATGTGGTATATTAACACGTAAATCACACCAGGGCTTCTAAATATTTATTATTTTTTAGGCACACACGTAGATTGTGCATACATAATGTTATCACATTCTTTTGACGTTATTAAAAAAAAAAAAAAAAAAATCAAAGATGACGGTGAAAAAGTGACTTAGTGAAACCAGCTTTTTCGCACACACACGCAATCAAACAATGACTCACTCACTTACCCCCCCCCCCCCCACACACACACAGATACATGCTATTATTTTATATTCGAGTGTATTCAGTTTTCGACTGGGCCTTTTCATCGCCGCCGTCATGATGTTTGCCCTGATTTCAGCGATGATGACCTGGATGACGACATTGGTGACCTCACTTTCTGCCGGGACCCTAATCCCAGGGTATCCTCCCAAGGTTGATAATAGAGGCCTTCGAAACGCAAAAGGAGAAGACAAGGATGGCGACAGCAAGAAACCTGCAGCTGCAAGACCAAGGTGACCCTGGCCATACATGAGGTGGCAAAGGGTCGACACCCAGTGCCCAGCCATGCCCGAGTATGAGCACATCCCTCCTCAGCTGATCTTGCCTTCCAACGATTACTTTTTCATTTTTTTCACGCCACGGACGGTGGAACACATCCTCTTTCAAACGAATCTCATTGCAAAACAGAAAGATGTGAGGACAAAATTCAAGACTACGAGGAGGAAATTCTGAACCTCGTTGATATCCTTTGCTAAGGAACCACCTCCATGGAGCGCCACGACGTGAAGCTCAGCGAATAGAAAGAGGCCATGGGACCGACTAGCAAGTTCGTGATAGCCCTGATGAGCACTGCTAGCATGACCTCCAAAAATATGATTGCAGATAACTACTTCAGCAAACTGAAGATTGTGCATTACCTGAAAAGCTCAACATTGTTCCTTCGAATCTCTTCGATGGGGTCTGCACGGTGCAAGCGGAATCGTAGCCTACTAGCATAGTCATCTCTGCCAGATAAGGCTTGGAAAACCATTTTTTTTCAGTTTATCATGAAAGTTGTGATGTAATGTGTATAGTTATTATATTTGTATAAAGGTGTGACAGAAGGAAACATGTAATTTTATTTACATGTCCTTTATCCCTAAACATAATGATCTTGGTGTTTATTAAATAAAATGTTACATTAGACTAAACTGACAAGTTTTATATAAATTTTGCTTTGCCTTCCGACAAGTTACTGTTTCTGGTCACACCATGATTTTCTACTATGAAAAATAAGAAATTCTAAAATGTAACACATATAATAATGAATATATTATACATATATCTCATTTTTTCTAACTTAAATTTAGAAATTCGATTAATTTCTATGAGTGTCCGGTAAAGGGACACAACTAACAAATATGTCCACACACACACACACACACACACACACACACACACACACACACACACACACACACACACACACACACAGAGAGAGATAAATAGGTATATATATGCCGTGGGACCGGCATGGGACATTCCACCGGACTGTGGACTGTAGGCAATCGAGGTGAAGTTCCTCGCCCAGGGGAACAACACATCGGCCGGTCACTCGAACTCTCGATCAGTATATATATATATTTATATATTTATATATTTATATATTTATATATTTATATATTTATATTCATATATGCATAACCTATACATATACCTATACACATACCAGTACATATATGCATACACATAGGTTAGAGGCGTTGATTGTAATAGATATTAATTGTAAAATTGTGATAATTTTCACATATGCTACCCACGTACAGATTGCTTGAGAATATGTTGATGTGATACTAGAGCTTGTTTTGTAATTTGTGTTAATAGGAAAATTATAAGAGCTAACCTTTGGCATGATGGAGAACATCTGTTACGGTGAAGGGAACTGTGCGGGCGGCCCAGATCCTGCTGACGGAAACATCGAATATGACGCGGATGTCTTTATCCTGTCATGAAAGGAAGTCTGAACTCATATGTTACGTTGATCAGCTGATGAAAGGGTACTGTGGTGACTCTGTCCTCAAATACTGTAGTGGTGATGGATAGCTTAGTTTTGGTTACATCGTTGACGTAACCTGATAGAGTCCCTTCCTTCCCCCATTCTTCCTTTCTAACACAAACCAATATGAACACACACCACACCACACACACACACACACACACACACACACACACACACACACACACACACACACACACACACACACACACACACACACACACACATATGTATATGTATATATACCTAAATGCCTACATATACATATGTGGTAGCAAAACTAGATTTATTGAAAAGGAAACTACAGTCTCTCACGCACGCACACACACACACACACACACACACACACACACACACACACACACACACACACACACACACACACACACACACACACACATTTATATAATATATGTATATGTATATTTATGTATATATATCTATATGCCTACATATACATATGTGTTAGCAAAACTAGATTTATTGAAAATGAAACTGCAGTCTCACACACGCACGCACACACACACACACACACACACACACACACACACACACACACACACACACACACACACACACACACACACACATATTTATATATTTACATATATAAATGTATGTGTATAATATATATATATATATACATACATACATATATTTATGTATATTATATATACACTCATACCTATATGTGTATATATATGTATGTAATTATTAGTATATATATGTATACATATGTATGTATATTTATGTGTATATCTAAATATACATACTTATGTATATATGTACACATATGTATGTATACATATATGCATGTATATATGTGTATGTTTATATATATAAATACATAAATATATATTACACACGCACAGATGCATACACACATACACACACATATACATACATATATATATATATTATATATTGTATATTGTATATTATATTCATTTACTCACCATATTAATGCAGTCCTTGCCTGTGCTTCCCTTTGGCCAAAATTGAAATTTCGGCTGAATATCTGGAAACCTCGAGCTACACACAACCATCAGTGTGATCCGGTGTAAGCTTGCTGCGATGAATGTTGAGGGTATGCTCCGTGTGTGAAAACATCTGCTTCACATTAATGTGTAGATCCAGTTGCTGATAGCTTTATGCATGCATTTGAAAGTAAGAGGCAGTTATGATCATGGAGGCTGCATGATCATTCGTATTAGTTTCCAATATTACCAAAATATGTTTTAGCTAACCACAATGGTGAATCTCTCTCTCGATCTAATTACCACGTGACGTGCTATAGGCAAGCACCCAGCGTGCCAAAAGTTACCAACCCCTGTAGTAAGGTCTCTATTGCGCATGACATCACTTGGTAACATTTCAGGGGATTCGAAGATTGTTACAGAATCAGTCTTGGATGAACTGTGAAACCAGCAAGACCTCCCCCTTCTCCCGATTTCGCATGCGTGACTGACTGGAGTGCTCAACACCAGCGCATATCACAATGCCACGGTGTATTATGTGTATCTGCTTATCTATTAAGAATATATGTTATGGATTTTACACACGCCTTCATAAAATAATATCATTTTTCATATCTCTTCTCTCCTCTGCTCATTTTATTTACATAATTAAACTGCAGTATTAGTAAGTATAAAATTGAAGCCGAATAAAATATCAGTTATACATCTTCAGATAACCGTAGTTTATAATCGCATGCAAATTCAATCCATTATTTTAAATGTAAAAATATGCCAGCGTCTGAAAAATGGACCATTATCATTTTATCCTTCTTCCCTCCTACCATTCTCTAATCCCCACCCTTTATTCTCGGCTAACGCATCTGAGGTCATAGTAGTGATGAATGTCCAAACAAGTCGGATTTGTCAGCTACCAGCGTTTCTAAATTTACAAACAATCAGGTGCAAATTGTAAAACAGAAAATTTGTAGCAGTATACATTGTATTAGCTACTTAAGGAAAACCTCTAAAATATCGTGGAGACCAGTGTCATGACACTACAAAAGCGGCTCAACCAAGACCCCGCAAAAAAAAGACCATTGTCACTGAAGTGCAAATACATATTTGATAAAATCAAATGCGAGATTTTGTAGCAGGCTGGAGCACCTAACAATGCAAAGCTTAATAAAGAGAGAGTTGTTTTTGCACAATCTTGCAGAGTGTCCTCTGGCACCTTCAGTAGGTTTCTGATCGAGCCGTGTCAGCTACCCTGATTGCCCATACTTCAATAGAAATAGAAAAGCCAACATGAGATTATTCTTTTCAGCATATACCACTGTTAATGTAATCAGTAGACGTAATTCTAAACAGATTAAAACTAAAGTTTGGAGGAAATATTATAAGTGAAATTGAGTAAAATATTAATTGTTGATTATGACACAGCCTTGTCAGATGTACACTTATATTCTCTGCAAAGCAAAGATTCTTGTTAATTTCATTAATTTTTGTATTATTCTCTGGCTTTCGCTTTGTTCCTCAGGTTGCAAATAATGTGTGAATGGAACTCATTCACAAATAATGTGTGAATGGGTGTGTTTTTGCATTTCTTGATCAAAGGAACTATGTCTGGATAATCTTTAAAATTTTAGTGAGGTGCCATTGTTGTGATATATTTTAATCATTTCTGCAGCATATTTATATTTTGCATAACACAATAATCACCTCTTAGATAAGTAATAAGCTTACTAGTATAGTTTTTGTTTTTGCATCATCACTCCCTCTCTAGCTGGGTCAAAAGACAAACACAGCGGTTCTCGCTCATTGCTGCTCTAGGCAAGGATTTTTATATCGGTTCCCTTCACAGCTGATGAAGTATCCCACTTTGTTAAGGGATCCCCGGACAGAAAAGACATGTGACTGCCCCCTTAAGCATCACACTTTTTTTTTCTTTTTTTTTCTTTTTTTTTTTGGGGGGGGGGGAGGATACTTGGGCAAATTTCGAAAAAAGCTCTTTGGATTTTATCGGTGTTTGTGCTTATTTTTTTAATTGCAAAGTATGCAACAGTGTGGGCCAGTAGCGGTACACAAGAGACGTATGTTATAAAACGTTTCTTGAAGGGAGCATCTGGGAATTTCCACAACTTTTATACCAAAGATGTAGAAATGAACAAAATATCCAGTATTGAAGAAAATCGGTAAGACCGTTTGGATTTTACTGATATGAAACAAATTGACCCCCCTTCACCCACCCTCCACATTTTCCAGCCTGCCACCACCATTTTGAGGGACAGTCCTCTTAATCAGTAGCTGTTAATGGCATGTCGTCATTCCCATTCTTCTCCAGTTTTAGGCAGTTACTATGAATACTAAAATGGCAAAGTAGACAATAAACCAATATTTTTGCTCACTCGTCGAGAACCAGATAATCTTTGCGTGTTTTGAGATTCGCCGCTAGCACTGCATTTACTTGATTGTATCCTATGCTGGCCGCAGTTTCAATGAATGGTAGAACGTTGAATATAGAAACAGCACTTATGATACCTCAAATGGTCACATATTTGTGTGCGTGTGCATGCGACATTTATCGCAATAAAGACAATGTATATATATTTATGTATGGATATATGTATGGATATATATATTTATAAATAAACACATGCATGTGTGTATGTATATGTATATTTATTTTATATATATTTATATATTTATATATTTTTTATTTAAATATTCATTTATATTTATGTATATATATATATATTATGTATGTATATATATTTGTATATTCACTTATATATATATGTAAACATTCATATACATATATATATATACACATACACATTCATATATGTATATATATATCTTCATATCTATATCTCTCTCTATATATATGTATATATGTACATGTATATATATACATATATGTATATGTATATATATACACATATTGATATGTATATATACATTCATATAACATGTATATACATATATTCATATACTATATATACATATGCATACATACATATAAATATATAAAATCATCATCAGCCAGAATCAGTCCACTGCAGGACGTAGGCCTCTCCCAATATTTTCCAACTTTGTCTGTCTGGAGTTTTTTTTCAGTCTTGGCCCCCAAATTTTGTTATTTCGTCATGCCATCTTGTATTTGGTCTGGCCCTTGGCTTCTGTATGTCATCTATAACCCAGTCTGTTACTTTCTTTGTCCACCTGCTGCCCTGTCTCAGACATATATGACCTGCCTATTGCCATTTTTTTTCATTTTGATGCTCACAAGTATATGTGCCACTTTTGCCTGATCCCTGATCCACGTCGCCCTCATCCGATATCTTAAGCTAATTCCAAGCATCAACCTCTCCTTCCCTCTCTGGGCACTTATTAGTTTTCTCTCCAGTAATTTGGTTGTAGTCCATGTTTCTGATCCAAAGGTCATAACTGGGAGGATGCATTGGTTAAAGACTTCTTTTCAAACATAATGGCAAGGAGC
>NC_061827.1:25001020-25003520 GCF_019202785.1 Penaeus chinensis | reverse complement strand
CCCTGTAGAGACTTCCCTAGGACTCGAACTCAACACTTGTCTGCGTGTTTGCATTTTTGCGAAACGACATGTTAAGTGAAATAAACAAAGAATTATTATGGTAGGCCATTCCTGCTACGAAAACTAATTTTTGTGAAGTGCATGTGTCAACCGTGACTTAACCTGCCCGCAAAAACAGTAGAAATATAGGATCCTGAAGTATTATGCCGTGCATGCGGCTCCTTGAGAGTTTATTTTTGTCTTATTTATACATGAGCTAATTCTTTGTGATAAGAATTTTGTCTTCATGATTACGATTATCGATGTACATGACTAGCATGATAAATGTTATAGATGCCATAATTACTCTCATCTTCACCATTACGTCATCGATACTAATATCGTCATTACTAGTAACAGGATCATCGCAATCATTATGATAACGCCAAGTAAAAAAGTTTGACATTCCTGTAATCCGAACCGACCGTACTGTGAGGGGCTTCCCATAAAATCTATTTTGTCACGAAAAAGGTTTCTTAGGAGGTATTAGCTGCTAGTTAAAGCGAAGAAATCAGGTATTCCTCAAACGAATAGTAAGTCGTATCATTGGCATATGTGCAAGTAACCTTCTTACCATTTTATCATTAATAGCATATAATTGTTTACAGGTAATGTCAGCGTGGGATTTCCACCACTTTGGGTAAACACGAAGATGGAAGGATAAAAGTAACGGATTTTATCAGTGGGTGAGTTTTCAGATAAATTAGTTTATATAAAATACATAGAGAGTGGTGGATAGATAAATAGTTATAAAAAACAATATATATAGACACACACACACACACACACACACACACACACACACACACACACACACACACACACACACACACACACACACACACACACACACACACACACACACACACACACACACACACTCACACACACACACACACACACACACACACACACTCACTATAAGTATGTATAAGTAGCTCCCATGTGGCAAGCACACACACACACACACACACACACACACACACACACACACACACACACACACACACACACACACACACACACACACACACACACACTCACTATAAGTATGTATAAGTAGCTCCCATGTGGCAAGCTCCAAGTGGCGAGGCCAAGCTGGCCCAAGCCAGCCGGCGGCCCCAGAGGGCATGCCCCACACCACCCACCAGTACTTAAGGCTCAGGATGACCCAGGTCACCAGAGTCACTTCAGAGAGTTCCTGCCAACCGCCTGTCGGGTCAGGCTGGCTCCAGCCGCCCCCCCCCCCCTCCGGGCTGACGACCTAGCTCTAAGCCTTACGAAGACGTGTATCACGCGTGTATCCCGCGTGTAGCGGTCCGAATCACTGTGTTGTGAGCCGTGCTAACGTTGGCTACCACTCCTGTTTATCACTGTTTTAAGGCGTTCATATAAACCCTTTACATTCTGGTGGCAGGGTGGTTCGTTGTGTCCTTTTGGCACACAACAATGGACTCACAGTCTCCGAAATCTGGTTATCGCTCTGACCAAATCGCTCCCATACACGCAAAAGTCTTCAGAACCTGTTGTGAGTACATATTTGGGCCATTTTTCCTTTCTTTTATCTTCCCCATAAATGTGTTAAGCTGTATGTGCAGTTACGCTCACGATGGTTTTGTTAGATTAAAGTGCTAATTGACAGCAAATGGTATGCTCTCCATTTCTGACCTCTCATCACATTACTGTGGGATCACGGTATGGGTTCAAACAATAGGAATATCTTTCATTTATTACGTATTTGTTTAATTTTTATCGTGATTAGAGAGTATATTGTTTCAATTGCAACCAATTTAGCGCGTTCATGATTTTACTGTTTTCATGAATATCATATCATTATTATTTTCTTACTACCCATTTCCCGTCTTGACCTGACCTCCGAGTGAAACCTATCAGTACATCTGCTTGGGACAGCTGTGTGACCTGACCTCACTTTCACTCTGAGTGATTGACACGTGAAATGAATGTGAGAACCGCTGGCATTTCCTGTATATTGTTTTCGAGACTTACATTATAGGATAACGCGTAGCATCCGTTGCATGTTCATTGGTGACACGTTCTATCGGCGCTAGAGCGGAGCTTGTAACGCGAATTACTTACATTTTTATATAGCGCCAGGGATCTTCCCTTTATCATAGTATCAGAATACCTGATTACTTGGGGTTGTGTATATGCCTAAAGATTCGCGCTCCGACGTTAGTTCATTCGGAAACTTTTTGAGCCGGTGTGACCCACTGTTACGTCCGTTAAATAATGTAGGACAAGGGCTTAAGCTAGAATCGTGATTCGCTTATTAATCACAACCCGGTCACTCCTCTGACGTCGCTGCCATGTTTGGGGTAAATCCCATCGAGTTGTGATTCATGATAAATAGCCGTAGAGCATTCATTGCATGAGCGCCAATCACAGACTCGCAGATAGAGTGTGTTATTAATATTTTCCCAGCTCATTTCGCTTCATAAAA
>NC_061827.1:24996020-24998520 GCF_019202785.1 Penaeus chinensis | reverse complement strand
CAGGCCTTACAGAGACGTCCAGACAGGAGCGTCGTGTCATGCCCGCGAGAACTGTGTGAGCTAGAGGTGTTGACCGAGCCGATGCTGAGGGCAGAGTGACTTCGGCTCTGAGTAATAAAGATAATGTAACTACATGTAAATAAAGTTTACATGTAGTTATAAAGTGACTGCGATAAGGGTCGGAATTGCTAGCTCTGGGGGCATTTTGTCATTGTCGTTCCTTTCTAGACGCAGGTCAAAATTGGCACAGGCGATGACCAGTAGAGTGCTTGGTACCATGGGAAGTCAATGGTGAGTTAGGAGGGGAGAGGTTGTAGTAGCATGACCCCGCAACCTGAAACTCAGCGTGCCCCCCAGGTTGGGCATGCCCAGGTCCGCCGCCTTGTCCGCGCTCATTGGACAGCGGGTTCCCCTCGTTCCCTGCGCGCTTACACAGCGCTCGCCTACTTAAGCCGCGCAGGCAGCTAGCGAGATCACCGATCCTCCAGCAGACCAAGAGGATAGCAGCAGCACTAGCCTCCCGGCTCCCCCGTAGAACTCCAACTTCAGTTTTCATCACCCAGCCATACCTGTGGGCACTCACACCCACACAGTCACTCCCTAAAGAGATAAGACACCAGACTAACATAGTAGATGGCCACATATATTCATCTACTATACTGGTGACCTCCGGAGTGACACGTTCCGGTATATCGCTCGTTCGCCTAGCTCACTATCTGGAGGGGGAGTACCTGTAGTAGCATGACCCCGCAACTTGAAGCTCAGCGTACCTCCCAGGTTGGGCATGCCCAGGTCCGCCGCCTTGTCCGCGCTCATTGGACGCCTATACACATATACATGTGTGTATGTGGAGATAGAAAGAGAGGGAAATAGGGAGAGAAGGAGAGTGAATGGGAGATAGTGAGAGATGGAGAGAGAGAAAGATAGGGAAAGAGGGAGAGGGAGAGAGAGAGAGAGATAGGGACATAGGGAGAGGGAGATAGTGAGAGATGGAGAGAGAGAAAGTGAGAAAGAGTGAGAATGAAAGAGAGAGAGAGTGAGAAAGAAAGAGAGATAGTTATAGAGAGAGAGGGAGATAGAGGGAGATAGAGGGAGAGGGAGAGGGAGAGAGAGAGAGAGAGAGAGAGAGAGAGAGAGAGAGAGAGAGAGAGAGAGAGAGAGAGAGAGAGAGAGAGAGAGAGAGAGAGAGAGAGAGAGAGAGGGGGGGGGGGCTATAATGAGAAAGAGAGAGAGAAAGAAATGCGTATCGTTTTTCTTTTATCATAGAACCTATCTATCACGGACACCATCAGCAATTGGAGGCAATGCTATAATGAAAATGGGTAATGCAGTCCTCATAACGTTCGAGAGCGACTCATTACATCAATTATGCTTGCTCACGACAACATACGGCACGTTAAAACGTAATGCAAGGCAATAATACAAGATAGGCGTAAGTCGATTGCTACTCTGAAACTATACGCATGTAATTCTTGTGCAATCAACGTGGCTTATACAGAGACGAAGTATGCAGCTGCATGAGTGAGGTGAGTGGTGAATAGACAGAGTTGAGTGAGAGTCATGAAATGAGTAAGTCAGAGGACAGCACACGAGTAGAAAATATGATAGTGATCAGGTTAGAAATAAAATCATTAGTAAATAGATAAAGCGAGAGTGAGAGTAAATAAGGAATATAATGGCGTGTGAGGTGAAATAAATAAGCGAAGGGGAGGAGGAGAGGGAGGGCGGGGGGATTAAGGGTAGTAGGGGATGAGTGAGGGATATGGGGGGGTGGCGTTGATAAGTAAGTTAGGTGGAAAAATGTTAGTATGAAAGGGAAATAGATGCCAACCTGACTGCACGAAAAGAATATTCATAATATAGGCAATGGAGTTATTATTATACGTTAATTGCAACATTATATCAACCACTATGCGAAATCACAGAAATTATACTGCTTTCAGTATGTGAAATTGATGAAAAGGTGACTAGTCTGTCACGGAACGGACAAAGCTTGCAGAGCAACGCATGATGCAGGCAGATCGGGTCAGCTTCTACTGGGACAACTGATCGGCCGATAAGACAACCCACGTGGTTGTAAATTACTTAATACCTAAAATTCCCGGAGGAAAAGCGGTCAGTACCCCACCATAATTTCAGGTTGAAGAGGATACTACCGGGACGAGCTCATACGTCGCAAAAACATTACGCAAATTGGGCATCACATCCCGTTGGGAAATGCCAGCGCTAAGCACACGTAGAGTCGTAAAACATTGGGTGCATCACGGGCGCGGATCGCAGCTGGGCGATAAGAGTGCGTCTGAGCACGTGTAAGAACAACATTCGACTTAATACTAAATACATGTCCAGAACCCAGCGTGGGATCGTCACCAAGGACCATGTAATAATGTTGAAATGATGTTCGCGATTAAGATTATTAATGAAAGAAAATGAAAATCAGTCAGCATCTTAACGATTGTCATAATAGAGGAAGGGAGGAAAATCGTTAGGATGACCGTGG
>NC_061827.1:24963520-24978520 GCF_019202785.1 Penaeus chinensis | reverse complement strand
GACTTCGGATTCGTCCTGGTAGTCCTCGACCAGGCCTAACTCATAGGCATACTCGCCCAATGCACGCTCCCGCAGATCTCATCCAGGTCCTTCTTGCTCATACCGACGTCCTCGTTGTCCTCGTCAGGATCACGGGCGTCCGGCTGGAAGTGTCCTCTTCGAGCTCCTGGAGGTTGAGTGGATCTGCGACGTCCAGGCAAGTTCACAGCATTATGGGTCGACTGGTACCTGCTCTGGCGAGTTCCTGGTCCTTCACTGGATCGATGGGCGTAATTATCCTAGTCTTTCTCGGTTTCTGGCGAACTTCCGGTGAAAATTTCCACAGCAAACGAAGGTGACCGTTTCTGCAGCAGGGCCTCCTTCGGAACCATGACAGATATCGTGAACAAGATTATACACATAAGGGCCAAGATAGTAAGAGAAAAGAAAGACAACAGAGAAGAGGTGATGTTATGCGCCACTAGCCAATTATCTATATAATTTGCAGTTTTTATGGTTGAATTTTCGTTATTATCGTCTTTTCTTTTTTTATTTTGTGTTTTATTTTCACAAAGTTAAGTAAAAAAATAGGAGAGAGAGAGATGGTAACAGCGGTCCGCATAGACTTAGCTTGAACTGCTAACCGTCTCTGATAGACAGGAAGGTAAACAAAGGCATCTGCAAAGATTTACTTGAACCAATTGTCGTAACGCAGAGAAGAAATGTATGTCACAAGTTACACAGTTAATGAGAGTGAAAGTGACCTCACACAGACTGGACATGTGTGCCAAACACGGAAATTAACGTTCATTTTACACAAATGCAATAAACTAGCTATAGAAGTAATACAAAATTATTTCAAATACTACATTGAATTTAACATTTAATGATATGCGACAGAATGACGCAATAATGAATGGTGACGTGAAACAATTCGCTAGCGAATCTTCTCGGGGAAATAAAATTCTGCCGAGGTAACATCATGTCAAGCTGGGCATACAGACTTCATTGATGGGGGGGTCTATACCCCAAGAATGCCATACTTCATGAAGTGAAATGAGCTGGGAAAATATTAATAACCCACTCTATTTGCGAGTCTGTGATGGGTGCTCATGCACTAATGCTCTACAGCTATTTATTATGAATTACAACTCGATGGGATTTACCCCAAACATGGCAGCGATGTCAAGGGGGTGAGCGGGATGTGATTAATAAAAGAATCTCAATACTAGCTTAAACCCTAGTCCTACATTATTTAACGGGTGTAACCGCGGGTCACACCGGCTCAAAAAGTTGCCGAACGAACTATCGTCGGAGCGCGGATCTTTAGGTATATACGCAACCCCAAGTAATCAGGCATTCTGACACTATGATAAGGGGAAGATCTCTGGCGCTATATAAAAATGTAAGTAATACGCGTTACAAGCTCCGCTCTAGCGCCGAAAGAACGTGTCACCAATGAACATGCAACGGATGCTACGCGTCATCCTATAATGTAAGTCTTAAAAACAATATACGGGAAATGCCACGTTTCTCACATTCATTTCACGTGTCAATCACTCAGAGTGAAAGTGGGGTCAGGTCACACAGCTGTCCCAAGCAGAGGTGACTGAAAACTTTCACTCGGAGGTCAGATCAAGACGGGAAATGGGTAGTGAGAAAAGAATAATGATATGATGTTCATGAAAACAGTAAAATCATGAACGCGCTAAAGTCGTTGAAAATGAAATAATATACCCTCTAATCACGATAAAAATTAAACAAATACGTAATAAATGAAAGATATTCCTATTGTTTGAACCCATATCGTAATCACACAGTAATGTGAGGTGAGGTCAGCAATGGAGAGCGTACCATTTGCTGTCAATTAGCACTTTAACCTAACAAAACCAGCGTGAGCGTAACTGCGCATACAGCTTAACACATTTATGGGGAATATAAAAGAAAGGAAAAATGGCCCAAATATGTACTCACAACAGGTTCTGAAGACTTTTGCGTGTATGGGAGCGATTTGGTCTGAGCGATAACCAGATTTTGGAGACTGTGAGTCCATTGTTGTGTGCCAAAAGGACACAACTACCACCCTGCCACCAGAATGTAAAGGCTCTATATGATCACCTTAAACATATGGTTTAGCAGTAGTGAAAGGGACGGTTGGCTTAACCTCTTTTATTGAGAAGCGTAAGCAACACAGATATTCACACGGATACAAGTCTGGGTAAGGCTTAGTGCTAGGTAGTCAGCCTGGAGGGGGGGGGCGCGTGGCTGGAGCCAGCCTGACCCGACAAGCGGTTGGCAGGAACTCCCTCAAGTGACTCTCTCTGACCTGGGTTATCCTGAACCTTAAGTACTGGTGGGTGACGTGGGGCGCGCCCTCCTTTGACCAGGGCGCCGGGTGTTTCCCTCGAGGCGCTTCCTGTTATTCTGGAGTAAGGTCAAGTCAACCAGCTGCCCGGGCCTGTCCTTAAAAAGATATTGAATGTCACAGTGTGTGTGTGTGTGTTTGTGTGTGTGTACATACACACATATAACATAAATCTCTTTCTCTCTCTATATATTATATATATTATGTATATAATATATATATTATATATATAATATATATTATATACAATATATATATATATATTATATATATGTATAATATTATCATCATCATCAAGGGGCCAACGCCGATGGGGGTGCATGGCCGCATCCACCCTTCGCTCCCAGCCACCACCGCGGGTCCTTCATGGCGAGTCTCTAAGCAGGCCCTCGGCCCAACTCTAACTCCTCGAGAGAGGTCTCGTCGAGCTGCCATGACCTCCTAGGTCGTCCTACGGGCCTCCTCTACACAGGATTGTCTTGCAGAGAGACAACCTGGTGGTCAAGGTCATTCACAGGTAAATGAACTAGGTGACCCAATAAAGCCTGAGTTGGCGATCCTGGATTATGCAAGCTACAGGTCCCATGCCAGTCTTACGGTGAAGCCGTTGGTTGGACACATGGTCCTGCCAACAGAATCTCATGATCCAGCAAAGAGACTTGTTACAAAAGGCATCAGGACTAGACTCCGAGGCACTAGATAGCCTCCAGGTTTCGCTTCCATAGAGCAAAACTGGCAGTATCAAGGTCTTGAATACACGTAGCTTGGTCCTTCTGCATAGGTACCGAAATCTCCAAATGCTCTTGTTGCTCGTGTTCATAGCTCTTGCTGCCAAACCAATCCATCTACTTCTTGGTCTGACAGCCCAGAGATATGGACCAAAGTATACAAAACTCTCTTTGGCTTAAATGTCCTCACCGTAAACATGAAAGGACTCCCCTAACAGACCACCAAAGTCCTGAATCTTGGTCTTGGTCCAGGAGACCTCTAGGTTTAAGGACTTTGGATAGTAGATCTGCCCATTATCAAATCCATGCAGGGGTCAAAAGTGTTGGTGCAGGGACACAGCATTGCCTTATCCTTGAATTAACACAATTTGCAGCACTTTCAGTACAGGTATATACCTGTACTGAAAGTGCTGCAAATTGCTATTAGGCCCATTGATCCAATAATCTCAGAATCTCCCATAGCGATTCTCGAAGCACCGAGCCAAACACCTTGAGATCAATGAAGGCTGCAAGCAACCCATGACTGAACTTACGATGGCATTCCACAATTACTCAAAGTGCTAGGATATGCTCTGTTGTGGACTTGCCAGGAGTGAATTTAGACTCCTCCAATCTCTGGTGCCTTAGTAGGTGGTTGTGGATTCGTTTCAGAAGAATGTGGGCGAAAACCTTGCCTGGTATACTGAACCATTGTAATTGCCCTTTCCACTTCCAGAGAGGGATGGCCACGACCCTCGACAGGTCAGGGGGAATGGTACCAGACTGCATATAAGCCCCATCCCATTGGTTCACCCCTAGCCTTTAGCAATTCAGCATGGATATCACATATGCCTGTCGCTTTCCCACTCTTCAGCTTAGAAATCTCCATCCCAACCTCACGTAAGGTAGGAAGTTCCTCATGGATGGATGGGTCTGGCACAAGTATTGTGATACTACTTGCATCCAAACTAAGTACCTGGTATAGCTGCTCAAAATACTCAGCCTACTTTTCATGAACCCTAACATGATCTGAGATGATCTGTCCATCCATTTATGAGAAGGGCTTATAGTTCATCTTTCTCATGGCTTGCTAGGCAACGAGCATCTGAGGTGACAAGATTTTCTAAATAACTGAAGGAGGCCTGTTGGATTTTTATTTCACCTTGTTTCAGTGGACAAGTTGGTGGAACATATACAGAAGTGGCCTTGACAACTGTATCATTTGCATAACGAAGGTTGATCTTGCAACCATTGATAACTATTCCCTCCTGGCGATCTTCAATTTCTTGCAGGATTGCTTCAGTGTCTAAATTGAAGAAGTCAGGAGACATCACACAACCTTCTCAGACACCCCATTTGATGTGGAACTAGTTGTTACATCAGATAGGTGGACTGCTGCAAGTTGACTTTGTTAGACTGAATTAGTTTCATATCTTTATCATTTGCTCTCGGCAAGCATTCTCATAACGATAGCTTTCTTTGTACCTTTATCCTTCTTAAACCCAAAGTGGGTCTATGGTATTTTGGGTAGTTGTCTTTGATCCTTTGTAGGATGATTGTCAATAGTTTTAAGTATGTGATATTAGACTGATTGTGTGACATTGTGTTCTTGGGACCTTCGCTAAGGCAATGAATACTGATTTCATAATTTCTTTAGAAAACTTGCCTGTTTCATAGATAGCATATGCGAAGTTCCAGGTGAGATCAATACCTTTTTCTTCTAAGCCCTCAGCTTTTTAATATATACGATTTCAGGACCTGCAGCTTTTCCAGATTTCATTTACTGTAGGGACCAACACCTTTCTGACTTCAGAATTGTAGACCAGATGTGTCAGTTTCCAGGACTAGATCTTGCTCTTGCTCATCTTCAAAAAGTTCTTGAACATACTCTTCCCAGCAACACTGGTATCCTCAGTCTCGTGGATAATGCGACTGTCTGCTGCTTTGGTGGAATTTAAGGAGGAAAAGTATCAGCTGACCAGTGATCTCTCTTATCCTTCAGAACATTTCTTTGGGATTACAACGGAGATTTTTTGCTTCATCACACACACACAAACAACAAACAAACACACACACACACACACACACACATGTATGTATGTGGTTGTTTATGTAAATATAAGTATGTATATCATTTTGGCGGTGATGGAGGGAAATCTGCATGTAGCTGTGATGAACTTAGTCCCCCCAAATGAGAAGCACATAAATAAGCAATAAAAAGTATGAGATCAACTAGAGTAGGAGACTTTACCTTGTGCCATGATAAATTTACCCAGCTGTATACCAATTTATGTTGCCAAAATTTAGTAATAAAACCCAACAGCCTTGTACCAGGCATGGCGGAGCGAGTTAGGTACATACCTGACATGATGAGTAACTACAACACTGAGGCACGCGATTCAAGAGAGACGCCAATATCTCTGCAGTCTTTAATACTCAAGAGTATGCGTGTTTTAGTTCTAGTATGCGCAGCTAGCCAGCCGCACAACTCGTGCCGTAGTGCCAAACACGTTGTCCTCTTCCTGTCGTAAACATTGTATCGGATTTTTTTGTGTGTGTGTGTGTGTGAGAAAGAGAGAGAGAGAGAGAGAGAGAGAGAGAGAGAGAGAGAGAGAGAGAGAGAGAGAGAGAGAGAGAGAGAGAGAGAGAGAGAGAGAGAGTAAGTGAATGAGTGAGTGTGTGTGTGTGTGTGTGTGTGTGTGTGTGTGTGTGTGTGTGTGTGTGTGAGAGAGAGAGAGAGAGAGAGAGAGAGAGAGAGAGAGAGAGAGAGAGTGTGTGTGTGTGTGTGTGTGTGTGTGTGTGTGTGTGTGTGTGTGTGTGTGTGTGTGAGTGAGTGAGTGAGTGAGTGAGTGAGTGGGAGAGTGAGAGTGTGAGAGAGAGAGAGAGAGTGTGTGTGTGTGAGAGAGAGAGAGAGAGAGAGAGAGAGAGAGAGAGAGAGAGAGAGTGAGAGTGAGAGTGAGAGTGAGAGTGAGAGTGAGAGTGAGAGAGAGAAAAATAAATGAGTGAATGAATGAGTGAGTGAATGAGTGAGTGAATGAGTTTGTGTGTGTTTGTGTGTGTGGTATGCTGTGAATATCAATTTATTATTATCACAATATACCAATGGTGCTTGGATTACTCTCACTGCTACTAATATGGCAACATGCTCATGGTATTATAACTGTCACGGTGCCATATTAGTAGCAGTGAGAGTAATCCATGCACCATTGATGTATTGTGATAATACTAAATTGATATTCACAGCATACTAGGAAGAAAGTTTGTAAACATTAATATAAATGCTCATATACTGTAGTTGTATTAGTGTAGAGCGAGGAGAAACAGACAACACTAGAATTATTGATCGCATTGTCAGGGTAGACACGAAACAGGGGAGGCAGAGGGGCCGCAGAGGGAGGGCCTCGTGTCCCTCTTGAATTAGTGACTCAGAGAAGATGGATTGTTTGAAGGCGAGCGTAGTGGTTATAGAATACTTAGAAGCCTTTCGTTATGAGGTGGTTTAATTGTGATAATCAAATTTATGCTGTTATCAGAGCAGTAGCCATCTCTAAAAAGTCAACACAATAAACCAATATATACCTATAAAGGAAATTGTAAGTAAGGTTAGTTGCTATGAGATTCCCTGATCTCCTCATGCAATCACTGCATAGAGATGGGTTCATAGACGCATTTATTTACTCAGAGATTGCTTGGATGACCAAGCGGGGTCAGCTCTAGGTTTTGCAGACCAATATGCTTCTTATCTTTGTATGGTGTCCTGCATAAGATTAGCAGATTGAAGCACTGCCCCAAGAACTGCAGTGGGTATTATCAAAGAAGCATCTAAGGAATGCCAAGAATTTAACCGATATTTTGTATGTATTATCAGCAGAATAACAAAAAGCATAACTGAAAATGTTGCATATAAACATCAATTAAACCTAAATTATATTTCTGTATGCATTACCCCTTTGACTGATACACGAAGTTATATGCAACCCTGTGTGATGCACAATGTGTGCATACAATTACTGACGATAGTTCAGTAAACGTATTTTCTAATTTCCTTATAAAAGACATGCATTAACCTCTAGAATTAATCGTACTCATGTCAGTGTTTTTTCACTATGTCTCGGCACCAATAATCATTTCTTCATCTCTCTGACAAACAGATGCAGGTTACACCTCTTTGCCGAGGGTTTATCTCATATCATAACCCATATATATATACATATATATATATATATATATATATATATATATATATATATATATATATATATACATACACATACACACACACATGTATATATGTATGTATGTTTATATGTATATATGTATGTGTATATATACATATATATTACATATACATGTATATATGTGTATATGAGTATGTGTATATATATATGTATACGTATATATATATGTATATGTATATATCTTAATATAAATGGCCAATTCTTAGCCCTGTTAACACGATTTCTATTGGTTATCTGGGATGTATCGTACTTTCTAAACTTCCAAGATCTAACATCTCGGACTTTATTGCCAGAGGTTGGCTTCCAGTGTTTCCTTTATCTGCTATGATGGATGTCTAATGCAGAAGGCTAGGCTTATTTTTGTGAGGGGTTCTAAGAAATATGGCCGGTAAAAGCCAACTTGTAAAGGAAATGTTTAATATTTTCAGAGTGGAAAACAATATGTTATAAGTAGAAGTATAAGTTATGGATAGTTCTGTTAGTTAACAGTGGAGAATTAAAGAATAGAATTCAAAGTCATAAATTCGCAGTGCGCATATTAATGCACATAAAAAAAAAAAAAAAAAAAAAATCTGTACAGAATGGCTCCAGATTATACATTTTTAGCACACCATAAATGTTCGACGGAATAAGGATCCATATATTTGAAGTTCACACTACATGTAATTTCATATAACCAGTTATTGCCCCTACTCTCCGGAATAAAAAATCCAAGGACCCCTCCTTAGGAATTGCAGTATCATTAAGTACAGTAGATTTTATTACCGTGGAGTCCCTAAAAGTGTTATAGTATCTACTGGTACAGGTTGATATACTAGATTTAAAGGTATTTGGCATCTGAAGGTAAATGATAACTTAATGTTATATCTTACCTACACCTTCCTGGAATGCCCCCCCCCCTACCCCCGTGGAATTCCTGTCTACAAAATTGCCTTGATGAGGCTCAGAATTTCTTTGCTCATTTCAGCTCAGATTATGCCTTGTGATTCATTCTCCGTAGATGTTATTCTTCTGGAGACATTTCTAGGTAGGAACCTTCTCATTAGACCCCATTTTCTAAGTTGGCCTCTACTGGGACCCCTTTTCCATGTTGGCTTCTGATGGGACCATTTACGAGATTGAATTATTACAATTACCTCAAGGAATCTGGCACAGACACTGGCAAATTGTTAAGTGTGGGAAGTATTATGTTTAGGAGGTTGTTGGTGAGCTAGATGTTGGACGTAAAGGGGGTCCTGCATAGATCATCCTGTAACAGAACTCAACAGTCTTGCATTGCGAATCAGAAGCACAAGATCATTGATGCATATGCCATTATTGTTCTTTACTACAGGAAACTTTTTAAATGAAGTGTTTTTGCATGTAGCCCTATGTGACAAGTTTGAAAATACTTTTACTCCTTAACCCAGGAAATTTCAGAAGTTTCAGAAAGGTTCGCAAAGGGTTTGCCTAGGTTATATGCAAAGGAACATACTTTTCAAGCGCTCAGCACCCACGAGGCTATATTTAGGATGCCACCGAACGATCAGGCGCCCAGTTTAGCCACACTCGTTTGTTTTGGCAAATTCCTCGAAAGGAACCTTTATGAATTGTTTAAGTGCAAAGAGATACATATACATATACCATAGTTTGTTGTCTTATGAATTTCAAAATAATTTTGCACTGTTCAACATTGCCACATTGCCAATCAGATGAGATGCAGGGAGGTGAGCTGCAAAGTCACAGGCTTGCCGACCACCAACCCTCAATGCTAACGCGCGCGCGCGTGCGCGCGTGCGTGTGCGTGTGCGTGTGCGTATGTGTGTGATATTAAGACGTATATACACATTTATATGTATATAAATAAAATATACATGTTTATATATTCATATATATGTATATATGTATGTGAGTATGTATGTATGTATGTATGTATGTATGTCGCGCGCGTGCGCGCGCGCACACACACACACACACACACACACACACACACACACACACACACACACACACACACACACACACACACACACACACACACACGCACACACGCACACACGCACACACGCACACACGCACACACACACACGCACACACACGCACATACACACGCACAAAAATAGGGTGTTTCAATAATTGTCGATTTTCTAAAATTTGCTCGAATCCCGGGGGCAAGTTAAGAAATAGGCGCCTATGAATTTTCTGAGGTTGGAAATGTATTTTTTATTAAAATCAAAGAATATCTCGCATTCTCCATTTTCAATTGAAAGTTTTGATAAAATTAGGATTTGGACACCGCCTCGAACGCCAAATAACGCCTCGTTTTCTGTTGTCGGTATACCTATTTTATTTTTAAAATACCTCAATATTATACTTTTCTTTAATATTTTTGCATCAAAATTATTTCTATTATAAATTAATATTATATAAAGTTCTTTAATTGCCATAAGACTAATTTTTCAATTAGTAGGCTTGACTTCTCTTTACTTTGTGTCCTCTCCCACCGAATCGGGGTTGGGTCGCCGAGAGCATGCTTTGGCTCTCGGACTTCTCACTTCGCTTAAATTATTTAAAGTAACATATTCTATTTAACAAGAGGCTATAAAAGGAAAGGATTCTAGTAATGATTTTATTTGGAACATTATATATTGCATACAATATAATTTTCATTCTACTCCTTTGTTTACATTGCCATATCTCCGACTGCGCCGTTCTCTAGTTTCTGTTACAACAACAATTCTGTTTATATCTTCACATTTTTTCATGTCTCCAATCTGTCTCTCACAGTTTTGATTATGGCCAGGTATTAATTAACTTTTGGGTTTCCACATATCGATTTCATGCATATCATAGGCCAAGTATGCAAACTTCATATCTGTGGTCAGATGTTGAGAAATGAAATCTTTCACACTCAGATTACACAGTTTTTCTGCAGTGAAATTGTGCTTCTCCTTATTTTTTAATAGGGCTGGTGTGTATGGCCATTTTTAACGAATTCCTCTTTTCAAGATCTTTGCAACTTCATCGACGTAATCATGATCAACAGCCAAGGGAAGAAGTGTACCATCTGCATTATACAGATGTCTGTTGATGTACGAGAAGTAGCTGCTAGGAAAGCCAAGTTCACAGCCAATCCTGGCATACCTCCTTGAAGTTTCAATTGCAGTTCTGAAAAGAGTCATTCCATTGCTGTTCACAGCAGAACGCCAGCACATGAAATGAACTTTTGCAAAATCAAAAATATTTCTGATTGTTCTTGGATTTTTTTTCAGTGCTTTCAGACACTTTATGATGTTGTTCTTTATTCCAATCTTGGATTTATTGGGCAAATCACCATCACAAACTCCTTCCAGCTTGGTCAGTATGGTGTCAATGGTCAGGCAGATGTGTAGGAGGGAACAAAAAAATCCCAGCCACCTGACACCAACTGGCAAAAGACATTTCTGCAATATCTTCACTGTTGCATATACATGGGACTACATAGGAATTCCCGTCTTTGCGCCTGATAATCATCACTTCCGAGTGATCCATTGCTTCCTTGTACTTTTGCATCAATCACAGTTTTCGAGAATTTTGTCTTCAGTGTTACATTTCTGATGGAGTCGTAGTACTCTTTCTTTATTTTCTTTATTTTGTCTTTCATATACCAAGGTGATATTGTCTTAATGCCGAATTT
Source organism: Penaeus chinensis (assembly GCF_019202785.1). NCBI lineage: Eukaryota > Metazoa > Arthropoda > Malacostraca > Decapoda > Penaeidae > Penaeus > Penaeus chinensis. Next base: position 24,967,576 of record NC_061827.1, on the reverse strand, counting down.
GCTTTACAGCACAGCAATTTCCGCCTGCAACTTGGATAAAATCTGAGATTCCGTAATAGTCAAATTATTGCATGGCAAGCTATCTTTTGAGCATCCTTTTAGTGTCTGGTTACCATGTCCTTTTAAGGCACAGTATCGAGCAAGAATGCCACTCTTCGTCAGTGGTCTAGGTGGCAAAACATCAATGGTACCAAACTCTTAGTATACGTGTATCGGCACTGCGCAAACCACCACGTCGAAGTGCCATATTGCCACTGACGAGATCGTCACCACAATATAGGCGAGAGAGTAATGTGCATTATTAAGGTAGCACAAGTTTATATGGAAATGCATAATGACTGGGAATCTTTACGGAAGTCCCCAGGAATCATTCGCAATGACCTAAGTTACCCTATGTTTGATTCTGCCATAATGTCGGATGAACCGAAATGCCCTTCCGTGGGTCATGCGGGTCACAGCTGAGGCCGCCGCACCTCATCCCAGCGCCGGAAATGGTATTATATTTTAATAAAAAACTGCGAATAGTAGATATTTTTTGATTTGTCTAATATTTTGCATGTCGTCATTTAAGCATAGTAGGCGCCTGTTTAGCAACTTGCTGAATGATCCTGAAAAAGTCGGATTTATTGAAACACCCTAAGTCGCACATACACACGCACATACACACGCACATACGCACACGCACGCACACGCACACGCACACATACACATACACATACACATACACATACACACACACATATATTACTTTCTTCTCAAGAATTGCATAAAAAGATATTCATGAATATGTGAATATATATATGTATGTATGTATGTATGTATGTATGTATGTATGTATATATACACATATTTATATATCACAGTTTTTAGAATAAAAAATCTTATATCTCCAGATAGGAGATTTGTGTTAGTGAAAAGTAGCATTTGCTCTCTTTACTTCACTGAATAAAGCTACTGGGCTACATGTTTGAATGAATTACTTTATCGTTGTAAATATTTGAGAGTAAATATGATCAGTTATATAATAGTAGTAATGATTTTCACTTCGTTGGTACTTTGGTGGTGCTGTTTGTACTTCTCCTGTTTGTACTAGGAATTAGGTCATTACGTTAAATATTAATTATATTTAATTTCCATTTTGCCGAATAATGTTAAAAGATATTATTTTCAACATCTAAAATGGGATTTGCTACTAACTCGTTATATTTTGTTGCAGGTGATGACAAAGGAAAGATGACATGGTAAGGCCAGCATAATGGTCAGGGGAGCGGGATCGTGGGCACCCCAGCCCATGCCGTTTCCAGCACTGTCCACCCCCGTACGCCCACTCCCGCACCTCTTCGCTCCCGTACACTCTCTTCTGCGCTTGTCTTTTCCTATTGTGGTCTTCGTGTTAGTGCATTTCGTCAAGGTATCTACTTCAGTGTCAGTATCAAAAGAAAATACAGTTCGTTTTTTGAAAGATAATTACAATGTCAGCATATATGAGAATTCTCTACCACGGACTTATGTGACAGGGGAACACTTAATGGGTGTGGAGTTGGAAGGTTTGCCTCCTGGTGCTGATGTGGTATTCTCTATACAAGACGGAGACCAAGATGGCTTTTTCACAGCTGAAACAGAAGTGGTGGGTGGGATTGCAGTTTTGCATTTGAGAACCAGGACAGGGTTGAGGGATGTGCTCAACCGAGAGAGGAGAGCTTTCTACGTGTTGGAAGTGGAAGCACGGGTCAGGACAATTCATCTCAGGTCAGCATTTCTTCCGGGCCAGACCAAGGTCACAGTTATAGTAAAGGATATGAATGACAATATTCCCTTGTTTTATCCCACCAAATACCAAGTTAGTGTAGGAGAGGATGCCACCCTTCACACACAACTCCTCTCAGTGAAAGCACATGATGCTGATGAAGGGTATAATGGCCAAGTTTACTATTCACTAGAGAATCATATGACAAACCTTTTTGCAGTGCATCCTACTACTGGTGTGCTTAGTGTCACAAGACCACTTGCCTACAGAAATATGCACGTGCATACAGTTAATATTTTAGCTCAAGATCGGGGATTGCAGCCATGGAACTTCCGGCCATCAGATGCTGCACGGGCAGTTGTGGAGGTGCAAGTTCAGCAAGTAAATATACATCCTCCACGAATCCATGTACATCATTTACCTCATGTAGTAGAACATGCACATACATACATATATGCTATCATAAATGTTGATGATGAAGATGAAGGTGATAGTGGTAGAATAGAGTCTCTCCAAATTGTTAATGGAGACCCTGCCAGACTTTTTAGCATAACACAAGGTTCTAAGAGCAAGGAGTATAATTTGGTGGTACTCAAGATTTTAGATAGAGAATTAGCTCCTGGAGGTTATAACCTGACACTGCTAGCTACTGATGCTGGTATTCCATCCCAGCTTACCAGAGAAAGTGTGCATGTCAACATCGCTGATGTAAATGATCATGCTCCGGTGTTTGCTAGGGAGCAATATGAAGAGGCAGTAAGTGAAGAGGCGCCACCACATACCCCTGTAGTACGAGTTGCTGCATCTGACACTGATCAAGGTATTAATGGCAGAGTTCTATTTAGAATAGTTGCTGGAAATGAAGATGAAAAATTCAGTATCAATCCACGAACAGGCCTGATAACTACAGCTGAGTGGTTAGATCATGAGGATACTGCATACTACAGTGTAACAGTGGCTGCAGTAGACCAAGCTAGCAATGCTCGTAGGAAGCAGTCTTCAGCAAAAGTGATTATACGTGTTCTGGATGCTAATGATAATGCACCACAATTTAACACTCCAAATACAGAAGTCATACTTGATGAAAATGAACCTAGAGGATCTTATGTCACTAGGGTCATTGCAACTGATCAAGACTCTGGTGAAAATGGGTTTATTTCCTATAGTATTGCTAATCTGGATCCAGTTCCCTTCAGTATTGATCCTTTTGATGGTGTGATAAGAACGTCATCTGTTTTGGATTATGAAACTGAAAGACGTGTGTACACAATAAAAGTTCGTGCATCAGACTGGGGTACGCCCTTTAAACGAGAAACAGAAACAACTGTTAAAGTAAAAGTTAGAGATGTCAATGATAATAGGCCACAGTTTGAAGGAACAGATTGTAAAGGTTGGATATCAGGTGATGCACCAGTTGGTACTAATGTTCTCACAATATCTGCTCTAGACCTGGATGCTGATAGTGTTGTGACATATAAATTGCAAGGGGACATGGAAGAAGAATGTTGGGGTCTTGATGCCTCTTCTGGGGTGCTTGCTCTTACATGCGATTTGAAAAGAAGAGAAAGAGATAGTGAAAGATCTCAGACTTATGTTCTAAACGTGACAGCTACAGATGGTTCACATGTTTCTGATGCTACAAGTATAACTTTGGCAGTTATCACTCAACAGGGACCAGACCAGACAGCTCACCAACACTCACATGTTGAGTGTCAAGCAACCGGTATTAGTAACAACATGTCAGAGGTTATAGCAGCTGGAGCAGACATTAATGCTGCAGTAGAACATTATGCTCTAATGCCACTACGGTATGGATATAATACCCACCCACCTGATTTACCTGAGAATTTGCCAGTTACTGTTAATATCCAGGAAGATACTGAGGTTGGAAGTGAGATCCTTACCATCAATGCTACTGATCATGATCGAGGTTATAATGGACGTGTTGTGTATGCAATAACTGGAGGTGACATAGATTCTGTGTTCAAAATTGGCATTGAGTCAGGGGTTTTAGAGGTATGGTCAGAATTGGACCATGAGCGAAACCCTGAATATATACTGAATATCACTGTATATGACTTGGGTGTACCTCATCGTAGTGTAACTATGAATCTAACTGTCCACGTTACTGATGTAAATGATAATGCACCAGAGTTTAGTCGTGTAAGCTACAGTCTTCACCTACCAGAAAATACACGCAACGGTACCAGTGTTGCTCAACTCAGTGCTCAGGATGCAGATGATGGACTAAATGCAAAAATCACATATGAACTTGTAACAGATGTAAATGAATTCACAGTTGAACGGGA
>NC_061827.1:24938520-24941020 GCF_019202785.1 Penaeus chinensis | reverse complement strand
TAACGAGTGTAAGCTGTAAGAAGTATAGCTGAATAAAAAATAAAGAGATGGATTATCTATTTTCATATATTTTCATATGTATTCCATTTCTAATATTCAAATAAATGTGACAATATTTACTTAGCCATATTTTTAGATTGCTTATTTAAGAGGAGAGTTTATGCTGTTATCTTTGTATGCAAAACAATGTTACCAGATAAAATCCAGGCTCCAAAATTTTAAGGTGGTCACTAATAGTAATATTTCTACACTAATACTACTGCTACTGCTATTATAAACAAAATTAATATTATTACTAGTTGTAGTGGTACTAATAGTACAAGTACAGCTGGTACTACTGCTGCTATTATTGCTATTACTGTTGTTATCCTTGTTATTGTTTTTTATTATTATTATTATTGAAATGATGACGATGATGATGATGGTGATGATGATGATGATGATGATGATGATGATGATGATGATGATGATGATGATGATGATGATGATGATGATTACTTCCACTATTATCATCATCATCATCATTATTATCATCAGTATTATTGTTATTATTGTTATTGTTACTATTACTACTATTTTTATTGTTAGTATTATTATTGTTATTATTGCTGTTCTTTGTGTTGTTGTTGTTATTATTGTTACTATTATCATCATCATCATTATTATTATTATTATTATTATTATTGTTATCATTATTATCATTATTATTATTATTATTATTATTATTATTATTATTATTATTAAAATATTAATATTATTATCATTATTACCATTATTATTATCATCATCATCATCATCATCATCATCATCATCATCATCATCATCATCATCATCATCATCATCATCATCATCATCATCATCATCATCATCATCATCATTTTATTATTATTACTATTGCTATAACTATTCTGTTATTATTATTATTAAAATTATTATGTTATTATTATTATCATTATTATTGCCATTATTATTATTATTATTATTATTATTATTATTATTACTATTCTTGTTATTATTAGCATTATTGTTATTATTGATATTATTAATATTATTATTATTATTATTATTATTATTATTATTATTATCATTATTAATTTTATTTTATATTATTGTTATTGATATCATCATTATTGGTATTATGATTTTATTTTTACTATTATCATTGTCATCATCATCATTCTATTTATATTTTCATTGTTGTTATTTTGACATTATTTCCATTCATTGTTATATTTGCCTGTATTATTGTTTTATGGGTTACATTGAATTTACTATTCCGGCATTACTGTCATTGTTATCAGTAGTGTTGTTGTTGTTGTTGTTTAACATTAACATAACCTTATCCACGCATGTGGTATTTTTGTGTTTGTTGTTATTGTTATTATTACTGTTGTTTTGTACAATGTTGTATTCCCGTTACAAATGTTTTTAGTCTGTGTTTTATTGTTATGTCCCCAGGATTATTATTATTACTGTCACCATCACCGTCATTTTGAATTTTGTTATTATGTCAAAAGAATTGCCCTTCTGCTCGCACCAGCTCCCCCTTCTACTACTAAAGCTACCACCTCGACCACCATCATTGCCACCGCTGCCGTTCCACATTTACAGCAGCCGCCTGTTAACCACAAAAATAACAAATTATAACCATGCTTCTCGTAGGAATGAGTAATAGAGCATGATTGAGAGTAGTTTTATTCGTCCACGTTCCAGGTGGAGTATTAATCACTTAAAAGTAAACGGAGACATGGAACAATACAAAAAAAAAAAAAAATAACTAAGTTATCAGGACGTCTGCATGCATTTGTTGTACTGCAATATGTCCGTATACGCATACTTCTGTGTCTTGGGTTACTTCCACTGAGTAACAGGTAAGTCCTTCGGCCGGCAGTCCACTTCATGCGCGCCAGGTCAGTATAAAGCGGCGCTTGGCTGGTAATTTCCTCGATGTGCTGTATGCGGTTATCCATATCCTTTCATTTCTCATACCTGGAAAGCATTCTCAGTCTAAATGTCGAGGGTGATTTCGGTTTCATGATAAAATGCTGATAACTAATTCATCTTTTTCTATTAATACACATATTGATCAATCCTCTTGTGTCTCTTTTTTCCATTAAGTACTTAGTAAGTCAAAGGAAAGTGATAGATCTGTGCATGTTAAATGTTTAACATGAGCATTTACTGAAAACAAAGAAGAGCAAAGGTCATCGGAAGGGTTGTTGCAAGAAGAACGGATTGGCATGTGTGGTAACGCTCACCGCTTTCACGTCGCATGTTTTATGTTTTGTAAGAGTTTCTTGTATAAAAAAGAAACAGTTTGTCTCGACTAAAAATTCGGTAAATGTTAGGCATACGTTAATTTGAATTGAATCGTAAAAAAGGTAAAATAACACACCACGGCCATATGGATGTAAACCCCGAGGACAGATGTCCATGGCAAGTTCACTAATGAATAAGAGCTTCATGAAATATTCCAAACATACTAGATATTTCATTTGCA
>NC_061827.1:24931020-24933520 GCF_019202785.1 Penaeus chinensis | reverse complement strand
TCTTGCAGAATGCTCCCGTGAACGCTCCAGTGTTAGCCACCCAAACACACAGTGGCCGTGATCCGGCCCCTCTTACAGTCTCTGCTAGCGACCGTGACCAAGGTTTAAATGGTCGGATAACATTTAGCATTGTAGAAAAGGATATGATGCAGTACTTCTCCGTTGACTCTTTCACAGGTTAGTCATTGCGTCAAGCAACAACAAAGGCCTACTCAAGGACCTATGCAATGACATCGCCGCCACTAATATATTAGATAAGTGGAAGGGATTTATGATTGGAATAGCATTTTTATTCCCTAGAAATATGGGGAGAATATTTCATGAAACCTATGCAGGTGAACCGGTATTCCGGATCTAAAATAAATAACATTCAACTGCACAATGCACCCCAAAATATACGAAATGCATGAATGTACATTGAACCATGTGCATTCATACATTTCGTACATGCTTTTGGGTATTTTGTTATCTATGTTAGGGCCGGAATACCTTTTTACCTGCCTAGGATCAGTTTCTTAACAGATGGTGTAAGATTTATGATAGGGCATTTGCGTTGATGTGTATAGAACACTTCAGTGTGGTTTACAGTTACCCATAAATATCAGTTGTGAAATGAAATGGTTTGTGCGGCGGTTCGGAATCTCAGGGCAGGTAGGATGCGGTCCTTCGGCACCTGCGCTTGAATGTGGTGTGCGAGAAGCCGAGAGTGGAACGAGTCAGTTCCTCTCCCTTACTTTTTTGACAATTGTTTGGCCGTAAACACTCATTTCATATTATTAAAAAATATATATAATTTTACATGACCAAGTGTTCACTTCCGTGAATAAAATGAATCTTTGTGTATGTTGTTTGCTTTAATTTGAAAGATTTTCTTAATGAGGATGATCATAAAAGGGTTTCAACCGAATTTCGTTTATCGTGAAAGTATGATTAAAAGCTATAGTGGTCCTTCGAGCTCAGCCGGAGATCACGCGCCAGACATTGATAATTGATGCTTGATAATTACTTGGTTGTAGTTAATGGAACATGTACAGCTTACAGTTTTTGTGTGGCCGTTGAATGCCCTGATTTCAGTGCCTGCGGGCCATATATTTGAGTTTTTAAACAAAATTTACACACACACACACACACACGTGGTGTGTGTGTATTTATAAATCATGGAAACCAAGTATATTACTTGTCACACATAAGAACATTTGTTTGTCATATTAATCGACCATTTTCCGATCCTTTATCAGGAGCAGTTCGGGTGGCCGGTCCCCTGGGCGACTTAGCGGGAGCGGCGAGGCTGAGCGTGTGGGCGCGAGACGGGGGTAGTCCCCGAAGAGAGTGCTTGGCTCCCGCCCGCGTAGTCATCAATGTAATACCCGTGAAGGTTCCCTCGAAAGCTTTCAGTCGCTCGGTCTACACAGCTGATTTGTACTTGCCCACCGTCCCTGGGGTGCGCGTGTTCTGCGTAGGCCAGGTCAACCTCCAGGAGCAGCGCCATTTGCATTCTTCCCCACAGCTTAATTATACTGTGATAAACGGTGATGAAACCAGACGATTTGCATTCGATAGCGAAAACAAATGTCTTATTGTGCGTGATCATCTAAATCTCAGCCCGCACTACAATTTAACGATTCAAGCTATGGATGGAACTACAGAGTCCACAGCTGTGGCAGAAGTATTTGTTCAGGATGTCCCCCAGTCGCCTTTGTCGTTCATGCAAGATAAATATTGGGCGAGCGTCTATGAAAACTCAACCAAGGAAATCAATGTTGTCGTTTTGGGCGTGAAGGGACAGCCTCTCAATAGCCACACACTCTACTCGATCCTCAACCCAAACGAAAACTTCGAAATCCGGTCCACCGCCGGCATCATCAAAACAACAGGAAAGCCCTTCGACCGCGAGACCAAAGACCACTACACACTCGTCATCCAGGTACGGCCTTGGCCCTAGTCCACGCATGTCTTGGTTTCTGTTGATATACTTTCATTTTCCTTCGAACGCACACGCACGCGCACGCGCACACGCACACGCACACGCACACGCACACGCACACGCACACGCACACGCACACGCACACGCACACGCACACGCACACACACACACACACACACACACACACACACACACACACACACACACACACACACACACACACACACACACACACTCAAACATACACACACACTCAAACATACACACACACACACACACACACACACACACACACACACACACACACACACACACACACACACACACACACACACACACACGCAAACGCACACATATGCACGCACGCGCGCGCGCGCGTGCACACGCACACGCATACGTATACGCACATGCATACGCAAACGTATACGCACACACACATACTCACAAACGAAGAAACAACCACAAACAAACACATACAAACACATACAAACACAAATGCACACACACACACACACACACACACACACACACACACACACACACACACACACACACACACACACACACACACACACA
>NC_061827.1:24894229-24896729 GCF_019202785.1 Penaeus chinensis | reverse complement strand
CTAGGTTCATGTCAAGGGAGATGCCAAAGGTACTCCACATCTGGATGTTTATCAAGAGAAGGTCATTGAAGAAAGAGAAGGGGAATTAAAGGAGATAAATCAGAAATATTAAAAATAAAAATTCTTTTCTTTTTCTCTCAAAACAATAAAATATATGGCAACAAAAGTTAAGATGATATAACTAATTAATCGCCTGAATCCTATAAAGAAGTGCAATCTAATTTCATGGTTATTTAAGTTAAAGAAACCCAATAGCATCAAAGTAATAATGAAAAACTGAAAGCACTCCTATGTTAAAATTATCTGTCATCCATCTTACCGGTTATTTTAACATTGACCTCCTCCTGATGTAAAGGCTGTGGTGTGCTGACAGTAAACTCAGCCTGGGAGCGGACAGACACAAGCCTGACCCCTGGACCACTGACTGTTACCCTGGATGGATCAATTGAGGAATGGGGGTGTCGATGTTTTTCTTGTTGGTTGAAGCTAGTAGAGGAACTACTCTGCAGGCGGTGAGACACAGCATCACCAACATCCACTGATGTCGTACTTGAACTCAGATCTGAATTAGATTTTTAAAAAAAATTATTCTGATAATATATACAGTATAACAGATGTGAAAAAATATACTGATACATATTTCACACATCTAAATACATGCATTTGTGTATTTATATAAATATACTTATAAGTATGTATATATATTTATATATATATATATATATATTTATATATATGTATATATATATAAATATTTATATACATATATATATGTATAAATATATATATATATATATATATATATATATATATAGATACACACAAAAACAGATATCTACAAATACACTCACTCACTCTCTCACACACACACACACACACACACACACACACACACACACACACACACACACACACACACACACACACACACACACATACATATATATGTATATATTTTCATGTGTATATATATATATATATGAAAATATATACATATATATATATGAAAATATGTACATATATATATATATATTTATATATGTATATGAAAATATATACATGTATATATATATATATATATATATATATATATATATGTGTGTGTATATATATATTATATATATATATATACGCATGTATATGCTGGCGGAAGGCACAAGAATCGGCACACTTTCAGCTACTGCAAATTTCAGTCTACCAGCCATCTTTACCTTTCATTTTACGACAATCGGAGAAATTGTGGTATCTCTCAACTGTACTGTGTCACTGCCTTCTGTAGGATGAATTTCCTCAGCCCATTGCCATACACCCATTACCATATCAGTTTTTTTGTTTACTTAGCACCCTAATAAGTACCTCATTTTCATTGCCACCCATGCTCACTTCCGCCTCATTTCTTTCCATTATGGAGCTAAGAAACCTGCAATGTGAAGCTCAGACTACAGCTATATGTGCAATGGTTAAAGAGAACAAATATAAAAAAAAAATAGCAGCAAACACAGGAATGTGACTCGAAAGGGGCTAAGGGGAAAGTTAGCCAGAGGACTTTAAATATTATCGGAAGGTAAATAGATGCCCAACCTAGCATCACCAGCCAGGAAATTAAGAAAGGAACCCGCAACTAGGGTCCTATCATTGCCAATCTGCCCGTAAACCATGGTTAACACTTGTTCAGCGCATTAGAAGACTGGCTTTTGTATCCCAATACAAAGATCGGAGACTTGGCGAGTAGCAGAGAGTGTTGTGATCAGATGAGGCAAACTTTCAGGTGACTGACAGTCAGAGAGGGAGAGTATATCGCCACTCTGGCAGTGACCCCACTGACCCTCGCAACATAAACCACAAGGTTAAACATCCCGACTCACTGATGGTTTGGGGTTTTACATGTTTTGGGGTCAGAAAATTAATGATATTACTCAAGAACATTTGTATGAACCAGTGCAGCTAATCTGAATTTACCCTGGGTGAACTTAAAGACTGCCAAAATGTGAGACTGATGTTTTCATGCAGGATGGTGCACCAAGTCCTACTGCATAAGTAATAGTAAACTGGTTTGAATTTTGTAATGTAACATTGCTAAAACCTTGGCCAGGAAACTCTACAAAGAACCTACAAAGAACCTCAGGACATACATTAACCCAATGCCCCCGGGGGAAATTAACAAAAAATGGGGAAAATGCTGTGCCTATTTTCTATATTTTTGGGGAAATGTCTGCCCATAGATGGCTCTGCTAGTACTTAGCCACAAAGGAGTCAATTCGTAGACCTTGTGACCGTAGCTGATTTGAAATGGTGGGAAAAACGTATTTTTTACTAGTGCTATGAATATTGATGGTGTTATTCTTATTGTAAACATTATAATTATTATAATGTTTTGTAACATTAGTAACAGCAAAAAATTATGGTGAACGGTTAGGGTGAACGGGCGAGACAGGCAGTACTCGTAACTGTATTAAGTAATTGTTGCCATCTATGTGTTAAAACAATCATACAAGTACTC
>NC_061827.1:24849229-24851729 GCF_019202785.1 Penaeus chinensis | reverse complement strand
GCGGATATTATTTAATTTATTTCCATTCTCGTAGCGCATTTCCCGTCTTGACCTGACCTCGCTTTCTCTCACTTCTGGTCGGTCGACACGTGAGATGGCTTGAGGGACAGCTCGTTGTTCCCATTAATTGGTTGTTTGTAATTGTTTGTACCATAGGAATACGCGTAGCTTTGTTACATTGCTATTTGGTGACACGTTCTATCGGCGCTGGAGCGGAGCTTGTAACGCGATTTTATATAAATTTGTATCATTAGTATAGCGTTCGTATCTTCCCCATATCAGAGTGCACAGGGATGCTTGATATAACGCGGGGTTGCGTGAATCGCCTAACAGACCTACGGGTCGATGTTACGATGGTTAATCGTACGATCGTCAACTTTTGAGTCGGTGTGACCCGAAGTTACGTTCGTTGATTAATATAGGACTAGGGTGTATGCTAGAACCGTTATTCGCTTATTAATCACACCTTTCTCGCCCTCTGGAAGTCGTTTGCATGTTTTGGGTAAATCCCAAGCGATCGTGTGATTCGTGATAATTAGAGACCCGTAGGACATGTCACGAGCGCCCATCACATTTTCGCAGAATAGTGTGGGTTATTTATAAATTTTCCCGGCTCGTTCGCTCCATTTAGTACGGTTCATTAGTACGTACATTCTGTCGCATATCGTTAAATGTTGAATTCAGAGTGGTAGTTGCAATAATTTTGTATTAATTGCAGTGCTAATCTATCACAGTATTGTTAAAGTGAATGTTAATCTTCATGCTTGTCACACATATCTGCTCTGTGTGAAGTCACTCTCACTTTCATTCTCATTCACGCTCACTGTCGCTCACACACACGCACACACACTCACTCACTCACTCAGAACAAAAGACACTGAAACCTTTCCATTAATAGGGTCTGTTGCCGTCGTAGTTGCAGGCGCAACTATGTGATGTATCTCTTTTGCCCGCGATTTTTTCAGTCGTGACGAGTAACTAGAACAGGATGTACACCTTCTTATTTTACATACATTTTTTTTCTGTGTTACGACAATTGGTTCAAGTAAATCCTTGCGGATTGCCGTTGTCGTTTCCCTTATTTACTCTCCTATCTATCAGAGACGGTTGGTAGTTCAAGCCAGGTCTTTGCGGATCGCTACTGACGTCTCCCTCACCTATATTCTTCTTTATCTTAGTGAAAATAAAACACAAAATGAAAAAAAAACAAAAATAACGCAAAATAACGAACATTAAAAACTGCAAACTAATATAAATAATCGGATAGTGACGCTTAACACCCCCTCTTCCCTGTTGCCTTTATTTTTCTCTTACTATCTTGGCCCTTACTTGCATAATCTGATTCACCGATATCTGACACGGCAAGACCCTGCTGCAAAAAACGGTCACCTTTGGATGCTGTGGGAAGGACGTCACCGGAAGATCGCCAGAAACCTACAGACCAGAATGTTCGTCAGAGCAGGTATTAAGTCGCCCCAGGATGTGGAAGGGCGCCGCCTGCCGGAACGCCAGCGAGGGCCAGGAACTCGCCAGCGCAGGTACAAGTCGCCCCAGGAATCCGTGAAAGGGCGCCGCCTGCCTGGATGCCCGCAGATCCAGACAAACTCCAGGAGCTCGTCAGCGTAGGTATAAGCCGCCCTGAGATGCCGAAGTGGACGCCTCCTGTCAGGGCGCCCGTAGATCCAGACGAAGATTACGAGGACGTCTGGACGAGCACGCAGCCGAGAAGGACCTGGACGAGATCTGCGAGGACGTGAGGACGAGTACGCCACCGAGTTAGACCTAGACGAGGAATACGAGGAAGTCTAGACGAATCCGAAGTTAAGGAGGACCTGTTCGAGACTTTCGAGGACGTGTGGACATCGAGGACAGTTGGACTACAGCGAGGACGTGAGGACGAGTACGCCGCCGAGTTAGACCTGGACGAGGAATACGAGGAAGTCTAGACGAATCCGAAGTTAAGGAGGACCCGTGCGAGACTTTCGAGGACGTGTGGACATCGAGGACGGTTGGACTACAGTAAGCACCAGGAAGAAGGGGACAACAAGGACGAGCAGCAACGAAGATGCACAAGGGACAGCGCACGTGAGAACGAGATGAACAGCAAGTCAGGGCCAGCCAAAGTTGGGTCATCCTTGAGGCAAATCTAAGCCGCCTCGAGGGCGAGGCGTTAAGTCGGTGACCAATCAATATACCGTGTACATAAACACGATTTGTGTAAGCCATTAGAGATAGACCATGTGGTCTATCTGACCTTGTTTGACCCCTCAGTTCATGTCTAGCAAACGCCGGGCTCAGGTCATATCACCAGCCTGGTTAGCGGACCAGCGATACCACACTCAGTTTCGTGTTCTCTTACTGTGTAGTACTCTTCTTCAATAAATAGTCAAGTCGTTATAACCACTATCACTGCCCAACCAGTCACAATCAATGTACTAATACTCCATGAGCTGTTGCAATGTGTGTGTATGCGCCCGCGCACCTATGCTTTTGTGTGTGT
>NC_061827.1:24804229-24806729 GCF_019202785.1 Penaeus chinensis | reverse complement strand
CAACGCCTTCTTGAGGTCGATGTAGGCTGCAACCCACAACCGAACTCACGACGGAATTCCACAATTATTCAAAGCATTAGGATACTAGGAGTAAATCCAGATTGCTCCAGTCTCTAGTGCTTTAGTAGGTGGTCATGGGTCCATTTCAGAAGAATTTGAGCGGAAACCTTGCCTGGTATACTGAGCAGTGTAATGCCACGGTAGTTCTACAGTCCCAATGATCCCCTTTCCCCTTCCAGAGATGGATTAACATGCCCCTCAACAGGTCAGGGGGAATGGTACCTAACTGCCAAATAGAAGTCAAGACTGCATGCAAGCCCTGTGCTATAGGTTCACCCCCAGCCTTTAGCAGTTCAGCAGGGATATTACATATGTCTGTGGCTTTCCCACACTTCAACTTAGAAATCTTTCTACCACAGAGCAATCAGGTCCGTCAGGTTTCCGAGTTCTGTGAATCACAGGCATACTCCTCCTCCCTCTGTACAAGTGAAACACTCCAGAGTGGCCAATGGAAGGAAAAGAAGTTTTGAAGTGGACCCGTAGGGTAGCCACTACCAACTTATGGCACAAAACTCGGCACTCCAGTAAGCCCTGCAATTCTGGAGGATCCTCCATCAAGTACTGACGAGAATGTGGTCAATCTCTTTAGCCACAGTACCTGTATCGCTTTACCATGTCCAGCAATGCAGGATGGAGCGCTGATACCAGGAGCCAGAAATCCTCATTCTCAGGGCCCTAGCAAAGATACTGCATTGAAGTCACCCAGAATAAAGCGAATGTCTCGCCAGGGGCAATTGTCTGCCACAGATGTAAGTTTGGCAAAGAATGCCTCTTTCACATCAAGTTTGCAAACATTGGTAGGAGTGTACACAACAATAAGAGACATGAAGCCAAAAGCAGGCTTCAGTCTCAGTGCCATAATGCACTCATCAATTGGTATCACTTCAACTACCGCGGGTTGAAGTTGGTTGGAGATGGCTATGGCTACTCCCTGGAGGTGATGACCATCGCCATGGCCCTAACAGTAGTAGGTGTACCTACCCATACTGATTGTGCCACTGCCAGGTCTTCTCACCTCTGAGAGGGCAGCCACCTCAACTCCCAACTGCTCCAATTCCCTCAATAGCAGAGGTAACTGGTCGTCCTGCCACAAGGACCGGATGTTCCTGAGGTTAAGCCTTGGGCAGTCACTCTGGGAAGACGGCACCTCTGCCACCCTGCCGACGCTGCCCCAAATAAAGGGGGTCAGCAAGCAGTAGGGCCCAACGTTCGCCTGTGGGGTTCTCAAGGGCTTTGCCCCACAGGCCTCATGCTGGGTTGGCGGGACAAGTAACTCTCATTCCCGCTCCAACATTTGCCCCCCCAACGGGACCCACAGCCCGCCTTGCTTGCTGGGAGGGAGGGACAGCATCCCTCCCCCCAGCATATCCATTTATTTCTGTAGCTGCCGGTGGGTTATCTTGGGGGAGGAGGACTGGCAAGGCCCACCGCCAATGTGAATATATATATATATATATATATATATATACATATATATAGATGTATGTAAGTATTTACGCATTATATATATACATATATAGAGATGTATGTAAGTATTTACGCATTATATATATACATATATATGTATATATATACAATATACATATATATTTTATATATACGTATACATATATACAAAATATATGTATATGTATATATACACATTATACATACACACATATATTTATGTGTAAATGTATATATATAATATATATGTATACATATACACACATATATACATAAATATATATATATATATATATATATATGATATATATGCATAATACAGATATGAATATATATATATATGTGTATATTCATAAATATGTACATATATGTGTATATATATGTATATATATGTATATATTCATATATATGCACATATATATGTATGTGCATATATGTGTATATATGTGAATATATATATATATAAATATATATATATATATATATATATATATATATATATATATATATATATATATATGGGGGGTGTATGTCTCCTGCAAAGAATCCTTCGTAAGCTCCCCGCCTTCCCAGTCGGAGTGAGGCTTCTCGCAGCCTGCACGCATTGGCGGTCGACTCTCACCCTTAGCCAGGTCAGCATCAGCTTCTTGGGGGGGAATTTGGACTGTCCGATCTGGTAGTGCATGATGAGGGACCAGATGAGGCCGAGGATCAGCTTCAGGTTCCCATTCACGATGTCCACGTTTCCTGAAGGAAGAGCACAACGGCATCACAAATTGAGAGAAATTCGGGTATTCTGAAACGTGAAATAAAAATGAAATGCATATAAAATCATACATGTTCATATTATCCACGGTCAGATCACTCTTGCATGCAGGATCAACCCCGCTGTGGACTGTCATATTTTTTCTGAAATTATTAGCAAAAATATTTAAAAGAGCGATACACGCGCGTACATATATGCGTGTATGCATATATATATTTGAATATATAT
>NC_061827.1:24779229-24781729 GCF_019202785.1 Penaeus chinensis | reverse complement strand
AGTTTTATATTTATATTCATATGTATGTATGTATGTATGTATGTATGTATGTATGTATGTATGTATGTATGTATGTAAGTATGTATGTATGTATGTATGTATGTATGTGTGTGTGTGTGTACATTTTTCCTTTATAACACACATTCATGTGTGTGTTCGGGGGGGTTTGTTGATAAATAGAATACGTGCACGATCGTGTTTGCCTGCTACTTGTTCAATTGCAGCAACACCACTGTGTCTGTCACACGGCGGTGCAGGAAACCCTCAGCCTGGGAACGCTGTAGCCTCCGCCTGATCGGATTACCACGACAGGTCGAGTTAAAGTCTTCACCGCCCGCGCCTCCTCGCCGCTTGGGAGTTCAGCTTGCAAAGGGAGGAGGGAGGGGCTCCTTCCTTTGCTGGTCTGCTATTAGGGGGTGCTAAGTTATTGTATACGAGTGGGGAATACGAAGTTTATGGAAATTTTATCCTCTATTTACTGATCCTGTTACCTGGTAGTGTACATGGAAATCTCTGAGTTCTGCATGATTCTGTATGTTGTATAGATATAAAACAGGCTGTTTTATATCTATACAAATTGCTGCACGTGTTATCGAGTATGTCGGATTTTTCACCGACTTGCTGACCGTAGTCTCAACTTGTTTTTCTCTTACCTATGTTGACCAGCTTGATGCCGTCTTCGGCGATGGCATTGAGAGCGGTGGTGACGTTCTCCAAAGCCTGGTGCTGGTTCATTACCCGTTTCACTTTACGAAGGCGCCTCTTCTGCAGCACCTCCACCAGGGTGACGAGGGCCAGGCCGTCCCTCAGGTCCTCGGATAGGTTGTCTACTTTAAGACCTGTGTCCCGGAGCTGAACGTTGACCCAGTTTCTGAATGTGTGGTGCTGGATTTCCACCCACATGTCCTCCTGATCCTTGATCCGCATGCCCTTGGCGGCGTGCCCCTCAGCGCTCCTCGCCAGTAGCCCTGCGTGGCTCATGCGGAATTGTTCCTCGTCGCCCATACCGTCTGACATTTTGAAGTGTTGTCTTTCTCAGCTGATTATACTCACTGCGACTCGGACTCCCAGGAACAGAATTTCACACTAGCTTAAGTATCAAACTTAATATACCTCTTTCTTTGGTTAACACTTTTAAATACTTCACTTCTTACGTTCTTAATTTTATTCCACTCCTACACAACCACCTTTAACTCATGGAGGAATAATACCGGCACTTCACTGACTAGACTCATGGTGACATTAGTTTTTCTCCAGCCTCAGTCAGTCCGCCATGGATATACCTTCACCTTCCTCATATAGTGCACCTTGATATTGGAGGTGGATGGAGGACGGATGTTGAAGGAACCGCAGTAATGAACCATTCGCTCTCCTACCTCACACTGACTCCAAAGTCGTTTCTCCCTCCCCCGCTACACCGTGCTTAGAGTTGCCACCTCTCATTTCTTCGATAATAACAACGATGCACAATGTATAACAGTTGTCATTCCAACTACATTCAGCTTTGTTATATATAACTTGTATTGCTTCACCTTCTATCCATGTTCCTCTTTAAAAATAACAATAAATGATTGATAAACAAAATATTATAGATGGCAGCACCTACCTGGCATCATTAAGCCTTTATGGGAGAGTTGGATTTGATTATCTTTAATACATACTTTCCATTTATAGCTTGCAGAAAATATTTTTGTACATTAATCACAATACATTCTGTAACAAGAGCAAAGAAATAAACATGGCTTCTATTTTGGGCGGCAAATATGTAGACGAAAACGATTCCTCTTTTCAAGTCTTGCATTTAAGTCCTTTCATTTCATTTCACCAGCTTCATTTTCCATTTTTATACTAGCTTCTTCGTCTATAATTCACTTCAACCTTGCATCTACAAAAATACAATTACAATCAGATTAGAAATGTTGTTAAGAGCAGCTCTGATGCAAGGTCAGTGATTTAATTTACAAAAAAGCCCCCTAGAGTTGGGGCCATCTAGAAATCGTACATATATATATATATATATATATATATATATATATATAAATATATATATATATATTTATATATATACATATATATATATATATATATATATATATATACACACACAGCCATTTATGTGTGTGTGCGTGTATATACGTGTATATATAATATATACATACATATGTATGTATATATGTGATATATACGTACATATATATGTGTATGTATAAATTATATACGTACATATATATGTATTAGTGTGAGAGTATATATATATATATATATATATATATATATATATGCATATACCTACATATATATGTATATATATATATATATATATATATATATATGCATGCATATATACATATATTTAGGTATATATACATACATACACGCACACACACACACACACATATGCATATACATGTATGTATATTTATTTATATATATGCATATATAATTATATATATATATGTATACATATATACATATACATATCTGTATATATATAAGCATA
>NC_061827.1:24759229-24766729 GCF_019202785.1 Penaeus chinensis | reverse complement strand
ATCATATCCAGTGCCAATTGGATGCGATTTGCTGAGAATTCTGCATTATTGCTGGAATGCCATAATGCACAATCATCAGCGTACAGTGAGTATTTAAGATTCCGAGGAGGAGCTGGTAAGATGTCATTTATCATACATAGAAATAATGTAGGTGACAAGACACTTCCTTGTGGGACCCCGTTTGCCTGGACAAAAATGTCCGAAAAAGTGACATTGTCAGAAAATAATTTGACAGAAAACGTTCTGTCAGAAATGAAATTTTGAATAAAACAAGGCAAGTTTCCACGTAATCCGAAAGCATAAAGTTTTCTGAGTAGGCCATATCGCCATGTCATGTCGTAGGCTTTTTCTATATCTAAAAATACTGAAATCAAAAAATCTTTTTTGGCAATTGCCTCTTGAATATGACTGTCCAGCTTTACTAGTTGATCGAGAGTTTAGCGTCCCTTTCGGAAACCGCACTGCTCGTCAACTAGCAAATTACTGGAATTTAAAAAATGCAATAGCCTACTGTTAACAATTCGTTCCATGACCTTGCATAAGCAACTTGTCAACGCAATTGGGCGGTAGGAGATGGCAAATCTGGGATTACCCCCTCCTTTCAATATGGGAATGATGTGGGCAAAGTGCCATGAGTTTGGAAAAGTGTGGCTTTTCCAAATTTCATTGTACACTTCTAGCAACTTAATCATGTCATCATGATTAAGATGCTTTATCATCTCATATCGAATCTCATCGGGGCCTGGGGATGTTCCTCTACAGGCTTCTAGGGCTCGGACAAGCTCATTCATTGTTAGATCTTGGTTGTAATCAAAATCATCTCCTGTGGCAAAGTGAATTGGTTGCAGCTCAGCCGCTTCCTTGATGGGCAGGAATGCGTGTGTGTGTGAGTGTGTGTGTGTGTGTGTGTGTGTGTGTGTGTGGGTGTATATATATTTTATTTTTATTTTTTTTATTATATATATTTATATATATATCTTCAAACCTCGCCCCTGGGAGACACAGCAGAATCCAGATGGGTGTCCAGATGATCTCCGTTTCCCATGCGTGGGACATTTTTTTTTTTACCGTTTTTACCCCTGCTCACTTTTAGTTAAGTGTCCCCTTTCATTACCATATTTTCTAAGTCGTGTTCATCATGTTTTCTGTTTTATTGCGTTCTTTTAGGTAATGATTGATGTCTTTTATTGTTTAGTTCTTAAAATTTGCCTCCGTACTATTTTATTTATTGTTTTTAATGTTTTTGATCGTCATTTCAATTGTTTTTTTAAGATGAAGTTTTCTTTCTTCTTTGTTGGATTTCTTGGCTATCAACCAGCGGCATGTAGCCAAGGTTATTAAGCCAATGGATCCTATTTATTCTATCAATCTATATAAGGTCATATAGTTTTGTCTCTCTTAGAAAAGTGATTACTTTACTTACTATTTTTTCATCATTAGACAAAAGATTTGATGTTGTAAAATCTAATTGTTTTATTCTTAAGTAATTTTGGAGTGGTCGTCTATTGTTATTGTAGTTGGGGCATATTGTTAGTATATGAGGTATGGTGAGGGTGGTGGTGCACTGAGGGCACTGTGGAGGAAAATTTCTTTCTATATAGGGAGTGAGGTGGATGATTCTTGAGGCGTTGACCCTAAGGCGGGCCAACACCACCTCCTCCCTTCTTTCCTTCCTGTGGGATGTGTCCCACAGTTCGATAGTGTGCTTGAATTTGTGTGTGAGTTGGAGGTTGGTCCACTCAATTTGCCACAGGAGATGTATTTTTGCTTTTATAAGAGACACAAAACACCTGAGATCTGTACGAACTATGGTAGTGTCCAGATCGCCAGTTGACCCGGCTAGTTTGTCAGCCTGTTCATTACCATGGATACCAGAGTGACCTGGTACCCATATTAGCTTGATTGATTTGTTGGCACCGTGTAACTTACGAATGATATTACCCAGCAGTTCATTTTTAGTGGTTTCTAAGGATTTAATAGCTTTAAGTGAACTTAACGAATCGGAAAAAATGACTATTCTATCGTGGGTCGTCGATTGTGCAAAATCAATAGCTTTATCAATGGCAAAAAGTTCCGCAAGAAAAATCGGTGTATGATTCGGCAGTCAGTCTAAACTTTAGTTCACATTCAGTCGACCATACACCCACACCTACACACTCATCTGTCTTGGAGCCGTCGGTATATATATGAAAAAAGGATAGATGTTTAATAAGGATCTCTCTGAACCTCTGGCGTACCTCACCCTCCGGCACCATGGCCTTGGCTGATGGAAGCCAGGCTTCCATGATAGAAAAATTGGGGGTTTCCCATGGCGCTATATTTGACTGAACCAGGGTATCGATGGTAGAGAGATCTATACCGACTTTCTCGACGAGGTCGTGGAGTCTCGTGGCAAAGGGCCTAGTGCCTCCATTGCCATTAGGGTGGCACCTTTGCGGCATAGGTCAGTGCTAACTGGCCGCGTCTGAGTCGGAGGGGAGGTACTTCTGACTCAACCTCAAGACGCTCGATCCGAGTACATTTTAGGGCTCCAAGACACACACGCAAACAAGCATTCTGAACAGCATCCAAACCTTTCAAACTTGTTTTCGATGCCGAACCATACACGATTGACCCATAGTCTACTTTAGACCTAATCAGGGCTTTATATACCATTAGCAAAGACTGTCTATCAGCTCCCCATTTATTACCAGAAATGCACTTTAATAAATTTAGTGCTCTTTGACATTTATTCTTTAATTGACCAATGTGGTCTTTCCAATTGAGTCTACTATCAAAAAGTAGCCCAAGAAATCTAACAGAATTTTGGATAGGTATTGGGTGGTTGTCTAGAGTTAGCCTGATGTTCGGCTTCCTCCTATGTGAAAAAATTACCCCAATACTCTTTCTAATGGAAAACTTAAAACCTCACTGGAGGCGCCAGTTATGAATCATATCCAGTGCCAATTGGATGCGATTTGCTGAGAATTCTGCATTATTGCTGGAATGCCATAATGCACAATCATCAGCGTACAGTGAGTATTTAAGATTCCGAGGAGGAGCTGGTAAGATGTCATTTATCATACATAGAAATAATGTAGGTGACAAGACACTTCCTTGTGGGACCCCGTTTGCCTGGACAAAAATGTCCGAAAAAGTGACATTGTCAGAAAATAATTTGACAGAAAACGTTCTGTCAGAAATGAAATTTTGAATAAAACAAGGCAAGTTTCCACGTAATCCGAAAGCATAAAGTTTTCTGAGTAGGCCATATCGCCATGTCATGTCGTAGGCTTTTTCTATATCTAAAAATACTGAAATCAAAAAATCTTTTTTGGCAATTGCCTCTTGAATATGACTGTCCAGCTTTACTAGTTGATCGAGAGTTTAGCGTCCCTTTCGGAAACCGCACTGCTCGTCAACTAGCAAATTACTGGAATTTAAAAAATGCAATAGCCTACTGTTAACAATTCGTTCCATGACCTTGCATAAGCAACTTGTCAACGCAATTGGGCGGTAGGAGATGGCAAATCTGGGATTACCCCCTCCTTTCAATATGGGAATGATGTGGGCAAAGTGCCATGAGTTTGGAAAAGTGTGGCTTTTCCAAATTTCATTGTACACTTCTAGCAACTTAATCATGTCATCATGATTAAGATGCTTTATCATCTCATATCGAATCTCATCGGGGCCTGGGGATGTTCCTCTACAGGCTTCTAGGGCTCGGACAAGCTCATTCATTGTTAGATCTTGGTTGTAATCAAAATCATCTCCTGTGGCAAAGTGAATTGGTTGCAGCTCAGCCGCTTCCTTGATGGGCAGGAATGCGTGATGATAGTTTGCTGAGCTGTTTGTATGAGAGAACTCCCTGGCGAGTGCATTAGCAATGTCTCTAGGTGAATCCAAGTTGTTACCCTCTTCAATGATGTTATTTATTTTAAAAGATGTTTTTTTCTTATTGATTTTATTGATAGTGGACCAAACCTCTGATGTTTTTGTGTTGCTGTTAATAGTAGAGACAAAGCTCCGCCAGGAGTCTCTTTTTGCTTGTCTAATTACTCTACGAGCCCTAGCTCTTGCTTGTTTATAATTGCAAAAGTTCTCATTTGTTATGTTATTTTGGAAAAGCCTGTAGGCCTTATTGCGTCGGCACAGCGCCCTGCGGCAATCTGGTGTCCACCATGGAACTCTATGCTTAACGCTATCTGTCGAAGTTTTAGGAATGGATAGCAAAGCTGCTTCTATAATCGAATTCTGAATATTGTTTACTTTATCATCAATGGTTTCTCCTACAAGTTCGAGCTTGACGCTCCTTGTGAAGGCGACCCAGTCTGCTCTTTTTACGTTAAATTTAGGCGCTGAAGGCGTTCTCACTGTGTCGCATGAATATTTAATCAAGATAGGAAGATGATCGCTTCCCAACGAGTCGTCAATGGTGTGCCACAGGCACTTGGCTGCTACTGATGAAGAGACCAGTGATAAGTCTATAAAGCTCAAATTCCCGGTATTATCGTCCACCCGCGTGGGACTACCATCGTTCAGAAGGACTAATTCAGACTCGTTAATCAGCTTAACTACTTGCTCACCTCTACCATCCACCCGTAGGGAACCCCATAACGTATGATGAGCATTAAAATCACCTAAAATTACTTTATTTTGTGGCAGACGTTCCTGAAGAGCATAAAGCTCATCATAGATTATCACTTTATCAGGCGGACAATAAACTGAACATATAGCCAGATACGTGTCATTAATTTTTACTTTGCATGCGACAAACTCCAAAGTAGAATCAATAGTCACTTCTGTAAAAGGGAGGTTTTGGTGGATGTACATGGCGACTCCGCCTCCACCCCTACCCTCACGATCCTTCCGACATAAATGGTAGTTCCTGAGCGATACGACCTCGTCAGAGACGAGGTTTGTCAAATGAGTTTCTTGGACAACTATAATATCGGGAGCATAGGACGAGGCCAATAATTTAAGGTCATTTACTTTAGATCTAATACTTCGACAGTTCCATTGTATAATGGTTGACGCGATGATTACGTTTTATGGGGTTTGGAAGTGCCTTGTCCACCAGTTTTTATTTTCTTTTTATGGGAGGGAGGCGCCTTCTCTCCCTCGCTTCCCGGGGACCTCTCACGGGATGGTTTGGAGACAGAAGCCTCCATGTCCTGCACCTCCTGGCGAGGGAGACGACTGACAGACTGCGACCTGCTTCTCTCTCGAGAAACCGATCGCGAGCCAGACGAAGTCCTCACAGGAGTAGCCCGGACGGGGAGGTGCGCTCCGGACTGTGATTCGGTATCTTCCTCCTTATGATGTTTTGGCTGGGTTGATGCAGCCATTTGGTCGACCAATTTTGTCAGTTGATATACTTTAATGTTTAGTTCTTTAACGGTTTGTTTAAGTTCAG
The DNA here is from genome assembly GCF_019202785.1 of Penaeus chinensis. Lineage (NCBI taxonomy): Eukaryota > Metazoa > Arthropoda > Malacostraca > Decapoda > Penaeidae > Penaeus > Penaeus chinensis. Next base: position 24,761,334 of record NC_061827.1, on the reverse strand, counting down.
CAATTTCCTTATCCTTGGCTGCAAGCTGCTGACTGACATCACTTGTACTAGAGGTGTTGTTAGTTACTGCTGCAGCATAGGAAGTATCGGGTTTGTGTGTCAAACTTTCCACTTTCCTCTTAGCTTCAGTATAACTAACTTCATGCTTTCTCATATATGCCAATGTTTCAGTCTCCTTCTTCAGGATGCTGCACTCGGCAGATCCTGAATGATGGGGACCTTCACAGTTAGCACATTTGGAAATTTTGCTAGTACATGTGATGGTGTCATGGGCTTCAGCACATTTACGGCAAACAAATTTTGATGAATCTTTGTTAAAACATCTTTATGAGGTATGTCCGAATTTTTGGCATCTATTACAATGCATTGGCTTTTGGACATAAGGTCTTACTTGAACACGTTCATAACCGACATTGACATATTCTGGGATTTTATTCAAAGCAAAGGTCAAAAAACACAGTCCAGTTTTCGTTAGTACATTCCCGTCCTTCTTGGTCATACAATGAACGTCCACTACGTCTTGGTCCTTCATGCTCTCAAGAATTTCACTTTCTTCCATCGTCCTCAAATCCCTGTGAAAGATTACTCCTTTACAGGTATTTGGGCCAATAGGGATAGTTACTTTTACTCGAAGATCATGAATTTGCGTCAGCTTAAGTAAATCCTTAATCTGGGAGTTGTATTGTACTTTAACAAGGAGGCTTCCATCTCGCAATTTTTTGACAAAATCAAAGTCGCCGTCCACTTGACCATCAAGGACCTTTTTGATGATAAAGGGGTTCACGTTCAAAAGCGACTGATTTTCATTCACGCATTTTACATTCGCGAACCTTGCATTCTGGGTGGGGATTGTGAAAAGTGGTCGTCTCGTCTTGTCATTAGTGGGGGTACCATTGTTCGTCATCAGATTAGTCGTAGAAGGGTCTTTAGTCGCCCCTCCTCCTTTAGGAGGAGAAGGGGTAGCCGGGGTATCACTCATACTGGGTATCGGACCAGGTCCGACCCCTTTGCTCAAAAATCGTAGTCTTGAAGGGACAAAAAACCTCTTAACTGTTATCAACCTAACTGCAATAGCTAAGAGAGTGGATCAGTATTTCGTCCTTTACCCCCCCAGTGGAAGCCTGGTTGCGTTCTCCAGTACCACAGAGGGATCGAGTTATGTGTGGGACACTTCCTTACCGCCGAACTTGCCTAGGCGAAGGACGGTAATTCAATGCCCACCCCCCAAGCGAATACGGGAGTTCACGAGGAACTCCGGTAGGCTCAAGAAAGTCACATTATAAGGAAAAGATTTCAGGACCAAAGAAAAAGTGCGCCCAAATGACGCCCTAGACTACTGGGCCTCCCTACCCAGAGGTCAAAGCCACAAGGGCTACCCTGGTGTAGAAGAGAGCTGCGGGTCTGGGGTGGGGTGCTGACTACTACTACTGTAGCCTCGTGTCACCTGCAAAGCAAGAGCACTGAAGGTGCTGGCAAAGCACAAATGTTCTGCAATTACAGGATTTTACTTTACTGCTATTTACGTTAAGAGAACTCAGGAACAACAATGTCAAGCGAGACAAGAGGCCCCGGGCTCCAGGGTAGCTCAAATGGCACAAGACTTTGTTTTTGTTGCTACTGCGCTATAAAGAAGGTGTTTACTCATCGTGAAGTTTTATTTTACGTATTCTTATTTTAGCTTTTTCTTCGATTTATCGATGAGCACGACGGGGTTTGTCCTCTTTATACACATTCCTCCTTAACCCATTCGCCCCATGTGGCAAGAATACATGCTATGCTCACTGTAATACACGTTTATTTATTGTATTTACACGTAGATGGCTCTACAAGTTCTTAATCACTAAAAAGCCAGTTATCAGAACTACCTATCTCCCCTTTTTACCCTTTTCCTTCACTTTAGGAAAGGGTCTTTTGTATCATTTCATTGTCTAAAATATTTTAATAACAATTTAATAATCATAACATCAATAACAATAATATATACATATATATATATATATATAAATTACATATACATATATGTGTATATATATACTATATATATGTATATACATAAATATATATGTATATATACTATATATATGTATATACATAAATATGTATGT
>NC_061827.1:24751729-24754229 GCF_019202785.1 Penaeus chinensis | reverse complement strand
GTATTAGTATAGACCTTATAATAGACGCAGGAGAAATAGCAACAGTGAAACTAGCCAATCTTTTTAACAAATGCCTTCTCAATGGAAAAATTCCGAAAGCCTGGAAAAATGCAACAATTATTTTAATTCATAAAAAAGGGGATAGGAGGGATCTAAAAAACTACCAACCCATAAGTCTCTTTTCATTTACATACACACTGTTCACTAAAATCATCACAACTCGCATCTCTGACAGTCTGGAGTCTAACCAGTCTAGAGAACAGGCAGGCTTCCGCAGTGGATTCTCAACAGACCACATACAGAGTTACCCAAATAAGAGTAAACTAAACGAATATAGGAAACCCATGTGTATGGCATTCATCGATTACAAAAAGGCATTAGCTCCACACAGAAACCGATAAAATCCCAATTAAGAAAGGTGTTAGACAGGTTGATACCATCTCACCAAAACTGTTTACAGTTTGCCTTGAGGAAATATTCAAGAAGCTAGAATGGACCGGAAAGAGTATCAAAATCAGGGACGAATGCCTAAACAATCTAAGATTTGCAGATGATAGTGTTCTCTTCAGTGAATCTGCTAAGGAAATGCAGCAACTGATAAATAATCTGAATAGAGAAAGCCTGAAAAAAAAAAAAAGACTAAAGTCATGTTCCACAGTAGAGCTCAATTCGAACATATACATATTTAAGGCGAAGCGCTAGAGGTGGTAGACAAGTATATATACCTAGGGCAACTCTTACAGACAAACACATCTGGCGCAGAGGAAATTAAGCGACGCATCAGTCTAAGCTGGAACGCCTTCGGCAAACACAGTAGCATACTAAGAGGCTCCTCGCCGTTATGTTTAAAAAAAAAGTCTTTAACCAATGCATCCTCCCAGTCATGACCTATGGATCAGAAACATGGACTACAACCAAATTACTGGAGAGGAAACTAATAAGTGCCCTGAAAGGGATGGAGAGGTTGATGCTGGGAATTAGTCTAGGAGATCGGATGAGGGCGACGTGGATCAGGGAAAAGACAAAAGTGGAAGATATACTCGGGAGCATCAAAAGGAAAAATTGGCAATGGGCAGGTCACACATGTCGGAGACAGGACAACAGATGGACAAAGAAAGTAACAGACTGGGTTATAGATAACATAAAGAGGCGAAGGGCCAGACCTATGACAAGATGGCGCGACGAAATAACGAAATTTGGGGGTCAAGACTGGAAGCAAAAAACGCAAGACAGACAAAGATGGAAAAGACTGAAAGAGGCCTACGTCCTGCAGTGGATTGACCCAGGCTGATGATGATGATGATGATGATGACACACACACAAACACACACACACACACACACACACACACACACACACACACACACACACACACACACACACACACACACACATATATATATATATATATATATTTATATATATATATATATATTGTGGAGGGTCACAGCAGAATCCAGTTGGGGTGTCCAGATGATCTCCGTTTCCCCTGCGTGGGACATCTTTTTTTTTTGCTGTTCTTTTTACCCCTGCCCACTTTTAGTTTAGTTTCCCCTTTTGTAGCCACATTTTCTAAGTTGCGTTCATCACGTTTTCTGTGTTTATTGCGTTTTTTTAAGTAATGATTGATGTCTTTTATTGTTTAAGTTTTTAAAGTTTGCCTCCGTAATATTTTATTTAGTGTTTTTAAAGATTTTGATCGTCATTTTAATTGTTCCTTTTAAATTTAGATTTATTTTACGTGTTCTTATTTTAGCTCTTTTTTCGAATTATAGATGAGCATGACGGGGTTTGTCCTTTTTATATTGTAAAATTTTCTTTTATTATATTTATTTGCATTTTGATTTTATTATTTTACCCTGTTAATGTTTTTATTCATGTTTTACGTTACTGACATCGTCTTTTTAGCTTTTCGGCAATGTCAATGACGTCAGGACTTTTTAAGAAGCTTTATTTTTTCAATTATTTTGATTATTTGTCTTAGCCCGTTTACTTTTTTATCATTCTCGTTTACTTTTCTATATTTTATGTACTTTTCGCATTTTAATTATATTTATCTATGACAAAATTAAAATGTAGGCAGTGACGTCACCAAGACGTCCGTCTATAAATACGGAACGGCCAAAACATTAAAAGAGAGATCTATCTGAACCTGTGTTTGTGTCACCCCCTCTGGATTTACTTCAGCCTGAGATGTCAGCAGAGCAAAGGTTGTACTGAGCAGACTTCCCGTTACTTGCCTAGGTTATTTGCTGGACGTTGTCTTTTTTATGTGTGTTTCATTATGTGCTCAATGTTTTTAAGTACTTTTAGACGTGTTTTGACCGAAGCCCTTCAGGATTCGGCTTTCCCTCTTTGCTTTTAACCCTCAGTTCCCTTTTAAGTTTAATATTTAACGTTTTAACGTAGGTTAACGTAAGTTTCTTTTTCTTGTTTCGGATTTTATTAAAGTAACGTAATTTTAGTATGAATTAATTTTACATTTTAGTGCCTTCAGCAG
>NC_061827.1:24704229-24709229 GCF_019202785.1 Penaeus chinensis | reverse complement strand
CTGCTGGTATACCATCCACACCTACAGCTTTTCTACTCAGTATAACCTTTATTGCTGCCTCAAATCTGACATCTAATAGCTCTAGACCTTTACAGTCACCATCTACCTCATTTCGCTCTCTATTTGATTTCCTTTCATTATCATTTCCACTTCCATTTTCATCCTTGGCAGCACTTATATTATTACTTTCCCTATTTGTTATGTTACCTGGCTTACTTTATTATACAACGGATCTCATCTACCCTTTCTGTCTAACTTTTTCTTTCCACCCTTGTCTGTTTCCTACCTCAATTCATTATTTAGCTGCTTACATTTTCTTTTGCCCTCCTCAATTGCTATCTTCCTCCACTTTCTCTTTCTATCCATTTTCCTTATCATCTCTTCAGAGACCCACGGCTTTTTCCAATTCCAGTCTTTGCACTTTCCAACACTGCCTTTTTTAGGGTATACCAGATGCTCTCAATGCTATTTTCCTTTCTTTTATTTTCTTTGATTGTTTCACTTACTTTATTCTGGAAAGTCTTACCTCTTTTCTCTATATTTTCCAAACCCCATTTTAATTCTTTCCTTCTCTTTCAAACTTTCTTTAAGATAACCACCTATCTCATGACTACTAAATTGTGATCAGAATCAGCTTTTGCTCTTGGAAAACTACAAGCATTCTTTAAACTGTTTCTGTCTTTGACGACCCAGGATATGGTCTATATGGAATCTCCTAGTGTCTTCTGGCTTTTTCCACGTATATCTGCGCCTTTTTTCATGCTCAAAACACATGTTAACTACTACCATCTTCCTCTGCTGACAGAATTCAACAACCCTTTCTCCTCCTTCATCTCTGGTACCATGTCCGAATGGTCTCACTTTCGTTCAGTCCTTTCCTTCTCCAGTGACACTGTTCCAATCTCTCATTATTATCAATTCATGACTTCCTTTTTTGCTCCAATTAGATCATTCAGTTGTTCATATATCTCATAAATTTTGATAGCCTCATGGTCATGTTAGCATATATATGGTCATGTTAACATGTATAATTACCAGATCTACAGGTTCAGCCTGCACTATTACCTAGATCAGTCTTCACTGTACAGTACAATCTGTCAGTCGCTCATATATATTTATTTTTCTATCCAACAGAATTGCTACTCTCTCTTGTCCATGTACTGCTGCTGTGTTTAATAATCCTTGTTCCATTACTGACGATATATTTGCTCTCTTTCCATTTCACTTGACTAAGCCAAACAATATTTAATCGATTTTTATTTATCTCTCTTTTGACATTTTCCAACATTCCTTTCCTTTGCATTGCTCTAGTATTCCATGTTCCACTTCTCATACGTTTACCATTTTGTTGTTGGTCATGTGCAGACATGACCATATATATATATATATATATATATATATATATGTGTGTGTGTGTGTGTGTGTGTGTGTGTGTGTGTGTGTGTGTGTGTGTTTGTGTTTGTGTGTTTTGTGTTTACATGTATGTATATGAAAGATGGAATAAGGCAATACCGCATTGATATAGGTGTATAACAATCCTCCCTGACCTGGCCTCGAACCTAGGTCACTCCGGGTATGAGACCGGAGGGCCAGTACTAAACCAACCATGCCACACGACCCACTAAAAGGAGTGTGTAACTAGGATCTAACTAGCTTCCATAGACATTACCTATCTACTCATACATGAGCAATGATAGCGAGGTTTTACACACACTCCCCGTGGGCACTCGGTGGGAATTGATTTAGAAATTCGAAACCGAAGTCAGATACTTCGACCTGGCCTCGAACCTAGGTCACTCCGGGTATGAGACCGGAGGGTCAGTACTAAACCAACCATGCCACACGACCCACTAAAAGGGGATCTTCGCCTACCCAATAGCGGCAGTTGTGACGGTTCACAAACCTACCTATGTGAAATACCGCTTTATCACTCCAGAGAATATCTTTAAAGAGGTCTGACCAATCTTCAGACCAAGCCAGCATATTCTCCCCAAACTCCATGCGAATGTCGCAGTCTTCAGCGAAGAGTAATTGACGTTAGTGTGGCTTACAAACATGCCATTTAAGCTCCTTCTTGAACAGTTTGTATTGTGTGAAAGGAGAGCCCACTTTCCCTTGTTACTTATCGAATTGCTTTCTTGAGCTATGTGTCTCCTGGTCGCTCGACTTGAAAGGGCGACCGCTTCTTCGAGTATCAGCTACATGTAACCATGAGTTTTGCATGACAATTCTTGACGGTCTTCGTGTCAACTTGAGTATTTACATTGCTAATGGTCCTCTGCCATCTTTGCATTCGAACAACGGATTTCCAAACTTCATAATGTGCCGCTAGCTGAGCACACTCCTGCAGGGCAAGACATTTAGCCATGTTTTTGGGCTACCAAATTTCAAACAAAATAATCAGTCTGAGAAGACAGATACAAACACGTTACATTCTCAAACATTAAAGATCAAACACAAAAATCGAAACAAAAAATGTAATAAATAAATATTATAGTATTATTTTTTAAAAAGTGAGTTACTTTTCAATCACACTGTACATATATATTACACACACACACACATGTGTGTGTGTGAATAAGTATGTATAAAAACCCTTTCTGTCTAACTTTTTCTTTCCACCCTTGTCTGTTTCCTACCTCAATTCATTATTTAGCTGCTTACATTTTCTTTTGCCCTCCTCAATTGCTATCTTCCTCCACGTATACGCGTGGCTTCACCGCAGGCGCCCCAACGGGCCCCACGCACCCACCAGTACTTAAGGCTCAGGATGACCCAGGTCAGAGAGAGTCCTCTTCACAGAGTCCTGCCGACCGCTTCGGGTCAGGCTGGCTCCAGCGCGCCCGCCCTCCGGGCAGACCAAGCACTAAGACTTACCAAGAAGACTTGTATCCGTGTGAATATCTGTGTTGCTTACGCTTCTCAATAAAAGAGGTTAAGCCAACCGTCCGTTTCACTACTCCTGCTAAACCATATGTTTAAGGTGTTCATACATATACCCTTTACAGTGTGTGTGTGTGTGTATGTCTACACATACACATATTCCTGGGCACGAGTATAAACTGAGTATGGAGCAACCTCCACTATTGCTCCCAGGTCCCATCTATGAAACAAAGGGAGAGACAGTGTCTCAAAAAAACACCACCCTGACTGATCTTTCTCCTGTATTTATGGCAGGCATATCAGGAATGTACTTCAGCCCCGTGGATAAGACTGGGAATGTTAAGTGAATTAACTGAGATTAGAGGGTCACGGAGAAAATGGATGCCAAAAACGACCTGTCGTAGGACAGAACACTAGAAGACACACACACACACACATATGTGTATATGTGTACGTGCGTACACGTTTGTGTGCATGTATTTATGCATATATGTGTGTGCGCGCGTGTATGAGTGCGTGCGTATATTTATATATATGTATGTATTGTGTACGTATATGTGTGTGTGTGTATACCGTGTACATAACCACGATTTGTGTATGAAAGAGCGTGGCTGCTTGCCACGTGGCTCGAGGTCCAGGAAAGAACCATCGGTCTCTGACACGTTATCTGACCTTATTTGACCTCGGCAAACGCGCCCTCGCTCCCGCGGGCTCAGGTCATTCTCAACAGCCTTCCGCCCCCACAGGGCTGGTCGGCGCCGCGACCTCCCACTATTACTGCTCCTGCAAACCAATGTATAAAGGCCCTCATCTATAGTCTTTTACAGTGTGTGTGTGTGTGTGTGTGTGTGTGTGTGTGTGTGTGTGTGTGTGTGTGTGCGTGCGTGTGTGTGCGTGTATATGTATATATATATATATATATATATATATATATATATATATATATATATATATATATATATATATATATGCGTGTGTGTGTGTTTTTGCTTGTGTCATTCACGTACTTACCATACTGAACTATATGGAGCGCCTATAAGTATATCAAATTATATCAAAGCTATGATTATGCCCATACGTATATACATATGTTCGTGTGTGTGCAAACTTTTATATATACAGACATATATATATATATATATATATATATATATACATATATACATATATATAGAATACACACATACACACACACTCACATACATATACATACATACATATACACATATATATATAAATATATATATACATATATATATATATATATATATATATATGCACATGTATATATGTATATATGATACATATATTAATTTATTCATGTATACATACATACAAATATACATATATACATATAAATATGCATTTTTCTAGGTATGCATGTATGTCTGAATTCATATATGTATACCTGTATATACAGCATGTAAGCATATATATTTATATATATATATAGACATATAACACACACACACACATGTATATATGTACACACATATACACACATATATATACACACACACACACACACATATATATATATATATATGCACACACATACATATACATACATACATACATATATATAAATATGTATGCATATATTTATATGCAAATGTATATGTATATATACATACATATATTCATTTATTCATGTATACATAGATACGAATATACATACATATATGTATATATATGCATTTTTCTAGGTATGCATGCATGCCTGAATTTATATATGTATATATGAATTTACAGTATGTAAGTATGATTGTAAGTATATATATATATATATATATATATATATATATATATATATATATATATATATATATACTCTATGTGTACACATTTCTATTTATATATTCACACACACACACACACACACACACACACACACACACACACACACACACACACACACACACAGACACACACACACACACACAGCCATAGATCATTTTCACACGAATCAAAATTAAAACTAAACAAACTGCGAATTGTAGTTTCTTCGACTTTACCAAATTATTAACAAACAATGGTAAGATATGGGTACCAAAGTTAGATGACAAGTGTTGGGGTTGGTTCGAAAATTTACAGTACAGTCTTCTAAAAAAATAAAA
>NC_061827.1:24684229-24691729 GCF_019202785.1 Penaeus chinensis | reverse complement strand
TATATATATATATATATGTGTGTGTGTGTGTGTGTGTGTGTGTGTGTGTGTGTGTGTGTGTGTGTGTGTGTGTCTGTGATTTAGACTTATATATTGATACTTGCCAGGATATACTCAACAAACTATAATGCCGCTTAAAGGGAAAAAAATCTTCCATACCTTCCCCCACAGAAACTACTCCAACAGAAGTTACAACCTTTGTTCTCCTGGATTGTATAAAGCAACAAGAGGAGCAACGACAACAGGAGGCTACTCATCAGAAGCAGGAAACAGATTTGATGACCCAGACTTTACAAACTTTATTGTTACAACTGACATCAACATCTACCTTCCCTGCCCAGACTTTATCATCGCCTGACGCATCGGCAACGACCTCAACGCTTGATGCATCGGCAACGTCCTCACCGCCATACGCAATCGGCACCTACCTCAACGACGCTACACACACTGGCGACGGTCTTTACGCCATCCACATCAGCAACGGTCCCTATAGACCCTCAAAATCCGTGGCATTCCCACTTCCCTTTCAACAAATTCGACACTCAGAGTGTATGAAGAATGGAAATTGTCATGGGAAGATTACGTCATCATGGCAGGACTCAATATGCACTTTCAGCGTGTACAACTAGTATATTTAGTGAGTGAGATGAAGGAAACACTTGTACATTCCCTTGGTGTCCCTGCAGATTAGTGGCATCCTTCGTCTTATTGATAGCCACATGAGACGACAAAGAAACCAAACAATTCGCCGCCAGCAGTTTATTCAAGTTCGTCAAGCTGATGGTCAAAGATTTGATGCTTTCTATGTAAATCTGAAGCAGATGGCTGCAGATGCCGATCTCTGTAGACATTACCTTGATAATCATCTCTTTGATGGCATCATTGCAGGTATATATGATCGTGATTTGGCAGAAAGCCCTCAATACTTCCCCATCTCTTTTACAAGTGGCAAACATGTGCTGAAGTCATGAAGATGGATGTAAAAGCACCGCAGAACTCCCTACTCGTGCAGATCTTAACAAGCTCACAAAATATATGGAACATAGATCTCTGTCTCGCTAGTGATAAAAACAGGCCCAGTGATCACAACAGGCCCAAAAAGACCATGTTTTTAATGTGGTGACAAATTTCGCCATTCAGAAGGAAAATTCCCAGCTATGGGTATTGAATGTAAGAAATGTCACAAGACTGGCCATTTTACCAACATTTGTCAAGGTGGTAAGTAGTATGTCAAGAAAATTATTAGCAAGACTCAGATGCCGATCTCTGTAGACATTGCCTTGATAATCGTCTCTCAAATGATATCATTGCAGGTATATGTGATCGTGATCTGGCAGAACGCAAACAAGCCCTCGATACTTCCCAGTTTTTTCAACAAGCAGCAAACATGTGCCGAAGTCATGAAACGCACACAAAAGCAACGCAGAACTCCCTACTTATGCAGAACTTAACAAGCTCACAAAATATAGGGAATGTAGATCTCTGCCTCGCCAGAGAAGTGACAAAAACATCCCAACAGGCCCGAAAAGACCATATTTTGGATGTGGTGACAAATATCGCGATTCAGAAGGAAAATGCCCAGCCAAGAGTATTGAATGTAAGGAATGTTACAAGACTGGCCATTTTACCAACATTTGTCAAGATGGTAAGTGGTATGTCAAGAAAACTATTAGCAAGACTCCAGGTATTCTTACCTCCAAATCTGCTAATGCTAATAGTGTAAAGATTGGAGGTATCTCAGCATCAACTTATTGCCCTCCTTGCCCTAAGATCCAGCTCCAAATCTCATCTAGTTCCATGAATGGACAATTCACTGTCACACCTGACACAGGAGCTGAAATCACTGCTATAGGTTTTGAACACTTCCAACAACTTGGAGGACAACTTCAGACACTCCTGTCTATGCGACAAATGGATCCTCACTTAATGCCATTGGGAAATTTGATGTAAATGTCACTTATTCAGGTATAAATAGGGACATATGGATCCATGTCTTCAACAACTCCTCAAATGCATTACTTTCATGGTACCATGCATGAGACTTGACTATTATTTCTCATGACTACTACTTTGCAGATGTACTGATGTGACCTACAGACTTTCAGAATGGCGGACAGCTTCATGAAATTAAAAAAACACCTATGACTATCCATTTTAAATCTGATGCACAACCCTTTGCTCTCTACACTTTCCTTGTTATTCCACTTGCTTGGCGTGATGATGTAAAGAAGGAAATCGATACTATGGTATCACAGAACATCATTGTGCCAGTAAGAGATGAAGCTTGCAAATGGTGTCATTCCTTGATAGTCGTCCCCAAACCAAAGGGTGGTGTTTGTTTGACAGTAGACTTGTCAAGACTCAACAAACAAATAGTATGTACAGAACTCCCATCTACTACTCCTTATGATGCAGTTCGTCAGATAACCCAGGGAGTACGTTTTTTCTAAACTCTTGATGCAACAGTGATTTACCGGCAAATCCCTTTGTCTCAAAATGCCCAACACCTCACCACATTCACCACACCATGGGGACGCTATCGTTTCAAGAGAAGCCCCATGGGATTTGTCTCCTCTGGTGATGAATTTTCTCGCCGCAGAGATATCTCACTCTCAAGCATTGACAATCGTGTCAAAGTAATTGGTGATGTGTTAGTATGGGATACAGATTATGCCCAGCATCTTCAACAACTTTGTACAATCCTGGCTTGATGTAGACAACATGGGATTACAATCAAAGCTGATAAGTTCATCTTTGCTGCACCTGAAGTACAATATTGCGGTTACAACCTGTCTCAGACTGGATATATAACAGACAGCAACAAAGTCAAAGCCATAGCAGAGTTTCCCACACCGTGTAATCTAACAGATCTTCATTCTTTCATGGGTCTAGCAAATCAGTTAGGAGACTTCACGCCAGCCCTAACTACCTCTGCTAACCCCTTCTGAGCCCCAGAAACCAGTTCATTTGCACACCAAGAATCCTTTGAATGTGTTAAAAAAGCACTCATCTACTCCAACCCCTGCGTACTTCGACCCCAACCACCCCACAGCATTAAACACAGATGCATCATTTCTGTGTGATATTGGATATACTCTCCTTCAGAAACATGGAGAAAAGTGGCATCTCATCCAGTGCGGTTCACGTTTTTTTACTGATGCTGAAAGTCGCTATGCCACTGTGGAGCTCGAGCTAGTTGCTATAGCATGGGGTATGAACAAATGTAAGCTATATCTATTAGGTCTACCCTCATTTGACCTTGTCCTTGCTCACAAACTGCTGATACCAATCCTGCATACACCCTTGATGCAGTTCAAAATCCAAGACTACAAAGTCTTAAGGAGAAAATTGTCGCTTATTCATTCACAGCAATCTGGAAGAAGGGCAAAGAACATTCTATCCCAGACAAACAGGATTGTAGTTTTGATCAAGAAGCAGCACACATTGTTAGGGGTACTGTAACAACTTCTCAAGAAATATCAGAACTTCAAGACCCTATTATTGAGGAACTATCTACCGCAGCATCTACAGATGTGTGTTACCAGTAGATTTCCAAAGTCTAAGGCTAACCTACCTAGGTAACCTTCTACCTTTTCGGGTAAAATCTGGAGTGACTTGACGCATGATAGTGTACCTGTTCTCTATGGACGTCATACTGTCATACCAACAGACATGCATTATAATGTCCTCAATCATCTCCATGACTCTCACTGAGGTGCACAAGCCACTAAACGTCGTGCACAGCAAACTGTATGGTGGCCAGGCATAAACAATAACATTGCCAGTATAATAGAAGCCAGTACATCTTGTTAAGTATTACAACCTTCACAACAAAAGGAACCCTTGCTACAGTCTCCACAACCAACCAGACCCTATAAAGTTACGTCAGCTGCTCTGTTTAGCCTTGCTGGCAGGGCATACCTTCTGTATGCTGACCGCTATACGGGCTGTTCAAAATCACGTCACCAAGAAATGGGACACAACAGGATAGAGGCCACAGAGTCTGCAGCAAGGGTTTTTATCTGGTAATACTAGTGCACTCAAATATAACTATATAAGCCCTGTTTTGGTAACGTTGAAATAGTCTAAGGAGACTTTGCCATTTGTATCTGAATATTAAAATTCATATTCATTTGACAGTATATAATAAAACAGATCTTCCCTGTCCTAATATTCTAATCGAATGATAATACCATCACATTTGCTTAAAAGTCAAATGCTTCCATGAAATTGATCAACAATTTGTAATAATAATCAAATAAACAATTATACGATATAATGGAAATTCTTCCCATGTCGTTTTAGAGACACCAATTATATATATATATATATATATATATATATATATATATATATACATACATACATATATACATATATACACGCACGCAGATATGCGTGCGTGTGTGTATACATATTTATATATGAATACATATGAATACCTATGCGTACGAGCGCACACACGCGCGCGCGCGCACACACACACACACACACACACACCAGGGTTGGGTCCAAGTACATGTACTTATACTTATACTTGGAGTTTAGAAATTCAGTGGTATTTGTACTGTTACCTAGACCCAAAGTACTTGAAAAAGACCAAGTACATTTAAGTACAAACAAGTATATTATATTTAAGTAAAAGTTATAATATACAATGTGAATAGATTCTATCGAACGTTGTGAAGATATTTTTTGGGTGTAATATAGAGTAAATGAGCATTATCATGTGGTATTTTCTCAGTTGGTAATATGCTGCAATGTACGGCAGCTCATTACAAGCGTGAACGCGTTTATTCCTGTCACGCTATACTATCCACTCCTTCACCTCTGTATTTGGTAGTACTCACTACAGCAGGAAACAAGCAGGAGTCAACATGACGAATTTGGGACCGCTTTGCTCAACCCGACAATAAAGCCTGAGTGTAAGCATTGCAAAGCGAAACTCTCCTATTCCAAGGATGTAATTTGCAACCGACACTAACATGAAGGGTAAGTACTGGTAACAAGAGTAGGTGATGTATGTCTGGCCCACTCAGTATTTCGTGACGTCGATGTGACGTTTAAGTTAACTTTAATGTAATAGTAATCACCTATTCAGCCAACAATTCTGTTTTCCTTTTTTTTTATGTTACATTTATATAATTTCTTTTCAGAGAAAAGAGCATAAGTCACAGCCCTGAGGGGACCAGCAACTGCAGCCAATCAACTATGGGTGGATTTGTCAAACACCCTAAGAAGTGTTCGCCTCAAAATATTAGACAAAAACAACTCAACAATGCACTTGTCCTTTTTATCTTGTTCTGTTTTTTTTTTTCTGCCCCTCGGTACCAGATACCATCCCGAAGGCACCTGGTGAACAAACTACTGCAAGGTAAGTACACTGAAGTTAGATGTTCCTTGAAAGCACAACTTAAATGTACCTAGGCTGTTAGCCTTGACATTTGGTCTAGCGTGAGATCTTACTTAGGAATTATTGCTCATTTCATCCATGATTGGTCCTTGAAAACAGCCGTACTGGCCTGCAAGCATTTCCGTGGCTGACGCACTCATTATGGAAGAGTACAAATCTTTGACATACGTTCAAAAATCACAAACATCGTAACACATAATTTTGCAAACATGTCAGCATTTTCACTTCCTAGCTTCTCAAATATTTTTGACAATGATTTGGACCTGGATGTTGACAGTATGGTCGAAAAAAATTATGTATATGAAGTTCTGCCAACTAAGCACAATTCATGATTTGCCCACACTCTGTAACTTGTGACGAAGGATGGTCTACGAGAAGCACGGCAACAAAACTTGGCCCTCTGTATAGCCTCAAAGTTTATGTTTTGGAAGGTGAGTAAAAATAAATTCTGTGTTACATGGAATTCCCAAGCGAAAATTATTAGATCAATGTTGAGTATTCATGAACAAAACTAAGCATCATAGATGGTGTACCAACACTGAGTGTGTATGATCATAATCTACATAAAGACATGCTAGTAGTCTCTGAGCCATTTGAGGAGGCCACATATTGTGCACAGAAGTAAACCACTGTTTTTGAGAGTCTGTTCATACCTTTGCATTAGGGGCTCAAATTTAATTTAAATCATATGGAATCCATGTATAAGTCCACGTTGGTGACAGGACTTAAAAAATCTGGAGAGAAACGTTTGATATACCATGAGGAGAGAAGAGTTTATGTGCTGGTATAAATACTAGATCCACGGTTTAAGCTCGATTGGTGCAAAGATAGGAAGAAAAGGAGCTCAGAAAGGCTCAGCAAAAGCAGAACAACCCAAAGACGTTAGGAGAAGTCCTAGTGAAGATATACAAGAACTGCAGAAGCCTGAACCGAAAGAAAGTTCAGAATCTTTTCCTTCGAAGAGGAAGAGGCTATTCAGTTTCATGCATATTCATACATATGAGTTAACGTCCACAAGTGAAAAGGTGCAGTCAATCAACACTCAGATCATCTGTTATTTGAGCCAGCTTTGCAAGGCAAATGGCACTGATGTGTTGATATTTTGAAAAGAACACGGATATGCTCTACCTGCCTTATCTAAGATGGCTCAGAAATATTTGGCTGTACCTGCATCTTTTGCTCCCATTGAACGTCTTCAATATTGTAGGAAAAGTGTTTAAGCCTGACAGATGTCGTCTTAATAACATAAACTTCGAAAGCGTGAAGTTTATTTAAGATAATTTATTTATTTTCTTTGCGATTTAAATATCCATGTATAGCTGCTGATTAAATAAAAATCAGCTAACTCGCTGATACCTTCGTAAATGGTTCATGCAGCTGCACCATCTAGTAGCCACTAATCAGACTAATGAAGTGATATTTTTTCGCCAGAACCAAACACAGATTCAGTAACTAGAAAGCATGTTACAGTGTATTCTTCATTGTAGAACATTAACTGAACGCAAAACAGCAGTAGGGCTACTACAAATATGTAGATACTTTATCAGTGTGTGTGTGTGTGTGTGTGTGTGTGTGTGTGTGTGTGTGTGTGTGTGTGTGTGTGCGTGCGTGCGTGCGTGCGTGCGTGCGTGCGTGTGCGCACAATGTCTTTGGTGATGAGTTGCGAAAAAGTATGTATAATTCTATTTTGTGCTATAATCGGATCATAGTTTTCGCTATTATTCCATAAGTCTTGACGTTTCTCTGATGAGTCGCATCCACATTCGAACAGCTGAGCGAGAAAATATATGTTTGCTTGTTGCAACTAGAGCAACTACTAGCAAGGTGGTTCCAAGAACCACCCAGCCACACATATTTTTATCGAAGTAAAAATCTTGTTCAATCTGATGAAATGGGAATTCAGTCTCGCTCTCTGACGCATATACAATTTATATTTTCCTTATATTTATTAATGCACTTCTGTTTACAGTATATTCGCAGGTGTAGATGAAACTAGCATACCAAACTTTTTCTGCTGTGTGAAAAGCTATCTAATTTTGTTTTGTTCGCCCGGAACTTGAATAGTTTGCAGAAAGAGGAACCATCAA